>NC_081552.1:139982260-140313357 GCF_963082655.1 Stomoxys calcitrans | reverse complement strand
TGTCTTATTATGGAATTATAGACATGAATAATGTCACAGATCAGATGAATCTAATGATATAAGCATAGAAGAGATTGGCGAGAATGTCAACAGGATTATGACCGCACTGGTGGGATCCTTCGAAGATAGTTGTTCTCTTCTGGAAAGGAAATCAGCCCAAGAAAACCCTGGATGACCGGGGAGATTCGCAATATTGGGAAAGAGGTCCGCAGACTGTTTCACAGAGCACGTCGTAAAAAAGCGGAAGTTTATTGGGATGTGTATTACACACGGCTCATGGAATACAATAAGATTACCAGAGCGGCAAAACGTGCCTCCTGGAAGCTTTTCTGCGAACAGGTCGATAGCGTTAATGACGCCGCCAAGATAAAAAAGTTTCTCTCAAAAACTCATATCCAAACTGAAACTTTAGTAGACGATATAGGAGTGAGAGCAGAGACAACGGAGGATTTGTTGAGGCTTTTGATGAAAACCCATTTTCCACAGGATACGACGGGACTCACGGAGACACCGGAGTCTTGGAATAATGACGTTGATCGAAGGCTAATAATAACGGAATTTATGGTTAAGGAATCCTTGAGGAGCTTCAAACCATTTAAGTCACCCGGACCTGATGGGATATTTCCGGCGTTACTACAGAAAGAGGCAGACTATCTGGCGCCTCGTCTGGCCAAAATTTTCACGGCGTACCTAGGACTTGCATATACTCCGAATGCCTGGCAGGAGGCAAGGGTGGTGTCGATACCTAAGCCCGGCAAGGCAAGTTATGCGACACCAAAAGCCTACAGACCCTACTCAAAACCATGGAACGTATTGTGGACACCATGATAAAGAGTAGAACATCCATCGAACTGCTCAAATACAAACAGCATGCCTATGTCAAGGGAAGGTCGGTGGAGACTGCCCTGCACGAGGTTGTGCATAAAATAGAAGAATCCTTCGATGCCAAAACGTACACACTGGCGGTATGCAATGACATCGAGAGGGCATTTAACAATGTGCGGAGCGACACACTGATCCAATCCTTAGACCAGTACCGGGTAGACCCGGTGCTTAGAGACTGGATAAACCTAATGCTAAGGAACAGGTGGATAAATTGTGTGTTCAATGGCATAAATATAAGGGAGAAAGTGGCACAAGGCACCCCATAGCAGTATTATAGCATCGTCTGTGTAGCAGATCCGAACAAGCTATGCAGAAGTGCCAAAAGGGTCTTGAATATGGCATATGACTGGGCTAGACCCAGAGGTCTCAATGTTAACCCAGAGAAGACTGAAATATCCCTGTTCACGAGGAAGACGAAGGCGGGCCAATTTAACGCACCACGTTTCCTCAATAAGACGATTTCGATATCTGACAAGGTCAAATACTTAGGTGTGGTCTTGGACAGGAAACTGAATTAGAAGTGTCACATTCAGGATCGTACTGAGAAGGCTCAAAGATGTTAGGCACTATGTAGACGGGCCGTAGGCTCGAAATGGGGCCTGAATCCAAGGATAGTCCACTGGCTCTATAGGAACGTGATTAGACCAATACTTACTTACGCCTCAGTAGTTTGTGCACTGCTATGGAAAAAAAATGCAACATAAGGACCAAACAACAAGTTCAGAGAACATGTTGTCTTGGCATAGGCGGAGCAATAAGGACCACGCCCACTAGGGCACTGGAGGCTGTTCTAGATATCCGACCCATTGACATACAGATTAAGTGTGAGGCAGCCACTGCGGCCACTTAAGGCGATGGGAGAAAGGATTGAGGATGGGAGCAGCTCATACCATCGCGGTATAATCGAGGCGACGATAGGAAACCTGGAAGGAAGGAAAGAGGTTTCCGATGACATCTGCGATTGATTAACGATTGATCAACCTCAACGAACTTGCCTCATATTTCACTGGAATGGATCTGAAGATATCTGCCACAAATTCTTTAGTCACATTATTCATTACATACACGCCAACCAGTGTAGTTCTGGCTCAATTACGATTCGGTAGGTACTGCTGCCACAACTTCTACAAAGCAAGGACTGATCTCAACTTGCAGGATGTGTGTCCCGATTGTAACCTGGAACACGCGACACTCGACTAGAACCCAGATACCTCTGGACACACCCCACCTTAGTCGCAGAGTTTCTGGATCTGGATATTCAACAGAACCAAGCAGACGAAAGATTGAACAACACAACACACTGTTGCTGTCTAAGCAATACCTTTTGGGCTGTTATCGCAGATGCGGTGAATAGCTACCGGGTTAATGTAGTTCTTGGAAAACGACTGCCTCCCATTGCACCTGAAGAAATTGACCTCCCCCGGCAAACCAGAGTAGTTCTGGCTCAATTATGCTCCGGAAGATGCAGCCACCTCAACTCCTACAGAGCAAGGATTGACGCCGACATGCAAGATGTATGTCCCAATTGTGACCAGGGACCACATGATACACGTCACCTGTTTAACTGCCCAACCAGACCCACTCGACTCAGACCCAGATTCCTTAATCGCAGAGTTCCATACGGAGTAGCTGCAACGGCAATCGCGGACAATCAGCGGTATGGAGCGGAGAGTCTCAGTGAGAAGCCGGGTGGCACCGGCTCTTGCACAAATGCTGAGTGCCTATGATGGTCGATATGACAAGGCGAGTTATTGGCGCCTTAAAGTAACCAATGTCCACCTTGTTCCCGCAGCGATCGGTCCATTGGACCAGTGACCTTCAATGTCTTACAGAATGCATACCAGATCGGAAAAAATGTAGCTATAGCTGCTATATAGATTGATCTCCTTATTTAGGCTCCTCTGCAAATGCAAATTTGACCATGAACATTAAGGAACAGGGGCAAACTTTTCACATATCAATGAGTGCTGTCCGATTCATAGCCGAGTCCGAACGGCGTGCCTCAGTGCGTGCCTCTTTGTCGAGAAGTTTTTACATGATGTTCTCGCCAGAATTCGAACCCAGGCGTTCAGTGCCATATGCGGTCATGCTAACCTCTGCGCTACGATGGCCTCCTTAGGCTCCTCTACATAAGATTAAGACAAGATTTATGAGTCGATTATGGATGGCAACCCAAGTTCAAATGCGTTGTTTGTTGTTAAGTTTTCATTACGGATGGCAACATTCAACTGAAGTTGCCAATATCAGTTGCTAAAAATGTGATTTTTCGGCAACCAATTTTTTGTAATTGCTCTGTTGTTTTTATTAGTAAAAAAGCATTGAAATTAAGAGGAAATTACATTTTTATACCCACCACCGTAGGGGTATATTCATTTAGTCATTCGGTTTGCAACACATCGAAATATCAATTTCCGACCATACATATATATATTTCGGATCGTTGTAAAATTCTACGACGATTTAACGATGTCCGTGTCTCTGTCCGTCTATCCGTCTGTCCGTCCGTCTGTTGTAATCACTCTAGAGCTTTCAAAAATTGAGATATTGAGCTGAAATTTGGCACAGATACGTCTTTTTGATTCACGCTGGTTAAGTTCTGGAACGGACCAAATAGGACGATATTTGGATATAGCTGCCAATTATGGTTCAGATCGGACTATATTTAGATATAGCTACCATATAGATCAATCTCCCGATAAAGGTTCTGAACACCATAAAAGCTTTATTTATTACACGATTTCGCTGAAATCTGCAACAGTGGGTTATTTTAAGCCTCTTGACATCTGGCTTAAACATGGATTAGATCGGTCCATTATAGCTGCCATATAGACCCATCTCCCGATAAAGGGTCTGAAGCCCATAAAAGCTTTATTTATTACCCGATTTCGCTGAAATCTAAAACAGTGGGTTCTTTTAAGCCTTCCGATATCTGACCTAAATATAGTCCAGATCGGACTATATTTAGATATAGCTGTCATATAGACCGATCTGCCGATAAAGGGTCTGAAGCCCATAAAAGCTTTATTTTTTAACTGGTTTAGCTAAAATTTGGAATAGTGTGCAGTTTTAAGCCTCCTGGCCTGGAGGGGATCCTGGATTAGATCGGCCCATATTTAGATATAGCTGCCATATAGACCGATCTCCCGATAAAGGGTCTGAAGACCATAAAAGCTTTATTTATTACCCGATTTCGCTGAAATTTAAAACGGTGGGTTATTTTAAGCCTCCCGATATCTGACCTAAATATCGTTTAGATCGGACTATATTTAGATATAGCTTTCATATAGACCGATCCGCCGATAAAAGGTCTGAAGCCCATAAATGTGTTGGTGTTTGTAGGTCTTACCATGGTTAAAATCAACACAAATCAATAATTCTTGATGATAGAAAAAATGCAGTGTTGTGCATGTGCAAAAAAACAACATCTTCCGCGTACTTCCGAAGAACAGTTGATATAGTGTAAAAAGACGGTAAAGCTAGGAAAACAATTAAACTGGCGGGTAAAAACAGAACAAGTAAAAGCTTTCTAAGTTCGGCCGTGCCGAATCTTGGCTTCTCCTAAAAATGTATACAAACTAAACTTAGTTGATGGACATATTTTATTCTACATACCAAACTTCTGTCAAACCAGCAAAAATTAAACATCAAGGAACCGAACAAGGATAATCGAGAGACTGGTTTATATGGGAGCTATATCAGGTTATAGCCTGATTTGGACCGTACTTGGCATAGTTGTTGGAAGTCGTAATAATAGAACACTGCATGCAAAATTTCAGCTAAATCGGACAAAAAATGCGGCTTGTAACAACTTAATAAGTCAAATCGGGAGATCGCTTTATATGAGAGCTATATCAGGTAGTAGACCAATTTGGACTGTAGTTAGCACAGTTGTTTGAAGTCCTCGCTGAACATTATGTGCAAAACTTTAGCCAAATCGAACAAAAATTGCGGCGCACAGAGGCTCAAGGAGTCAAATCGGGAGATCGGTTTATATGGGAGCTATGGCCCATCGACCTAGATCAATATCTAGCTCTACTCGTTCGACCGCTTCGTGATTTCGACAGACGGACGGACATAGCTATATGGACTCAGATGTCGAGAAGATCCAGAATATAAATACTTTATGGGGTTGCAGATAAAAATTTCGAGGTGTTACAAACGGAATGACTAGATTAGTATACCCCCATCCTATGGTGGTGGGTATAAAAAGCAATCACTGACTGTCACTGACTGAATTTGGAACAGCTAAAGAGAACTATTTGGAAGAGCAGCAAACGGTGATATAAAATGATATTTTACACGTTCATAAATAAAAACTTAGTTCAACATTGCTTTGAATTCAAAATAAAATGTTTATTCATGGCATTTCACAACTTCTATCATTTTTGCGGTGGTGTAATTATTTGTTTACACATTTTGCAGGACTGCCAAAATACTATTACCGACCTTAATTGTTAAAAGTTGCCATACATAATACAAATTTTTATTTTGGTTGCGTTGTCAATCAACCACTCAACTGAACGTTGGTTGCTGTCCATAATCGACCCCTTATAATTACAGTATGTGAGATATCAATGAAATTAAACACATTTTAACTCAGTCTTATTCAAAAAATAATTGACTAATATTTTTGTGACGTTAACAATAAGATTATTAAAAAAAAAACAAACCGATTACTAACAAGTAACAGCGTGATAAGTTCGGCCAGGCCGAATCTTATATACCCTCCACCATGGATCGCATTTGTCGAGTTCTTTTCCCGGCATCTCTTTTTAGGCAAAAAAGGATATAAGAAAAGATTTGCATAGCTATTAGAGCGATATCAAGATATGGTCCAGTTTGGACCACAATTATATTATATGTTGGAGACCTGTGTAAAATGTCAGCCAATTCGAATAAGAATTGCGGACTTTGGGGGCTCAAGAAGTAAAATGGAGAGATCGATTTATATGGGAGCTGTATCGGGCTATAGACCGATTCAGACCATAATAGACGCGATGATGGTCATGAGATGATCCATCGTACAAAATTTCAGGCAAATCGGATAATAACTGCGACCTCTAGAGGCTTAAGAAGTCAAGATCCCAGATCGGTTTATATGGCAGCTATATCAGGTTATGAACCGATTTGAACCTTATTTGATACAGTTGTTGAAAGTAAGAATAAAATACGTCATGCAAAATTTCAGCCAAATCTGATAGGAATTGCGCCCTCTAGAAGCTCAAGAAGTCAAGTCCCCAGATCTGTTTATATGGCAGCTATATCAGGTTATAAACCGGTTTGAACCTTATTTGACACAGTTGTTGGATATCATAATAAAATACTAAGTGCAAAATTTCATTCCAATTGGATAAGAATTGCGCCCTCTAGAGGCTCAAGAAGTCAAGACCCAAGAACGGTTTATATGGCAGCTATATCAGGTTATGGACCGATTTGAATCATACTTAGCACAGTTGTTGGATATCATAACAAAACACGTCGTGCAAAATTTCATTCCAATCGGATAAGAATTGCGCACTCTAGAGGCTCAAGAAGTAAAGATTCAAGATCGGTTTATATGGCAGCTATATCAAAACATGGACCGATATGGCCCATTTACAATACCAACCGACAAGTGGCTAGCTTTACTCCTTCGGAAGTGAGCGTGCTTTCGACAGACAGATGGACGGACATGGCTAGATCGACATAAAATGTCGCGACGATCAAGAATATATATACTTTATGGGGTCTCAGACGAATATTTCGAGTAGTTACAAACAGAATGACGAAATTAGTATACCCCCCCATCCTATGGTGGAGGGTATAAAAAGAATTGTAGTGATTATGCACAATATTGCCATTTTGAAATCAGCAGATGTTGACGAGGCGCCACTATTAATATGCTGCGAGTTGTTCCAAACAGTTCAATTCCATAGCAGAGTACACGCAATAAAAACGATTTAGCCGGAAGGAGACGTATGTGTTTTAGCGTAAACGATTGCGTTTGGTACAGAGTCCATACCATACCAAATATTTTTCCACTAGTCGTAATAATATGATTGGACCATGTTAGAGAGTTGTTGAAAATTAACCCAAGTTTGTTAGCCTTTTCAACAAGCTGTGTGTGCTGGTGACTCATTGATATGACGGTAATTGGCATGAGCCCAGTTGCAAATAATGTCCAAATCTTTATTTATTTTACCAAATCTTTGACGTATTTCCGTTGTAGGAATGCTTAAACTATGGTAAAGAAAGACCCATTTTTGATATAAAAATGGATATAGTCCATAATTACATCCAAATATGGCCCGATCTGGATCCTATTTGTTTCAGGTGCCGAAAATTTTCAGCGAAATTGAGCAGTAAATCCACTTTTTATGGGATTAAGACCTAAAATCGGAAGATCGGTCTTTATGGCAACTTTGTCCAATCTGGACCGTAATTAGCATTAATGTCAAGGGGTTTTATACAGTTTTCAGTTTCAGCGAGCTCGGTCAATAATTGCGCCTGTTATGGGCTTAAAATCCTAAATCGGAAGATCGCTCTATAAGCCAGCTATGTCTAAATATAGCCCGATGGGGACCGTATTTCGCAAGGGCTTCGAAGGACTTAGTGTAACTCACTTTTTAAATTTCAGCAAAATCGGATAATAACTGTGCCTTTTATGGGCTCAAGTCCCTAAATCGGTAGATTTTGGTCTATACGGTAACTACATCTATATATCAAGTCAAGTTTTGCCCGATAAGGAACAAATCCAGCGTTTGAAAAAATACGGGTCCAAAATAAAAATTATTGTTGTTCTTAAAACAAATTCTATTGGCCTGAGTCGGAGTTGAAGAAAATATTCGACCCCGACTCCAGCAAAATTATCCGACTCCGCAGCCCTGGCTACAAACGATAAAGTGCCTATCAAAGTTTGATTTTTAAACTCTCCACCATTGGATGTTCCCATCTGTATACTAATTTCGACATTTCTTTTGTAATACATCGAAATATTGATCTTAGATCCTACAAAGTATATATATTCTTGATCGTCCTGACATTTTAAGTCGATTTAGTCGTGTCCGTGTATCCGTCTGACGAAAGCACGCTTACTTTCGAAGGAATAAAGCTAGTCGCTTGAAATTTTGCATTCATACTTCCTATTAGTGTAGGTCAGTTGGGATTGTGAATGGACTATATGGGTCCATATTTTGTATAGATGCCATATAAACCGAACTCAGATCTTGACTTCCTCTAAAGCGCGCAATTCTTATCTGATTTGGCTGAAATTGGTTGGATGTATGGTTCAAATCGGTGCATAACCTGATAAAGCTGCCATACAAACCGATCTTGGATTTGACTTCTTGGTCCACCGCCATGGTGGGCGCAAGGGCGAGCTGAGAAAGGCTCAGAACAAATTCTGGGTGGAGTTCTGCAGCTCCGTGGAGGACACATCTGAGGATACTATCCTCTAGACCTATTCAGGTGGGATATAATCAGAAGTCAGAGAATGCATGGACAATGTCTAGTGAGGAAACACTATAACTAATCGTGAATACACATTTCCCGGGAAATTCTCCAACGGACAACGTGGCGCCAGAAGAGGTTGTCACTGGTAAGCATTCGTCGAAGGTTATTAGGGAAATTTTGTCTGAGCCGAAAATCCTTTGGGCGATTAGAAGAATCGACTACTTTAAGTCGCCAGGCCCTGATGATGTATCACCGTTTAAATTGCTAGCTGTGTCTGATAGGATGGTTGCTTGGCTTAGGGAAATATACTCTGCATGTATCAGCATGTCATATTTACCTGTGGGATGGAGGGACATGAAGGTAATTTTCATTCCGAAAGCAGGAAAAACCTTCCACTCGAAGGCGAAAAATTTTTTGTCCCATTAGTCTGTCATCCTTTATGATGAAGACTCTTGAGAGGTTGATAGAAATATATCTTAGGGCAAAGCTCCCTGGAGATCGCCTGTCGCGGCAGCAGCATGCATATAGTAAAGGCAAATCCACTAAAACAGCCCTCCACGACCTAATCGGCTACATAAAGGGTTCTCTCGCTGTCAAGGAATATACAATGGTAGCATTCCTTGACATTCAAGGTGCTTTTAATAATGTTAAACCGACGTCAATCATGAAGGACTTGGGGTGTCCAGGCATTAACTCTACCGTACGAAAGTTTATTAATAACTTACTTACTAAAAGATGCATTACGGCAGGCTTGGGACCTGTGGATCTAAAAAGATGGGTCAGCAGAGGAACGCCTCAAGGAGGTGTACTGTCTCCTCTATGCTGATGACGTACGATTGCGGTTAGTGGAAAGTTTCCCAGCACTCTTAGAGATACACTTCAGGAAGCTTTACGTGCAAGATCGAAGTGGGTTACCGAAAGTGGTCTAGGTATAAATCCGTGCAAGACAGAAGTAGTTCTTTTCAACAGGAGAGAATTTGATGGAGAGAATGTTTCATTTACAGAAAGCGCAAAATACCTGGGTGTTTTGCTGGACAGGAAATTGAACTTCAAATCCACCATTTTAGAAAGGGCAAGATAGGCAACTCTTGTCCCAAACACTTGCAAGAGAGCCATTGGCAAAATTTGAGAGACCGTGCGTCATGCATTAGGTATATACTCCAATTGTCAGACCTATGGTGTTGTGGTCTGGTGGACGGCGACCACCCGACCACTGCAGTGTGTATCAAGCGGAGATCCTTGCAATTAAGGAAGTGGTGAAATGGCTAAGATGACATTATATCTTAGCCATTTCACCACGACGATTGCCATAAATATCTTTTTAGACAGCCAGGCAGTCATTAAGTCCGTGAAAAAAGTATTTGAAGAAAGTATTTCTGAACACAAAAATCGCCTTCGAGTGTCGCAGATCTCTCAACAAGATGGCTGAACAGTTAAAAATTCACCTGTTCTGGGTGCCGGTTAGAGATATTCCAGGGAATTGTAAAGCGGACGACCTTGCGAGACTAGGAACTACCCTACACAATCCAGGGAAACTGGATTCTGTGGGCATGCCTCTAGCGACATGTAAGCTAAGGTTTCAGGACCAGGCCCGAAGGACAACGAATGATAGATGGTCATAAAAAGGGGGATGTGAGCATTTCAAAACTATGTGGTCTCATTTAAACTTTAAGAGGTCTCCTTTTTTGCTGTGATTGGCTAGAACGCACGTCTCAATCAATGTGTCCGTCACTGTCTAATCGAAAACTATGTGACCGACTTTTGGAGAAGCTTTGAGGGCATCGAAGAAGAAGGGACTAAGGACACCTTCTGCGTGTGTGTCCCTCACTAGCAATCAGAAGGAGTTCCACTTTAGATTCTCAATTCTTTGAGAACCAGTCTAACTTAGCAGATGTGAACATTCGCAAGTTGTTGGGCTCTTTAAAGCGATCTGGATGGTTCAACAGTAGGAACTGGAAGGCATCTTCCTTTTTCTGTCTGTTAGCCGCGAAAGCCGGACAATGACATAGGAAATACCAGTGGCACAGCAATTTGTCTAGCCATAATGTCCACCAATTTTAAGAAATGCGACCAGTGCACATTCCTTTCAGTGGACAAGGGTGCTGTTGTCGAAACAGGCGATCACCGGGAATTTTCGACATAGGAAGTATCTATCAACATTTCTACAGTTTTTAGCATAAAGAATAATAGGACAAAATCTTTTAGCTTTGTGTTTTGGGGTGTTTTGCGGGTTTTGGACGTTCTTTTTGAGTAGAGAATTTAGCTTTTGGTTTTTACTTTTTTAACTGCGCTTTAAGAAAACAATAGCTGTGTTCGGGAACTCAAAAATGTTTGCAAATTTGCACAATTTTTTACTGGAAGTCGTTTGCGTACTTTATTTCTCAGCAGAATACAGCGCGAGAGAGAGAGAGCAAATTTGGACAGTTCGAAAATAGAGAACCTGCAAATCTCTAATAGGACTTTTTTGCCAGCACTTTTGTAAGCAACCGTTACATGAAAATACAAAAGCTAACACCAAAATGGATCAAAAAGGCAGAGGTAAGTAAAAAATAAAAATATTCTCTATTGGTAAATATTAAATTTGTTTCATTTTTATTTACTTTTAATGAATATTAAAGGCAGCAGCTAGATTTCAGTTGAAATTTTACCTCAAGTCGGTTGTTCTACATTAGAAGGTAAGTGCAAAATTTGAGAAATTATTTGGAAAATCTTGAAAAATTAAAACATTGTATCCTTCCAGACACCAAGAAAGAGGAATTATCGGTTTCTTAAGTGTTTTGATGTAATCATCCTCATCAAAGAGCTAAAATGAAACCAACACCGTTCCTTTAAAGTTGTTAAGGAGGGAAGATGCTGCCATGGTATTTGGTGGGTCTGGCTGGGCAGTTAAAAGTTACGCACAGTGGGATTGGAAACAATGAGTGCTAATTAGTCTGCCAATTGTGAACGGATACAGATATATTTAATGAAAACACAGTGTCCGTAGCCGCCACATGACCAAATAGAAAGCTTCCTTAGCTTCACATCAGTGGTTGCAGCAATTTTTCTAGCCACAATATCCAGAAGCATTAGGTTGTTAGTCCAAAGTTCCTTGGTCAGCACACCAAATGCTGCCGACAGGCGACTTAAGAACGTTGTTTCTATTTTTGTGTACGGTGGTGGCATGTAAAGCAGTTGTAGTCCTCCGAAATGTTTGCAGCCTCCGAAATGCATGCTGATGCTCGGCGAATGGAAATTTTCCAACGGAAGGATCGGAAGGAGTGGTCCCTCATGCATCTTGAACACTGATAAAAGAAGACAGATCGGTCTGTACGACTTGCCCTTGCTCGTGTCCTTTCCAGGTTTCAGTGGTGGATGCCCGTCTTCCAAACTACTATAATAGTGTTCAGACAGGGTTAGGAGACTTGTAAGGTACTCGACTCCAGGCAGATCCAGATTCTTCAGCATCAGTGTAGACAGTCCCGTCAGAAACCAGCCACTTGCGCAACTTGGCGCCACCTATGACATTCGTAGCTTCGTGCACTGTAAATTGCGATGGCTTTACAGCGGCAAGGACATCACGGATACTACGAAAAGCTCTTCTTCTAGCCTTGTCACTCTCGGGCCAGTAAATTTACTCTTATCTAAGGAAAGTACCTCACAAGTATCGCCAGCATTTTTTATTTAAAAACAACTGTTTTCCTAAGCAAGCAAATAAAAAAAACCAACCAAAACTAATCATCTGTTGTTCAGCAAATTTTCACTGGAAGTCGTTCGCGTTCTTTTGCTTGCAAATTTTTTGAAGAGAGTAAAATGGCTCTTACTCTTTTGCAAATTTCTAGTGGAAAAGTACGCGAACAGACCTAATAATCTCCATATGATACGAATGCATTAAGCAGCAGTACATTTCGTCTGGTTCTATTCTAAATGGAAAGAAGTTCAAAAAACTTTGCCTAAGCTAGACAATTTCGAACAAGAAATCATGAAACAAATTAAAATTTATTTGGGGGCAAATTTTCTAATTTTCCAGTCGCATTGGCCAGTTCTATGCTTTATAAATGCTACTATAGCAGTGATGCCAACAATTTACCATCAAAAAGCGTAAATTTTACAAAGGAGTACAATTCAGCAACTCTGAAATTGTACTCCGGATTAATTTTCCCCATCCTGTTTTCAACTTGGCCTAACCTACACATAACGAAATAAAGCTCCTATTACACGATCAGACATGTCATATGTAATTTCAAAAACAGCAACTCTGAAAGTTGTACACACCGTGTCACACGTACGAAAAATTTAATAAGACAGATGAATTTTGGAATAAATATGCAAGTTTTTCCATTAAATCGAGCTTCTATTTCATCGAACATACATGTGGACACATGTCTATAAAAAAAAGTACAATACATGAGAGTACATGCTGATTAAGGCTCTTTTACACCAGAGAGCTGCAACGAGTATGATTGTGTAGGATTGATCATCTGTTTTGAAATACGAGTAAAATCAATCATTTGCACTCGCTCAAAACGCAACGAAAATGTTGTGATTGATAAACGAATTGATTGAAGCACTAGGTTCCAATCAGACAACTCACATGCTTGTTTTGGTTAGAGGCCTGTGAATGATTCTGCTGAACGGGCTCGTGCTTGATATGCATACATTGCCCTTCACTTCAATAAATTAACACAGGTTTAGAAAACAAAAAACCTTAATTTTCATTTGATTTTATGGCTTAACTCTAACATTAGAAATTTAATTTCATTAAATTAACTAGATTTTACATTTTCTTTGTTTGGGACACCGAATTCATTAACAATGCAAATCCATTGATTTCATTACCATTTCAATAATCGTATAGTCTTTTTTTGGATTATGGCATGTCGCGCCTGGCTGATGCATTACCTGGACCGTCAGATTTAATAATGTCGGCCAAAATGCTCCACACAACACTGCGACATTTGTGTTGACCAGACGGTGTATGATTTCCACCTTCAACATTTTCAGTCATTTCGAACAAATAAAACAGAAAAACTAACAAGTATTTGTTGCACGTACACCGAGTTGGATGAATGTACGTAGAATGAACAATCAAATGTCCCGAACAAACTCGAATGGAAACAAAAAATTCATTCAATTCATGAAAGCTTGTTCGATCATCCCTTGTTACTGAATGAAACCAGCGAGTACGAAACCGATGAAGTGATTCGAACTGAATGTTCGGTGCATGCAAATACGAAAGCAATCACTTTCCGTTCATCCACCCAAACAAAAGCATCAACATAAATCGAGTCGCTGAAAAAGTGTGCTTGAAAATTTTGCTACTCGCCGCAGTTCTCTAGTTCTGCTGGAAAGGTTCTAGCTGCCTTTTCATCTGCTGATGTGATTTCTCCTTTAATTTTTAAATTATGAAATGCGTTTCTTTTAAGAAATCCTGTAAGCCATCCATCACTAGCCGAAAATTCCTTTCTCTTATCTTGACGACTTGTTGATGGCTCCGATATCTGCAGTTGCTTATAAATTCGTAATGACTTCTGCTTTATAATAATTCCATCTACAGGTGATCTCCTTTGCAATAAATCCTCAATCCAAAACACTTCACATTTTTCCATTTTTACTAACACTTTACCTCTAATGTATGACGATATTTTGGAACTATTCTCATTTTTCTTAGCGGTCCTGATAGTAGCTTCGTTTAAGCCAATACCCTTGCCCACAGATGTCGAACCTTCACCACTTGCCAGACAGTCCAAAACTTTTGATTTTACTTCCAAGGAAATGGCTTGCCTTTTACGAATCTTTGAAATTTTTGACATTTTGTTAACTGTTAGTAAGGAAAAAATTTTGTTTTTAAAGCTTAACTAATATTTCATAGATAAAATACCTTTTTTCACTTATTAAGCTCAGAAATGTTCCAATTTAATTGTTAACACGATAATTGATAAAAAAAAACTGCGAGCTAATAAATTTTAAACACCCTAAGTATGCACAATTTTATGATATCATGCGAACAAAATGCGTAGGCAAGAGTTATCGAATAAGCGGATATCGCAGTCACTACTATGTATGTTCATTTCAGCAATGATGCCATTTTCTTGGTCTCAACCGTGTAACTTCAAATCCGTGTAAAAAGAAACCAGTAAAAAATAGTTGGGTGTATTGCTTAAATTTAATTTAGCGATTGCCAGCACATCGGCAGAAACCCCAAATTTGTAAAAGTCTTATTTTGAAGTTTGCATACATTTATTCTTTTTTTTTTTTTTTTGAGGCGAATTAAGACATGAATTGACATTGGCAGTTCCAACAGCTGTGCTGAAGTTCTCACCTTAGGGTTGGTACTCTATTCGGGTTTTCGCATCCACAACTGTCAACTCCATATAAAAATTTTGTAAAGGAAAATAATGCGAACAATTAAAATGCTTTTCATACCCTCCATCATCATTCTGTTTGTAACTACTCGAAACATTCGTCTGAGACCCCATAAAGTATATATATTCTTGATCGTCGCGACATTTTATGTCGATCTAGCCATGTCCGTCCGTCCGTCTGTCTGTCGAAAGCACGCTAACTTCCGAAGGAGTAAAGCTAGCCGCTTGAAATTTTGCACAAATCCTTCTTATTAGTGTTGGTCGGTTGGCATTGTAAATGGGCTATATCGGTCCATGTTTTGATATGACTGCCATATAAACCGATCTTGGGTCTTGACTTCTTGAACGTCTAGAGTGCGCAATGCTTATCCGATTGGAATGAAATTTTGCACAACGTGTTTTGTTATGATATCCAATCGGTCCATAACCTGATATAGCTGCCATATAAACACATCTGGGATCTTGACTTCTTGAGCCTCTAGAGGTCCCAATTATTATTCGATTTGCCTGAAATTTTGTGCGACGGATCCTCTCATGACCATCAACATGCGTGTTTATTATGGTCTGAATCGGTCTATAGCCCGATAAAGCTCCTATATAAATCGATCTGTCTATTTTACTTCTTGAGCCCCCAGAGGGCGCAATTCTTATTCGAATTGGCTGACATTTGACACATGTCTCCAACATATAATATAATTGTGGTCCAAACCGGATAATATTTTGATATCGCATTAATAGCAGAGCTAATCTTTTCTTATATCCTTTTTTGTCTATGAAGAGATGCCGGGAAAAGAACTCGACAAATGCGATCCATGGAGGAGGGTATATAAGATTCGGCCCAGCCGAACTAAGCACGCTTTTACTTGTTTAAGGCTACTGACTTTAAATTAGCTATTAGGCTAGCAGACTTGTGTTGGTGCAGAAAATTTGCCGTAAATATGTTTAAAAAACTTAAGATATTTTGTTGAAGTTTTTCTCAACAAAAAGTAGAGTACCTTGTGTACGCCTTGACCGCCTTGACCTTCATAAAACATCTATTCTATTCTGCTGACAAAAAACTCTTCGCAGAAAATATTAATTTTTGACCTGTCAAAATTTGCTCTCTCTCTCTCCCTCGCCTTCTGCAGGAAAAATAAACAAACGACTTCTAGCACAAAGTTGTCCAAATTTTGCACAAATGTTTGAGCATACGAACAAACTTATTGTAGGAGTGTGATATTACACGGCATGTAGGTGTCTTATGACATGCCAAATTTAGCACATGTAGAGTTGTACATGTCGTATGATACAAATGAAACTAACACATGAAAATCACTTTTCAAAATAGCACATGTAGTTTTTTTTTTGTTAAGAGCGTGTTCTTTTCCTTCTGATAAAAACATAAAAAATCAGCTGTTTTTGTTGTCAGCCGAATGACAGCAACCCCAAACTAAATTGTTTTCACAAATTTATGATTGAACCATCATTCTCCTAACATAAACAATTATTACGCATACAACAAGTAAGAGCGCGCTAAGTTCGTCCGGGCCGAATCTTATATACCCTCCACCATGGATCGCATTTATCGAGTTCTTTGCGTGTTATCTCTTTTTAGACAAACAAAGAATAATGAATAAGAATTGTTATGATATTTGAGCTATACAAAGTTGTAGTCCGATTCGGACCATAATTGAAATGAATGCTAAACATTGTAGAAGTCATTGTGTAATATTTCACGTCATTCGGATAAGAATTGCACCTTGTAGGGGCTCAAGAAGCAAAATCTGAAGATCGGTTTATGTGGAAGCTGTATCAAGCAATAGATCGATTCAGACCATATTTCACATGCATATTGAAGGTCATGGGAGAAGCTTTGTACAAAATGTAAAAATTGGATAATAACTGCGCCCTCTAGAGGCTCAAGAAGTCAAGACCTCAGATCGGTTTATATGGCAGCCATATCAAAACATGGACCGATTTAGCCCATTTACAATCCCAACCGACCTACACTAATAAAAAGTATTTGTGCAAAATTTCAAGCGGCTAGCTTTACTCCTTCGAAAGTTAGCGTGCTTTCGACAGGCAGACGGACGGACATGGCTAGATCGACTTAAAATGTCGTGACGATCAAAGATATATTGGGTTGCCCAAAAAGTAATTGCGGATTTTTCATATAGTCGGCGTTGACAAATTTTTTCACAGCTTGTGACTCTGTAATTGCATTCTTTCTTCTGTCAGTTATCAGCTGTTACTTTTAGCTTGCTTTAGAAAAAAAAGTGCAAAAAAGTATATTTGATTAAAGTTCATTCTAAGTTTTATTAAAAATGCATTTACTTTCTTTTAAAAAATCCGCAATTACTTTTAGGGCAACCCAATATATACTCTATAGGGTCTTAGACGCATATTTCAAGGTGTTACAAACAGAATGACGAAATTAGTATAGCCCCATCCTATGGTGGAGGGTATAAAAAATAGATTTGCTCACATTTGTAGGTTATGTCATACGAAAATAACATACAGGTGTGATAGCAAGTCTTATGAATACAGATAGTGACAGCTCAAATGACATGTCTGATCGTGTAAATGCGACTTAAGTTCACTGTCTACTCATTTTAAATCATATTTTCTTTTGTTTTTTTATTTTTTACCAAAGGGGATAGAGTCGAACTGTTTGACCATGAGAATGAATATCACAGGAATGGAAGGTTTTTTTGATACAGAAGAGAAATTGCCAGACTCACTGTCGGATCGCACACAGACAAAGCCATTTGTGGACGTTTCGAGCTTGGTAAAGGCTCCATCACACTACATGTTCTTGTCTAATAATATGTCACTTTTTATGTATTATTGGTATTTGGTTATGTGCGTCAAAATTGCCAATATACATACAATTCATCATTTTTGCTATTAAATTAGTAAGTTATTTTTGTATGACATAACCTAAAAATGTAAGCAAACGCAGAGTTTTTTATGGCTACGATTTGTTAAAAATGTGATAACAATTTAATTTGGGGTTGCTTTCATTCAGCTTACAACAAAAACAGCAGATTTCGCTATGTTTTTATCAGGAGGAGGAGGACGAGCTGGCCCATATTCATGTCACCTTTTAAGGGAACCGTTTTCATTTTAGACCTTCCCAACTAAATATAAAGCATTTGGTGTATATTCATATACATTATTAACACTAAGTTGGCATCCCTCTTCTATAGCCGATACTTACATGAGCAAAATACGTGTGTCCATATTTGAAGTATAGTCCCGAAGCGCCGGGATTGTATGTGCCCAAGAGAGGTTGAGGGTGATGGTGGTGCGCAACGGTGGCAGCGGCGGCTACTGCAGCAGCATTTGCTACATCAGCAGCAGCAGCGGCAGCAGCGGCTCCTCCTAAAACTGCTGTAGTCGTCTGCTGTGGCACACCTGTGGTGGCAGCAGCAGCAGCCTGTGCTGCACTCGCTGATACGGCCGCGCTACTTGCAGCTTGTATATGGGGTGGAATGTGTCCTCGAGCCGATGTAGTTGTTATGTATAGCGATGGCGGCGGATGGTGTGATAGGCCAGATTCACCGCCATTGTTCTGAGCATTAATCATATAGGAGGGTGCGTAACAGCCAGCAGCGATCGGCGTTGCAGCGTTGGAAGAGTTTTGTATACTATTGGGAGAGTTGTTGTTGCTATTGTCATTGCTGCTGCTCGCATTTGTGCTAGGCGAATTTCGTTGTGAACCAGTATTGCGACGACATTCTCCAACGGATCCTCCAACTCCACTATTTGCCGATGTGTTCTTGTGGCGGAACGCTGCTGCAGCGGCATTTAAGCGGATAGGTGGCTTAGCAACATTAACGACCGGAACTACAGTGCTCGTCATTTCAACAGTGGTCGCAGATGGATAGGTGCTGCTGTTGATGTTTGCGCTTCCGGGAAAACTAGGTGGTCCGCTTAACAGAGGAGTTTGGGGTTTGTCATTTACACTGCTTCCGCCCGATCTCTTTATTGAGTGTGTGCGAGAATTTGTGCTATTGCCGCCTGGTGAAGCTCTTGTGTCGTTGTTAGTATTATTGCCCAATAATGATGAGGGCTTCCCACCTGCGTTGTAACCGCCGGAGTTTGTAGAGTTTTGCCGACTTAAACTTGCGCTTTGGTAAGGAACCGGTTTTTTTCCGCCTGCACCACCTCCGCCGTTACCATTGTTCCTCTTTTCGTACGTATTAGTCGAAGGATATGAGTTGTGTGGGCTGTTACTACAGTTTCCACCACCCGATTGGAGAGGTTGTTCTGGTGCGCCACCATAGTAATGTGGAGTTGAACTGGCACTATTGTAAGGACCTACATTGTTGTTCATTATGGGTGGCGTAGAAAATACGGGAGGATTACGCTGCGAGTGATAGGCCGCCGAGGGCATTGAATGTGGAGTACTAGGAGCCGATTGCGACGTACTGTTGTTATTACCACCATTACCAGCTATTCCGACACCGCTTCTGGCTATGTACGGGTGGTTGCCAGGACCATTTTGGGCGGCATTAATCAGAGAAGCAGGATCTACTATTGGTATCGCTGCTGGTCCAGGGGCGTGAAGCGTATGAGCCCCTGCTGGTATGGTCGCATGTGGATTGTGATGATGTGCTGTTGTATAGAAAGGTGTGATCACAGTATTCGAATGATGGTTATTGTGCATTGCACCAGCGGTAGCTCCAGTAGGATGGCCTCCAACGGCATGTGCAGGAATTTGTGGGTTACCATGCTGGGAAATAATGGCGGCTTGTTGAGCCATGCTCGCTGCGGGCTGCGGGCCGATGGTCGGAGCTGCGTTTGCTGCATAAGGAAACATATTCGCCGGAAATATAGTAGCGTGTTGTGGCAAAGCGTACATAGTGGCAGTAGCGGACGTCGCTGCACCCCCACTGAGATCAGTAGTGGCGGTTCCTCCTGCAGCCCCTGGCGCTGGTGCCGTAGCTGCTAATGTCAGTGTGGGAACTGCATGGCCCAGTTGATATGTCGTCGCGCTGACACCATTAGGAAGTGTAGTAGTCGTTAGAACTTGATGACTACTTCCTGAGCTACCGCTAGAAAAGTGCGACGTATTGGGACGCTTTATACGTCCTGTCCCATAATATGTTGTTCCACTGGATTGGTTTCCCGCACTAGCACTGACTACTGTGCCAGTAGTGCCGTGGGATTGGTAGGCGCTCGGGGCCTGCCCATTAGGATGGTTTATATTTTGTGAATTCCCACCACCGCCACCAGCAGCATTGTTCACATTCGAGGAGTTCAGTGACGGTCCAGCCGTCGCATGTAGTCCATTGGGACCAGATGCATTCACGCCGCCTGCGACGTGTGCACCTGCAGTAGCAGGCCCCACTTGAGGGACTGCCTGTGCACTTAACAGTGATGTGGCGGGTACAGCTTGTTGAGGTACATAGTATGTCATGGTTTGGCCCCAGTATCCTATGCCGATACAAATGGTGACAACAAATTAGGTGGAAACCAAATCAACAAAATTACTCACCATTATATGGATAAGGATATCCTATGGGATACGTCGTCATTGGTATTTGCTGTAGTTGACCTGCAGTCGATGATGGCGCGGCAGCTGCCAATGGTGCTGCAGACGTTTGAAATTGTTCACTGGAGTATATAACTTGGCCAGGATAAATTGGAGTACCATTGGTTGTTGCGAATTGTGCAGTTGGGTACGCCGCGATCGGCACCATAGTTGTGGTACCGCCAGCTGGATATATAGTTTGCGTTCCGGGTTGAAGAATGCCAGTGGACTCCCCTGCCCTTTGCTGCGAGGGATCGAAAACAGGCATAAAATAACCTTGGAATTCCCCTTCCTGGCGACAAATGACAAATCAGACAAACAAAAATCTAAACTTATCTCAAGATTTCACTCACCACAGGTGGTGGATAAGCGTAAATCATTCCCTGGGGTACAGCATAAATGCTTCCATCAGGCTGAAATAAAATACATGTGTTTGCCAATTATTTTTCAACATTCAGAACGGAAATGTTTTAATCATACCGCCTGCTGATATGTACAATATGCATTGCTTCCATTCGGAGTTGTGTTTGTATGAAATACTGTGGACCCATCTGGAGCCTGAAAGCTCTGTGTCCAGCTGGTAGTTCTGGGCTCTTCGGAAGATCGTTTTGTCAAGGTATCACTATTGCTGAATGGAGTAGAACGCGCCGATTGGGGTGTTTCACGATTCTGAGGTTGTTGATGAGACTGTGACTGCAACAAAGGAGTCGCCACAGTTGGAGGAGCCAGGCTAGAACTCTAGACACAATGTAAAAAATAATTGCATCAGAAATGTACAAACACACTCAGATACAAAGGAAAAAACGTAATTACCTCAAATTTGGTTATATCTTCCTTCTCATTGATGGGAATATTGGGACTGGTAGCTTGGTTTTTAAACTTTTGCACTTCAATGCGATCGTAATTCTTCGTCGATGTTGTAGTGGTTATACTGAGGCAGCCATTAGCTGAATTATCACATTCATCGTTTTCGTCTTTAATTGAAGCATCTGTTACGAAGAAATCAACTTGAATATCTCAAAAAACACCTGATTATAGGATCATATACACACCACCACCCTCTAAATAGGTCATATCACCCACATTCTTAGCATTCACATCATCGCATTCATTTACTGTCTGGGTCGATGATTCAGCCACTGTCTCCACTCCAACGGGCGATGGAGGTGTATCAGCTGGGGCATATTGCTGTTGACTTTTCGGGTGCGGTTGGTGTCCCTTGTGTTGCTTCTTAGCGGCACTGTGCATTGAATGCTGTTGGGGAGAAGCTATGCTCTGTGAAGAGTGATACATACCAGTGCCAGAGCCACCATTACCGTTGCCGTTACCTCCAGATGGCATTGCTTGACTGGGCGGTGGATTGGACGGGTCGAAATGATATACCGTGCTGGAAATAGAGACAAGCAAACATACGATTTTATTTACCTAACAATATTTTCTAGCTCTGGTGCTGAACAATTGTCCGGTCCGTTGCAAATCGAATGATATCTTTGAGAATGAATGAAGTTAGATATACATATGGGTGTCGGTTATGAATTTTTAATGCGTGTGCTATTTATCTAATGGACATAAGTTGGGTATGCCAGTTTTTAGAACCATAAGTAGAAGTGAACGGTACTTCTTTCAAAATGCAAATGCAAACTTGCCCATTAACATTCCATTAAGGAGCATATAAATGAGTGCTGTCCTATACAAGTTTCAGCTCAATGATAAGGGACCCCCTTTTTATGGTCGAGTCCGAACGCCTTGCTGCAGAACGACACCAGACCAGTTTACAGGCTTAGGTAAGCATCGCTAACACTAGGGAGGGATAACCGCCGCTGAAATTGTCTTGTGATGTTCTCGCCGAGTTTTGAAAAAATTTCGTCATCAAATTGACCTAAATATATTCGTTAAACGTGGAGCGTCTGAATTAAAATCCTGTCGAAAACATCAAAACATTTTCTCTTTCAAAAGCTGGCGCCATTTGTGAGAGTATCTTAATATGATGATTTTTTCAGACACTTTCAGTCTGACTCACGCTATTCACACTCCACAAAAGAAGTTGCATTTTAGCAATGAGCTGAATGTAAATTAGTCTTACTATTACAGGAAAAATGTCCACACCAATACCACCAAAAATTTGTTTTACAAATTTTGACTTGAATACATGAAAATAATGTTAAATACAAATTTATTTATCATTTATTGTGATTTTTTTTGTTTTTAATTTTTTCCAAATAATGCAGAAAATTCCAGTACATACACTTCATATGAAACCTCCCCATGGTATGAGTATTATCTTCAACTTTGGCTTTTTGTTTAATTGGAAGTTTGGCTTATCGGCGTTCTCTATATCGTTCATTGTTATTTGCCTATGCCGATCGAGTTGCGAATATGATAATTGGATTTGTGTAAGAGTATTTCCCATTCACGAAAACTGTGAACTATTGGGTTGCCCAAGAAGTAATTGCGGATTTTTCATATAGTCGGCGTTGACAAATTTTTTCACAGCTTGTGACTCTGTAATTGCATTCTTTCTTCTGTCAGTTATCAGCTGTTACTTTTAGCTTGCTTTAGAAAAAAAAGTGCAAAAATGTATATTTGATTAAAGTTCATTCTAAGTTTTATTAAAAATGCATTTACTTTCTTTTAAAAAATCCGCAATTACTTTTTGGGCAACCCAATATATTTCTATGATTTCGGAATAGTAAAAATTGTCATTCTCTGACGGGGATAAGGCTGTTTGCCCACTTAGTTAGCAGTTTCTCCATACAAAATAAATCCCATGGCTGTCGGTTGTACGCACCGGATTGACCCGATGGAATCCTCATCGGCAAGAGCTGCAGCCTCAGTGTACGTGTTCGTCTTTTTTCGTCATGGGAGAGGCACATCCCGGAGCACCTTCTCTGCCCGCTTCTGGTCCGTGCCGGGATTGAAAACAACCCCGGACCCTGGTTCTGTTCGGTTTGTGAGATGAGGTCGGTGTCAGTGAGGTGTAACCGGTGCATGGAGTGGGTACATTTCCGATCTTGCTCTGGCCTTACATCACTACGGGAGTATAGTTATACTGGGTATGTCACAAGGTGCTGTGCGAACATAGCCAGCAGTGGGTCACAAGCGTCGTCGTCGTCGCCTTTTACTTCCTCGTCGTCGGACTAGCAGTCAGCAGTCAGGTCCGGTACTGCCGAGATAGAGCTATACAACATGTACATACCGCCGGATGGTATCTATGTCCTGATTAATGGCCAGCCTTACAACCCCGACATAATAGTCTGATTCTAGGGGACTTTAATGCAGATTGAAAGCTCCACGTTTTGCACGATGAATGAGGATGCCCCCATTAGGATTACGAGGAGGTGCAGCAGCTCGCCAGACATCTCCATTGCATCCCCTAATCTCCTGAGTGACGTATCCTGGCAAGCCGTCATCTCTATGGGGTCAGACAACCTCCCCATAATTCTCACCAACGACCGACCACCCGACTTCATAACCTCTGTGCGCTGGACGTTTATCAATTATAAGAAGGCCGAGTGGACTGGCTTCGGAGAGTATACCGCCGCTTCAGTGAACTGCCAGCCCCCCTCTGATGTGCTAGTGACCGAGAGGAAATTCCGAGACATCATTAACGCAGCAGCCGCTCGCTTTATACCAGCCGGTCGAATACCCAAAGTGCGGCCCAATTTCCCGGCGCAAGCAGTGGTACTCGCAGACGAGCGTGATGGGATTCGTGCTATGGACCCCGCTAACCCCAGAATCAGCGAGCTGAATCTGGAAATAAACAGGGTAGTCAACGAACATAAGCGGAATTTGTGGCTGGAACACTTGGAGCAATGTAACTTAGGCACCGATCTAGGCAAGCTGTGGTCTACTGTTGAGTCACTCTCGAACCCCGGTAGACGGGATGACAGGACCTCAGCCACTTTGGGCGAAATAACTGTGACTGATCCGAAGAGATGCGCTAGGTTGTTCAACCGTCAATTTATTGTGCATCCCGAGGGAAACAGGGCAAGGAGGAGAGCCATTCGCCGTATTCGTGGTCTCCGAGCCGATGAACAGCCATCACAATTTACCGTGGGCGAAGTTACGAATGTCATCCGTGGCTCCAAATCATCTAAGGCGTTGGGACCCAACAAAATCTCTACATTGATGTTAAAGAATCAGGGATCACCTGGAGTTGAATACCTTACCACTGTCCTCAATCTGTCTTTGAACACTCTTATAGTTCCCGATGTCTGGAAAATGGGCGGAGTGATCTCGATACTAAAGCCTGGAAAAGACCCGAGTTTGGGGGAGTCCAACAGACTGATGTCCCTTCTCTCACCAGCGGCAAAGACGCTTGAGGCATTGCTCCTCCCGAGCCTCGTAGGAGAATTTCCCTTCGCCGAGCATCAACATGAATTTCGAAGACTGCACAGCACAACAACAGCTTTGCATGCCATCACCGCACACATTTGCCGTGTCTTCAATCAGCCCAGGCCATGTGATAGGACGGTCCTCGTGCCACTGGACCTATCGAAGGCATTCGACACGGTCCGCCATGCCAAATTATTTGAGGACATCGCCAACACGTCCCACCAGCCAGGCATGAAACGATGGGTCGCGAATAATCTGTGTGGTCGCCAGTCATTTGTGGAATTGAGGGATAGAAAGTCGAAGCACTGTAGAGTAAAAACAGGGAGTTCCCCAAAATGGTGTGATGTCTCCGGCACTGTTTAACGTCTATCTTTCATCCATTCCACCCCCTCCAGACGGCATAGAGATCGTATCATATGCGGGCGATTGTACGATCATGGCGACAAGTTCGTTGAGGTTGAACGTCTACCTCAACGAACTTGCCTCACATTTCGCTGCAAGAAATCTGAAGATATCCGCCACCAAATCTTCAGCCACACTGTTCACTACAAATACGCGTGAGGTGAATATTGAGCTGACTGTGGTGGTGGATGGAGAAATGATTCCGACCATCAAGTGTCCCAAAACACTTGGCAAGGACAAAGGTCCTACCAGTGCAAAGACATAACTTTATGATGCCTAAGCAATACCTTTGGGCTGTTGTCGCAGAGACCATCCAAATTATCATCTTGTGGATAGATATCCACCGTCAAGAAGCCTTAAGGTAGATCTACATGATCAAGAGCGTGAGGTTCAGCGCTACAAGAGAGAACCTCTAGATCAAGCGGCATATCAAGCAGGTCTAAACAACATTCAAGCAGATGCGGTAATTGGCAACCGGGTGAATGTAGTCCTTGGAGAACGACCGCCACCCATTGCACCTGAAGAAATTGACCTCCCCGGCAAACCAGAGTAGTTCTGGCTCAATTACGTTCCGGCAGATGAAGCCGCCACAATTCCTACAGAGCTAGAATTGATGCCGACGTGCAAGATGTATGTCCCGATTGTAACCAGGGACCGCACGATATATGTCACCTGTTTAACTGCCCGGCCAGTATGAGCGTTAAGTTTTACTTATGTACATTCGTATACAGAAATTCAACAACAATAATTATTCAAAAAGAAAAATAGGAAAAAAACAAATAATTCAACTTATAGGCTTTGAAAGTATTTTGAAAGATTTTGTTTTGAAATTATTTGCGTTGACAATAAGTTGTATAGATGATGGGAGGGAATTCCAAAGACAGGTCACAGTGAAGAAAAGTTTGCCACTCAACTACCAGCAATCAAGTTCGCATATAAACGAAAGGGGTGACCTGCTTATCGAATATATCACAAGCTGCAATCTGGTAATTTGTAAGCAAGTAAAAAGGCGTTAAGTTTGGCCGGGCCGAACTTTGGATAACCACCACCTCGGGTATATATGTAAACCACATTTCGTCAAAACCCGGTGAAAAATGCATACCTTATGCCCCACATTGCATATATATCGAAATATGTTCCGATTTGGATCAAATACCAATAAGTACATGCCATGGTTCAATTGTGTATAACTAAATATTGATCTTTTTAGTAGCTATATCTAAAAATAAACCGATCTAAACCATATACGATACGGATGTCGAAAAGCCTTACATAAGTCACTCTGTCAAATTTCACTGAAATCGGATTATAAATGCGCCTTTTATGGGGCTAAGACTTTATATCGAAATATCGGTCTTTATGGCGCCTTTTATGGCCCCAAAACCTTAAAGCAGGAGATCGGTGTATATGGCAGCTAAAACCAAATCTGGACCGATCTGGGCCAAATTGACAAAGGATGTCGAAGGGCCTAACACAACACACTCACTGTCCAAATTTCAGCAAAATCAGATAATAAATGTGGCTTTTATCGGTCTAAGACCCTAAATAGCCGGATCGGTCTATATGGGGGCTTTATCAAGATATAATCCGATATAGCCCATCTTCGAACTTAACCTGTTTATGGGCAAAAAAGAATCTGTGCAAATTCTCACTGGTATGCATTCGTCGAAGGTTATTATGGACATTGTGTCTGAGCCGAAAAACCTTCGACGATAAAAAGATACGACTCCTTTAAGTCGCCAGGCCCTGATTGTGTATCACCGATTGGATTGCTAGCTGTGTCTGATAGACGGGTTAGAAATATACTCTGCTTGCATCATCATGTCATATATACCTGTGGGATGGAGGGACATGAAGGTCAGTTTCATTCCGAAAGCAGGAATACCTTACCACACGAAGGCGAAAGATTTTTGTCCCATTAGTCTGTCATCCTTTATGCTGAAGACTCTTGAGAGGTTGATAGAAACATATCAGCAAAGATCCCTGGAGCTCGCCTGTTTCGGCAGCAGCATGCATATAGAAAAGGCAAATCCACTGAAACAGCCCTCCACGACCTAGTCGGCTACATAAACGGGGTTTCTCGCTGTCAAGGAATATACAATGGTAGCATTCGTTGACATTGAAGGTGCTTTCAATAATGTCAAACCAACGACAATCAGGAAGCAGCTAGAGTTTCTAGGCATCAACACTACCGTAAGAAAGTTTATTAATAACTCACTTACTAAAAGATGCATTCCGGAAAAAGGCTTGGGATCCGTAGATCTAAGAAGATGGGTCAGGGGAGGAACACCTCAAGAAGGTGTACTGTCTCCTCTACTTTGGAATATAGTCATTAACAAAATATTCTCAGTCTCTGGAAGAAAAAGATGTAAAAGTGGTCGTGTATGCTGATGATGTGGCTATTGCGGTTAGGGGAAAGTTTCTAAGCACTATTAGAGAAATACTTCAAGAAACTCTACATGCCACAGCAAAGTGGGCTACTGAAAGTGGTCTAGGCGTAAATCCGTGCAAGAGAGAAGTAGTTCTTTTCAGAAGGAGATACATGTTGGCTACAGGGGAACATGCCATCTTGGGAGGAGCGATTGTTCCATTTGCAGAAAGCGCAAAATACCTGGGTGTTTTGCTGGACAGGAAATTGAACTTCAAATCCAACACTCATGCCCTATACCCCTACAAGAAAGCCATTGGCAAAAGTTGGGGGGCTTAGGCCGCGTGTCATGCATTGGGTATATACTGCAGTTGTCAGACCTATAATGCTATATGGTGTTGTGGTCTGGTGCACGGCGCTTTAAAAGTCCACCTACTGTTCAATACTCAACCAAAGGATCCAAAGGATAGCCGCACTGAAGACGACACCACCTGATGCACTGAATTGAATGCTACACCTAATGCCTCTGGACATTGCGGCTGGATAAATTGCTGCGACCATTACCGTGAGGCTAACAGAGCTTTCCTTTTGGTCATATGGCGGCTACGGACACTGTGTTATTCTTGACACAATGTCTGAAGTTCCAGGCAGTGTAGATTACACATTGCCTGAGCCGCATTCCAAATTAATGTGGCCTAATCTAAACTTGAAGGGCTCTACCGCTTTACTGTCACTGGCTAGAACAAACGTCTCTGAACGGACAACATGGTGACAGACTAAAGGATGCCAGAAACGACTTCTGCAGAAGAACTCCAAGCCTTTCCGATCTCTCTCGGAACGCTCGAATCTTTTCGGTCCATAAACGTATCTTAGGATCGATTTGTATGCATCTTCTAGTCTATGTTTGATTCTTCAATATCAATTTGGAAATAATTCACTTCCATAAATTATAACCGGTATAAGATAGGAATTGACCAAGAGAGAGAGCGAATGTGAATAGGTGTAAAATTTTGTGTCTTGTATTTCTCAGTATACCAAAAACTTTTCCGGTGGCAGCAACAACTTGATCACTCCATACTAGTGTTTGATTAAAAATAACGTCCAAGTTTTTTTCCTTGGGAACTTGTAAAATATTTTGATTTGCAATCTTTGCCAAATGTTCGTAAGTAATTGCATTCGTTCGGTTATTTATAGGTAAAAAGTTTGATTTTTAAGGATTTGTCATAAGATGGTTTGCCAAGGACCACAAGTAAATTGCTTGTTAAGCCGTATTAAGGTTCATTACACCTTCACATGTCATATGCGTAGATATGTATTTTTGTATGTTTAAGAATAGTTGGTAATTCGTTTAAATATTTACAAACAGAATAAAAGTGGCACTAAAACTGACACTTGACAGGCAATGGTTTAGAAGTGGCTCTTTTTATTACTACGGAATTTTATTACGCTGAGGATATTCGTTATTTGTATATGTATAGGACGCTCAAACGCTTTTGATAGGTACGGCAATATGGCTATTAGACTATATTCATTACTTGCGTTAGATTTTCGTACACGGTACATTAAGCTGATCATAGAGTAAAACTTTGGTAGGGCTATCTTCAAAAAAATGTGCGGAGGACTATTTAAAGAATTTGAGAGGTGTAGAGGTCTATCAAAACTCACTATTTCAAATTTCCTCGAAATAGGTTACAAAATGCTCCATTTATAAACTCAAATACTCGACATCGGGAAATCCGTCTATATGCCAGCAATATCCGAATAGGGTCCGATCTGGATCACATTTGACAGGAATGGGTAAGGTCTACCTCAACTCACTATGCCAAATTTCATCGAAATTGGGTAATCAATGGATATTTAATGGCCTTAATACCCTATATCGCGAGATCTGGCGGTCAGTCAATAGGGCAGCTATATATCGTCCGATCTGGACCACACGTCACAGAAATGGGTAAGGGCCTACAAGAACTCACTGTGCCAAATTTTATCGATATCGGGTGGAATATGACCAATTTATTGCCTCAAGACTGTAAGTCTGGAGATCGGTGTGTATAGCGGCTATATATAATTAAGTTCCGATTTTATTAGACCAGAAGGTCAGGTTCATAAACAAAGAATACGAAATCAACAAAAATTTTTTGGAAAATGTTTTTATACCCCAAGATATCTGCAAAATTATAAATACCCAGCATTTGAGTATATATGGGAAAATACCCGGGTATTTACCCAATCTTATATATAAAAATCAAATTGTGTTTGTTTATGTGTTCCTTATAGACTCAGAAACGGCTGAACCGATTTTCTTGAAATTTTCACAGATGGTGCATAATGACCCCGTGGTGAAAATAGGGTACTACACTTTTTGATATATAAAGGGGGGGGGCGGACCCTCCCCTTACCCTAATATTCAGAAACGACAGATCTCGGAGATGGGTGGTGCGATTTAAGCGAAATTTTGTCTGCTCTCATATAGTACCCTAAAAATAAATAAAAGGTATCCAAATTTCGGATGGGGTACGTAGGGGGGCTGCCCCACCCTAAAACCTACCAAACATATATTTAGACCAATCACGACTATATGGACTCAAATGAAAGGTATTTAGGATAAGAAAACGTATATGATATCCAATTGTCGGACCAAGTGCTAGGGGGACCACCCCAAGCCTCCAAACACCTCTAAATCGGACACATTTACCGACCATGGCAATATGGGACTCAAATGAAAGGTATTTGCGAGTAGAATACGAATCTGATATCCTAATGTGGGACCACGTTTCTGGGCGTCCACCCATTTCCCAAAACACTCCCCAAACTGGACTTATTTACTGACCATGGGAATATGGGGCTTAAATAAAAGGTATTTGAATGTAGAATACGAATCTGATATCCAAATATGGGACCAAGTGTTTGGGGACCGCCTCTCACCAAAAACATCCCCCAAAGGGGACAAATTTACGACCATAGCAATATAGGGCTCAAATAAAAGGTCTTTGGGAGTAAAGCACGAATTTGATATCAATATTCGGAAAAAGTGTCTATGGGGCCACGTCACCCCCACAACACCACCCAAATAGGAAGTGTTTCCTGACTATAACAATTTGAGGCTTAAATAAGAGGGGTTTTAAAGTGGAACCCGAATCCGATATATATTTTCAAGGCCAACTCACTGAGTGGCCACCCATTCCCCAAAACACCCCCCAAGCCGGTCATGTTTGCCGACTATGGAAATAAGGGGCTCAAGTTAAAGGTATGTGGGAGTAGACCACGTATCTGATATCAACAATTTTAAGAATGGAGTACACCTTACATCCAAACTTAAATTCGTAGACCAATAATGATCATATGGGATTCAAACAAAGGCACTTATATTGTTAAACTGTTAGTCAAGTTAGTCGAAAATAAATATTCCAAGGAAACTTTTGTTCCATATAAAGTAAAAGAAGGCGCAGCGGACCGGGGTCAGCTAGTTTACCGATACAAACTAATCATCAATGCCAAGAACAACAAACACACCAACATTGCCAAACTCTATTTGTTGTGCACTTGACATTCTTTGAATGTCACAGCAAGTGTTTGTGCTTATGCCGCATTGACCTACAGCACAGCGACGAGCAGGTTCGCTCTTTTATTTTGTTAGAGGACTTTTTGAGACATGTTTCAAAACAAAAGCGTGCTCTACACCCTACACAATAGCCTTTGGGGTTGTAGGGCACCTTAATCAACTTGACAGAGGTGCTGATGAAGTTACACGGCGTGACGGAAATCGCGATCCACTAACCAGTCAAAGTATTTTGAAAAATAACACACACTTGCTCAACTTTTATAAGTTCTTTGCTATGCTATTCGTTGAATACAAAATATTGAATATGATCTCGAGCTGGAAGATGTTCGAAAAATTATAAATTTGGTAAACAGAATGCGTATTTAAAATTTGTGCATTTAGGTCCTTAATGATTGCCATTATTTGACTCATTGGGTACTTTCTCATGGATAGCCTAGACCAATAAATTTAGCTACCTAGAAGAAAACCCATCTGCAATGATGGTCTCCACCTTTGATTCCTATTCCGTAACAAAAATGGTACTATTTGGCAATAAAAAGTACCATTTTGACTTATGTTTTATACCATTTTCAAATCTCATTTATCATCCCTGTTGTAGCAGCTTTAATTATGTTGTGTTCTTCGGGCCAAACGTGGCTGAGAGCTCTCTTCTCTGTCGCGTTTTGCGGATGCCGTTCTCCATTATTTCATTTTCTAAGAGATTGTTGGCGTGTGTGATGTCTGCCAGCAGATTCTCATGATGTTCCTCTGTTGTGGTTTGGATGGACAAGTTCATTATTCCGTTTCGTTGCTCTTTGAGCATTTTTTGTGTGCTTGTATGGCTTGGTTTTCTCAAGTTTAGCTTTGACACTTAATGAAACACAAGAATATCCTTATGTGGTTTTTTGTGTTTATTTGTTTGACGCTTATTACGTGACACGGGTTAGTGAGCCAAAAACAAACAAACTATTGAACTGTGCTTAATTTTGTGAGACAAACAATTCGGATTACAACAGAAAAGGAGCTCAAAAAACACCTCTGCTCACTTCAAAGTTTTTTTCTACTTTCATTACTTACGATACAGCATGTCAGTCTATGATGCTGAACGCCTGGGTTCGAATCCTAGCGAGAACATCGGAAAATTTTTCAGCGGTGGTTATCCCCTCGTAATACTGGCAGCCATGTAACAAACTTCGCCACAAAGAGGTGTCCCCTGCGGCATGCCGTTCGGACTCGGCTATAAAAAAGAGGCCTCTTATCATTGAGCCTAAACTTAAATCGGACAGCACTCGTTGATATGTCAGAAGTTTGGTCCTGTTCCTTAATAGACTTAGTGGAATGTTTATGGGCAAATTTCTGTGGAAATATGACAAAACCCCACAACTCGAATTGGCATATTGGCACAAAAGCACCTAAAATGGCCTCCAAAACCTTTTGTTTATAAATTTGGACTAAGATAGCAAAGTTGTCTTTCTATTAGCATTTGCTTTAAAATTATTTACAAAGGTTTTGTAGACTATTTTAAGTGTTTTTGTGCCAATAGGTCATCTCCATTTCCACAGATTTGCATTTTGCATTGTGATGTCATTGAGATTTTTGTAGTGTTGCAAATAAGTAATCATGAAAAACACTTGTTGCCCATTGTGAATCACAAAAATAGTATCGCCATTAAGCGAGAAACTCGCTTTCCGGACATATTGGATATTGTTGCTATGTTACAAAACTTCAATACCTTATTTGGTTTCTTCTGCCAGAAGAATAGCCCTAGGAAAAACAAAAAACTCAAAAAAGCAAAGATGTGAGAACGACTTATTAGCTATATACATAAAGCATAGCCGACTTTAACAAACATAGCAAATTGGTTTAACTAAATAGACTTGTAGTGTCATGGTGTAATGCACCTTAGTAAGCGGCGAACACAAGCATGTAGTGTTATAGGTACACAAAAAGCAGATTCGAAGGATAGCAGGGGCCGAATTACCGTACACGTGATCGAGTGCGTTTTCGTAGCGAATGAAATTTCATCGCGCATTCAATGGGTCCCATACCACTTCTATATAAATTTGTATGCCCAAGAAATTTTATAAAGAATTCCCGATTAAAACATTCGCGTTCTTAAATTTCAAAAAATTCCCTTTCAATAAAGAGATACATCATTCACAATAGAGATATTTCGAACGAATTTACTCGTTCACGTATGCGGTAATTCGGCTCCAGGTGTTACTAATTAAACAGATAATTTACGAAAACTTGTGACAAGACAATTTTAAGCCGATTTTGCATATTTTTATCTTAAAATAGTTTGCAAAATATTTACGCACATGGCCCGACATACGCGTTTCCCAACGGCTGGATCAATAGCAATAATAGTAGTCTACCAAATGATTTTAAAAATTTCCAAAACTATACGACACATATTTTAAATCAGACTAATTAGGTCGCAATACGGCAGCAATTATTACTATTTATATGGTTATGGGAGTCCATTGAGTTCAATTCAAAAAGATTAAAATCTGTATTAAATCTAATTTAATAAAAGTTAACCCTTAAAAGTATGTCAGGATACAATGACACCCCAGAGGCCCCAGCAGGTCCTGTCCAGGCCTCAAATCTTGGTCATTATCTTTAGGCCCGTTCTGTATGAGGAAGTTGCAAGTGGATCGGTGAGTTGTTGTCGGATCGCGTCTTTAAACATCCAGCAACAACCATTGAGATGAGCGGACGTGTTTTTTAATTCACTCCGCAGGAACATCTCCGCTCCCAGTAATAGATTTTTTAGTAGTCTATTGTACAGCCACGCAGGAATGCTACAACAGCATTGGCCCCTATGCGGTTGGTGGTCTGTTCCAGTCGAGCGGCAGATTTAAAAACCAGGAGTATGTTTAGAATGGCCTCCAGCTGCCGTTGGTTTTTGTTGTAGCCACATGTTGGCTTTTGGTTTTTATTGTAGCCATACGTGGAGGTAAAGATCCACTTGAAGTTCCTATTAGTGAGCAAACTCTTTCCGGCTCATAAGACCGATCACCGCGGGAACATGATGGCCATTGGTTATTTAAAGGCGCCAAAAGCATTCAGTATTTAAGCAAGAGCCGGTGCCATCCGTCCTCTCAATGAGGCTCTCCGCTCGATCCGCGACTGCAGTTGCAGCTATTCCGTATGGATCCGCAACCGGTGGACGCGCCCGGTAGCTCATTATAACGATGTCCACCGTTATTGGACAAATGGTATATTAATTTTGCCAATAAGTTTACAATATCTACCAACATTCAACACCGATTATGTGTATTCTTGATCGACGTCTATCTTTATAAAGCCCCCATAGTTACCGATCTCCAGATTTTACTTCTTAAACCCCTAGAGGGCTCAATTCTTATACGATTTGGCTAATTATTTGCATATCAGGTTCTTATATGATCTTGTCAAGTATAGTCTGAATCGGTCCATAATCTGATATAGCTCGCATGTAAACCAATGTCCCGATTTTACTTCTTTACCCACTGGAGAGCGCAATTCTTATCGGATTTGGCTAAAATTTTGCATAATGAATTCTCCTATAACCTCCAACATCAATATCAAGTATGGTCTGACTCCGTCTCTAACCTTTACTGCTCCCATATAAACCGATCATCGTATTTAAGTTCTTAAACATATGCCGGAAACAATTCCTAACCAAATTAATAAGAAACAATTAAAATGGAATTCAGTTCGGCCGGGCTGAAATTTGGATACCCACCACCTCCGATATATATATATATATATATATATATATATATATATATGTACATATATATATATGTATATATATATAATACGGTAAAAAATTCATAATTTTTGAGCCCCTAGAACCTAGAAGGTTTGACTAAATATAGTCCGATCTTCACCATATTCATGAAGGCTATGTAAGGGTCGAACACAAATTATTGTACCAAATTCGGCGGTTAAAAAATTAACCTTTTATTGAACACGAATATCGAGGAGCCTAACCGGCCCACTGTGTTAAATTTCAGCGAATTCAAGTTATAAACATGCATCTATTGTCCCAAGAAATTAAATCGGCGGATCAATACATATGGCAGCTTTATCCAAATATAGCCGGATCTCGACCATACCCGGTACGAATGTTAAGGGTCCTGATGCAACACATTGTGCCTAATTTCAGCACAATCGGTTAAAAAATTCACCTTAAATCAAGAGATCTGTACATATGGCAGCTATATCCAAATCTGAATCGATCTGGGCTGTATTGAACAGGGATGGCGAGGAGACTAACATAACACGCTATACCAAATTTCTGTAAAATCGGACAATAAATGCGCCTATTATGGGTCCAAGACCTCAAATCAAGAGATCCGTCTATATAGCAGCTATATCTATGTTAGGGTTAGGATAGGTTTAAGTGGCAGTCTGCCATCAGACTCACTTTGAGAACCTAAAGTGGAACTCCTTCTGACTGCCAGTGCGGGACACACACGCAGAAGGTGTTCTATAGTCGCTCCTTCTTCGATGTCCTCACAGCTTCTGCAAAAGTCGTTACTGGCAACCTTCAGCCTGTCAGCATGTTTTCCAATTAGACAGTGACCTATTATGACGGACATAATGAGCAGTAGACCTCTTCAAGTCTTGGTTAGACCTCTTCAAGTCTAGATCAGGCCACATAGTTTTCGAATGTTCACAATCCCCTTTTTGTAACCATCTATTATTCGATGTCCATCGGGCCTGGTCCTGAAAACTTAGCTTCCATGTCACTAGAGGCATACCCAAGCTCGTCCGCTTTACAATTCACCGGGATATCTCTGTGGTCCGGCACCCGCAACAGGTGAATTTTGAACTGTTCAGCCATCTCGTTAAGAGATCTGCGACAGTCGAGGGCGGTTTTTGTGTTCAGAAATACATTCTCCAGGGATTCAATAGCCGCCTGAGAAGATATTTATGCCAATCGTCGTTAGGACGTTATAACTTAGCCATTCCAACACTTTCTTATTTGCAAGATCTCCGCTTGATACACACTGCTGTGGTCGGGTAATCCCTTCGATATGACCAGTTCTAGATCTTTACAGTACACCCCAAAGCCCACCTGGTCGTCTAGTTTGGAACCATCAGTATAGAAGTCTATGTAACTTCTTTTACCAGCGATATCATAGTTCCAATTGTTTCTATCAGAGTTGCCTTTCTTGCCCTTTCCAAAATGTTGGCTTTGAAATTCAATATCCTGTCCAGAGAAACAACCAGTCAATTTGCGCTTTCTGCAAATGAAACTCTCTCCCTTCCCAAGGAGACAGGTGCCACTGAAGGTAACTTGTATTTCCTGTTGAAAAGAACTTCTTCTGTCTTGCAAGGATTTACGCCTAGATTACTTTCGGTAGCCCACTTCGCTGTTGCACGTAGAGCTTCCTGAAGTATATCTATAAGAGGGCTGAGAAAATTTCCCCTAACCGCAATTGCCACGCCATCATGAGGCGTTCCTCTGCTGACCCATCTTTTTAGATCCACAGATACCAAGCCTGCCGTAATGCATCTTTTAGCAAGTAAGTTATTAATAAACTTTCTTACAGTAGCGTTGATGCCTAGAAACTCCAACTCCTTCATGATTGACGTCGGTTTTACATTATTGTCAAGGAATGCTACCATTATATAATCCTTGAAAGCGAGAGAACCCTCTATGTAGCCGACTAGGTCGTGAAGGGCTGTTTCAGTGGATTTGCCTTTACTATTGGGTTGCCCAAAAAGTAATTGCGGATTTTTAAAAGAAAGTAAATGCATTTTTAATAAAACTTTGAATGAACTTTAATCAAATATACTTTTTTACACTTTTTTCTAAAGCAAGCTAAAAGTAACAGCTGATAACTGACAGAAGAAAGAATGCAATTACAGAGTCACAAGCTGTGAAAAAATTTGTTAACGCCGACTATATGAAAAATCCGCAATTACTTTTTGGGCAACCCAATATATTCATGCTGCTGCCGAAACAGGCGATCTTCAGGAATCTTTGCCCTAAGATATGTTTTTTCTATCAACCTCTCCAGAGTATTCAGCATAAACGATGACAGACTAATAGGGCGAAAATCTTTCGCCTTCGTGTGGTAAGGTTTTCCTGCTTTCGGAATGAAAATTACCTTCTTGTCCCTCCATCCCAGAGGTATATATGGCATGCTGATACAAGCAGAGTATATTTCCCTAAGCCAAGGAACCAGTCTATCAGACACAGCTTGTAATTCAACCGGTTATACATCATCAGGGACTGGCGACTCAAAGGAGTCGAAACTTCTTATCGCCCAATGAATTTTCGGCTCAGACACAATTTCCGTAATAACCTCCGACGAATGCATACCAGTGACAGCTCTATCTGAATCTGAACTGATCTGGGCCGTATTAAACAAGGATGTCGAGAGGTCTAACACAAATCACTGTGCCAAATTTCGAAAGCGAAATCGGATAGGAAACGTGCCTTTAATGGGCCTAAGACCTGTTATCAGCAGATCGGTCTATATGGGGGCTATATCAAGATATAGTCCCATATAGCCCATATTTGAACTTAACCTACTTATGGACAAAAAAAGAATCTGTGCAATGTTTCGGCTCAATATCTTTATTTTTAAAGACGGTAGCGTGATTTCAACAGACGGACGGACATGGCTAGATCGTCTTAGACTTTTACGACCATCAACCCGATATATACTTTATAGGGTCGAAAATGGTGGGTATTAAAACTTCTGTGGTGGGTATGAAAACTCATGGAGTTTGTTGCTTGAAACTTTTTAGTTTCTGCCTTTAAAGGGAAACTGTGCATAGAATTGGACAAATGCTATCCATTGTGGAGAGTGCACAATGTTTGCCCCGACCGAACTTAGCGCGATTTTACTTGTTTCGACTTAAAGACGACACCTTTTAAATTGGTATAAATCGGTTCTGTAATATTATTCCGATAATGGTTTAACAAATGCTAATTTTACATTTATCTCGAGTTATTTTAAATTTTTGTTTCAATTCCCCAAAATGACAAGTTCGTAAACCAAAAGAAGTAGAAGCGCGTTAAGTTCCCCCCACCATGGATCACATGGTACAAGTTCTTTGAATGACCTTTTCAAATATAAAGGAGCTATGGCAAGCAAGGGACTGATAGTGACCGTACTTGTTATAGCTGTTGGAAGTCATTAAAAATACCACGTTCAAAATTTCAGAAACATCGGCTAGTAATTGCGCCCTCTAGTCAATTCGGACGATCAGTTTATCTGGGAGCTATATCAGGTTATAGATATAGCTCCCCGATTTTGCTAAAATTTAGCATGAAGGGGTTTGTTTAGATTTCTACCAACTGTTTCAAGTATGGTTCAAATCGGATCACAACTTGCCTCCGACATGGCTAATTCGACTTAAAATGCCAGAACGATCTCATATCAATATTTCATTGAATGGCGGAAAGGGAAAATTTGTGTACACCATCTTATGGCGGAGGGCATAAAAATACATATGTACTCATATTTATTCTCCGCTTCGGGTTCTAAAAAAGTCGCTCCCGCCCCGACAAAATTAGGCCTGCTTCGCTCCGCTCCGAATCCCTGATCAGAGCAAAGCAGTTTATTGAGAGACTTGTGGGACGGATCAAAAGCATGGAAGCTGGCCAGTCTACCTTGGATGGTCCTGAATGTCCTTATTTGGCAACGGTACAGCAGTCTACCAAAGGATTGCGGTCATCTGGTCATCATCGCGTTCTCAAGGGAACTAAGGTGAACAAAAGCATTGTGTGACCAAGAAATTTTGCTAATGCATACCTAGCCCGCCTAGGCTCCGGGCCATCAAGGGATGGCGGGGAACAAAGCGGCTGACGAACTGGCAAGGTTTGGGTCGCGGATAGACTCTGGGAGTGCGACGCCGATGGTGACCCCGCTCTGTGTTGGCTGTTTGGGATGGTGGAGTCCTATTATGACGAATGTGCTGATTTGAGTTGGGGAAGCGTGACCGTGGATAGTTGGTAGGAGTCCCGACCGGTATGGTGATATGGCGATATGCTTGGATTATGGGTGAACATCTCCTCTCTTCACTGAGCTCTCCCCAGTCTTTCGATCCTGAGTCATTCTGGACTTCTGCAAGGGTGTGGGATGTCTGACGGGAGCCTATGCCGGTCAGACTTCTTTCGATCTCTATACAGGCTTTTTAGTTTTTATTTATATTTTCTTAGTGGCTTTCGCCTCTCTCTTCTCTCTTATTTCATTTCTTTCTAGGACGAACACAATGGACCAGAGGCTTCAGAGAGAACGTATTCTGTAACCTAACCTGGGCCTGTCTGTGGAAGTTTATGGACTGTCATCGGAATACTCCGATGACCTTACGGAACTGCCAGGACCTCCTACAGATATAGGCATCATCTCTAGGCTTAAAAGAAATCGGGGATATTTGACTTCGAGAAATAATTGATTTGGCTAAGAAGGAAGATATCCAGAATGATAAAAAATTGGTATTTTTGAACTGTGATCTTCAAAAATTACTGCAATTTGGTGATGGGGCAGCAAAGGATACTGTGTTGACAGTGGCCATTTCTTTGTTTTCATTGCGGAAGCGGAAGCTGTGAGGACGTTGAGGAAGAGGAGACTATAATGCACGCCGAGGGGCCAAACAAAGATGCGTGCTCTTCCAATTTTGTTTGAGAGACATATCCATTGTAGAATCTAACATGACATTTCTTAATATCTGTTTTTAAAATGGGGAGCAAGGCGTATTTATCAGGTGGTTCGCCGCATCGGCGAATTGCTACAACAAAGCAGGTTTTTTGAGAATTCTATATGTCAAAATTTGTAAGCAAGGCGCACAGCTTCTCTGGTCATCGTGGACTAAGAATTCCGGTACTAAAACTTCTAAAAGGTACGGAGAGTGGGCGACACAGAGCCTGTATTCTTGCAAAGAGTAGTCTAAATGTTTTTCTTCTTCCGTGGCTAAGCATTGAAGATTAAGTAGTAGCCAGCCTTGAAATAGACAAGTCTCATTACTGGCTGGCTTCCCTTTATATGGCACACGATTCAGAGATGCCGCCTTCAAACCTTAAGTCGCTGGTTGAAGCCGCTTCTGTATGGAAAAAGAGCCTCATTCTTGGGAGTGATGCTAATGCACATCACCAGATATGGGGAAGTTCGGATGTCAACAAAAGGGGTGAGATGCATATCGAATATATTATAGGATGCAATCTAGCGTTTTGTAATAAAGGGGATAAACCGACCTTTATTACCAGGAACAGGCAGGAGGTACTAGATATTACCATTGTATCGGAGGAATATGCGACTGGGATGTGTTGGATAACCACAGCTTCTCTGGTCATCGTTAAATTCGTTTCAGCCTTGGAGAAAATACTGACGAAGTGGTCCCTCGGCTAAACAGAAAAAAGGGGGATTGGGATAGATTTCGGCGCAAATTCTGCACGTCTATCCCTTCTGGACCAGAAAAGGAAGCGGAAACTACGGTGGATATGGACATAGTGGTCAAGCGGACCACAAAGGTCCTGAATGACTCGCTTGTGTCAGCATGTCCTAGTGCCAAGCCAAGGGGCACAAATTCTGCACTTCTATCCCTTCTAGACCAGAAAAGGAAGTGGAAACTTCAAAGGATATACAGCAATCAAAAAAAGTATTCATCATTCAATGTTTTTTTTTTAATAAGTCTACAAAAGACAATTGGAATAAAAACATATTAAACTAATGATGCAGTAGTGCTTGTGTGATATATATGTACACAATTTCATTGTTTTTAAAGAAAAAAATAGTATTTATTGGAACAAAAAGGGCCATTTTACAGCTGAACACAAAAAATTAAACAAAAAAAGTATTCATCATTGCAAAAAAACAAAAAAATAAATAACATAATTTAAAAAAATTAATACTTTGTTATTCGACCACCGCGTCTTATAACTTCTTTTAAACGGTTTGACATCGATTGGACTAATTTAGCGGTTATATTTTGGTCTATATTAGTCCATTCCTCCATTATCACCTGTTGCATTTGACTCTTGCTCGAAAAATTGCGCGTTCTCAATTTGCGTTCGAGATGTTCCCAAAGATGTTCAATTGGGTTCAAGTCGGGACTTTGAGGAGGAGTTTTAATGACTTTGGGGCAGTTATACAGCATCCACATCTTGGTATTTAAAGCAGAATGTTTGGGGTCATTATCTTGATAATATTGAAAGTTATTACCAAGCCCAAGTTTTACAGCACTATCTTTTAAATTCCTCTTTAAAATGTCAATGTAATACTTATGATCCATTACTCCATTAATAATTTCAAGATTTCCCGCTCCTGAAGCCGCCATACACCCCCAAACCATTAAACCACCTCCACCATGTTTTACAGTAGCAACTGTGTTTCGTTCTTCAAGCTCTGTATTTGGTTTTCTGTACACTATGACCTTTCCATCGCACCCAAAAAGATTAAACTTGCTCTCGTCTGCAAAAATGACTGTTTTCCAAAATGATTCGGGCTGTTTTACATACATTTTTGCGAAGTTTAGCCTTTTCACTCGGTTTATTTTATTTATAAAGGGCTTCTTACGTGCAGTTCTTCCTCTGTAACTATGCCTTTTGAGTGTATTTCGAATTGTTTGTGTAGTAACTTCCTTCCCTAAATATTCCATAGTGTTTTTACGAAGAATGGTCGCATTTGTCTTCGGAGTTTTCTGAACTTGCCGCACTAGCCAACGCACATCTCCAACTGAAAGTGCTTTTGGTCGACCAGATCTTGGTTTATTGTCAACAGTTTCAGTCATTGTGTCCGTCATGATAGGTCACTGTCTAAACGGAAAACATGCTGACAGACTGAAGGTTGCCAGCAACGACTTTTGCAGAAGCTGTGAGGACATCGAAGAAGAAGAGACTGTAGAATACCTTCTGTGTGTGTGTCCCGCACTAGCAGTCAGAAGGAGTTTCACATTAGGTTTGAGAACCTGTTTGACTTAGCGGATGTGAACATTCGCAAGTTATTGGACTTTTTAAAGCGAACTGGATGGTTCAAAGCTAGAAACTAGAAGGCATCTTCCTTTTTCTGTTCCTGTGGTATGACAATGGACGAAAGAGTCTAAGTGAGTCTAATGGCAGACTGCCACTTAAACCGAACCTAACCTATCCTTGGTGGTACCAAACGAAATTGCGATCTAGGAAACCAGTCAAATGATATTACAAAGCAAAATCACATTTTCTGCGTTACTTAAAAAAGGAATTTTTGTATTTAAATTTGTAATAGAAATGAATAACCCTACGATCTGCAGCCAGACAATATCCGATTGTAAAAATTTTAATTCAAAAAACTTTTTAGAATGAAAAAATTAAATGTTGGTATATACTGGACTATTGTATTCAATTTAGCTTTTTTATACCCTCCACCAGAGGATGGGGGTGTACTTATTTCGTCATTTCGTGTGTAACACACCGAAATATTATTTATATGAGACCCAACAAAGTATACATATATATAATGACATTCTGAGTCGATTTAGCCATGACAGTCCGTCTGTCTGTCGAAAGCGCGCTTACATTCGAGAGAGTAAAGCTAGGCCCTTTTTTGCACAAATACTTCCTATTAGTTTAGGTCAGTAGGGGCTTAAAAAGGCCACATCGGTTCAAATTTGGATATAGATCCAAATGAACCGATCTCCTCACTGGACTTCTTGAGTCCCCACAAGCCGCAAATGTCCAAATCGGTCGATAGACAGATATAGCTCCTATATAATCCAATCTCCCCATTTGTCTGCTACGCCCCCTAGAGGCTAAATTTTTGCCTAATTTTGCAGAAATTCAATTGACTTTATCACATTTTTACTTGTTTTAATTGAAGCTTCATATACGGAAATCGTGTTTTGTTTTTCATTTAGATATATCATATTTTTGAAATGCATTCCAATGAAATGCAAAATATTGATAGAAAATATTAAATAAAAAAAAACAGAAAGACCCTGAGCTTAAATAAAAAGCATCTAAATTAAAAAATAAAAGAGTCAACATTTCAGGGAAATTGTTTTTAGAGAAACTTTTATTGAGATATTTTTTACAAAAATGTTTTTGAAATATAAAATTGTGTTCTAAGAAAAAATCTCATTAAAATCTTGTCTTAAGGATTTCATTAAAATTCTATCTTAAGCAAAAATTTCATAAGAATTTTGTCTTAAGAAAAAATTTCATTAAAATTTTGTGTTTAAAAAATGTTATTAAAAGTTTGTCGTTAGAAAAAATTGCATTGAAATTTTGTCTTTAGAAAAATATCAAAATCAAATAGCCCGATATAGCCCATCTTCGAACTTAACTTGCTTATGGATAAAAAAAAAGAATCAGTGTTAAAGAGTGTAGCGTGATTTCAACAGACGGATGGACATGTCCCGATCGTCTTAGATTTTTACGCTGACCAAGAATATATATACCTTATAGGGTCGGAAGTGGATATTTCGATGTGTTGCCAACGGAATGACAAAATGAATATACCCCCATCCTTCGGTGGTTGGTATAAAAATAACCTTAAAATTTTATGTATAGAAATCTTTTTATTAAAAATTTGTTTTTAAAAAAATTTCATTCGAAAAAATTGCAAAAAACTTCATTAAAATTATGGTTTAGAAAAGTGTCATTATTTTGTGTGTTCGAAAAAATGTCATTAAAATTTTATGTTTTAGAAAAAATTCATCGAAATTTTGTCCTAACAAAAAACTCTTGTCTCCCGCAACAAACAATGTCTCTTTAAACAAGTAAGGGTGGGCTAAATTCGGACAAAACCGATCTTTGAAACACATTGAGTATGCAGGCTAATTCGTACGTATGTTAGGAATCATAGAGGAAAGCATTGTGCAAAATGTTGACAAGCTCAGTTGATAAATGCGTGTGCAAAGGCCCTTAAAGGGAAAATAGGGAGATGCATATATATATATATATATATATATATATATATATATATATATATATATATATATATATATATATATATATATATATATATATATATATATATAGCTATATCTAAACCTGAACCGATTTCTATAAAATGTATATTATTTTATATGGTAGATTTATAAATCCTTAACTTTGCGTCTTGTCATTAAAGACAAACATTTCAAATTATCGTTGAATAGGAAATTGACCTTGGGACAAGACCAGTGTTGCCGTTTTTGGTATTGACTATAACTGGTACGAGTGTCAAGGGATTACTTCCAAATTTCGTAAATTATGTGTAAGTAATGCGGCCTTTGTGCGTTCTATGCCTTCAATCGGAAAATAGGGCTATATGGCACCAAAATAAAAATCTGGTCGGATCTGGTCCATATTCCGATGTTGAGGGGTCCAAGCATTTACAGTGGTGATATATACACAGATAAAAATAATTTTGAAAAACAATAACTTTGGCCGAAAAAACAACTACGAAAGTTGTTAATTTTGATGCAACAATTTATTTTGAATTTCAACAACCCAACGTACAAATTTGTTGTTGAAAGGCACACTTTGCAAGCCAAGGTATAACAACAACAACAATACATCCATAAGCAAGACAAAAAACCATCCAACCAGGCAACACATGTGCTTTGCTTCGGGTGGTGTTGTTTTTATTTTCTTTATTCGGCTCGCCCTGCTCTCTCTCTCTCTCTCTCGTTCGTTTTAATGCAGCTCTCGAGTTATTCTTTGTCAATCTCTCTACTATTACCCTTAAAAAACTTTTAATAATTTTGGTGCCGCAGAGTATTGAACTCATGATCTCATGTTTGGTAGTCTTGCACGCATCCTCTAGCCTGCCGACATCATCTTCTTTATAATAAAATAAATCAATAAGTACTGCTGCACAGTAAAAAGTGTCTCAATTAACTAAATTAAAAAAAGGTAAAAAAAGGTTTTTTATGCCAAATTTTTAAAATAAGTTTAATGAAAAAAAAAAATTTTAATTTCTTTTGACCGATCGGGGGACTCGAGCCTGTGTTTGTAAGTCATGAATGGCATGGGAGTTTTATGCGCTACATGGTAGTTGTAACGTATATTCCATTCCAATTTGATCGGAAAATAATATTTGAAATTTGAATGCATCTCTACGCAAAAACAGTGTTGGAAATGGGTCTACCGATGTGGAAGAATGAGTTGAGAAAATAAACCAATGAATGTAGATGAGTGGAAAAAAAAAAAAAAAAAAAAAACGAGAGAGAAGAACAAAAACAACGCTGGTATTGACATTCACATTTTTTTTGAGAAGTTTTTTTTTGGTTGGGCTGACAGCCGAAAATAGAGCAAGATCGTGGTTACGGAACAATTAAAAAAAAAAAAAAAAAAAAAAAAAAAGAAAATAATAGCATAACTAATATCTGTATGCAAAAACAAAGAAATAAAATATGTTTAAAAGAAAAAAAAAAAAAAGATAAATTAAGCAAAAATATGTATATATATGAAGAATTGAGAAACCAGTCAACATCACAGCATGCAAAAGAAAATAAAACCTTAAAATAAAATCATAGGTTATGTTAAGAAAAAAATCAATGTGACAATGGTGCTATGAATATAAAAAAAAGAACGATTGGTGCCGAGACCACCCGAGTTGAAACAAAAAGAAAAGAAAAAAAAAGAAGTACATGCAAGAATCTAAAACCTGTTAAGTCTTACAACAAAACTATGTAATAAAGTCCCAAGACCACAAAATAAAACCGAAGGAATTGAAAGTGAACGTGAAAGTACACATTCCCCCCCCAATTGCTCTTCCTTTGGTTGCCGTACCATGCCGTTAAGTCGAGACCTAAGAAGCCATTTGCAGAAGTAAAACAAATAAACATCTTATTGAGAGTTTGAAATTATAAATTTTATCTTTTGTATAAAAAAAAAAGTAAAAAAAAGAAAGAAAATACAGAAATATGTAATTTTTTTTAAATATAGGCATTTATTGAAATTATGAAAAAGTGTAAATATATATGTATACAACAAAAAAAAAATAATTGAAGTATGTACCCATAAATTAAATACATACGAAAAAGCAAGATTTTTGAAGCTGTCCAAGCAAGATAATTTTTTTTTTTTTATTTTTTTGTTTAACACATAAAAGAAACAGTATTATGAGGCCAAGTTTTTTTTGTTTTTGTGGCTTTTTTTTATAATTTGCTTTAAAAAAAAAAAATTGTCTTCTCCAAAAGAAAGGAATGATAATAACACAAACCAATGAAATAAGAGTTATTCGAAGAGAATAAAGAAAAATAAAAAAAAGAAATAAAAATAAGAAATGTCAATGAGAAACTTAGTAAGAGAGAAAAAAAAAAGAGATAGCAGAAGTTTATCAAAGAGAACCGTAAAAAAAAAGAGAGTTTATTTGCAATTGAACTCTTTCAGAGTATAGGCCTGTACTCTTAAAGGGTGAGTAAACAAAAAACAAAAAAAGGAAGAAAAATAAAATAAAAAAAAAAAAATATATACATTTTATTTAATAGATGCATCTATGATCTCGTTTTGTTGTAATTTTTTTTTCTCTATTGTAAATAAACATGCATGTATATAACCCTAGTTTTAAGCATTTATTTGTTAAACATTTTTTATATAGGCTTGAATGAATTATAATAAAAATTTTATAGATATAATTCTTATGAAAATGGAATCTTTTTCGCTCACTCTCTTAAAGAAAATGGGAATGTCAGAGTAAATTTATTCGATGTCGGTACAGGGTGTTGCAAATGATGGAAGTAAGTAGTGTTGGAATGTGGTTTAATACTCGGGTCCAATGATGGCTAGTCAGACGTACTGTTTTGGTAGGGTATTGTTTTGGAATGATTGAGCATCAAACAATACATGGCTGTCTGGTTATTAGCCGGCAGAAGGGGTGGGAAGCTCAAACCAAATGTCTGACGTTAATCCCCGAGTGTAGGCCTTTATTGGTCGTGTTTTCTTTTATATTGTCAGTCCGATAACCTCAAATCCTTTTTTTATGTATTTCTGGACACGAAGAATTTATGTTTTCGTTTGCAAGTGTATTTCACGGTGAAGAACCTACCCAAATCGACGAGTAGCCGGCAAAGCCACCGTGTCACCCTACACCTTTCTGAAATATGCACCGTACAACAAGCAAACGTAACATATGGCGCCCAACGGCAGGATACCTTGTGTAAAGTTTTTTTTTGTTATTGTCAACTTCCTATAAAAAGAGTTAGACTGAAATGCCATCTATTTCCTTCAAAGGGTTTTGTTTGTGAATTTCAGTCATTATCTGTGTTGAGAAATACGGATTAATAGCACGGCACGAGTGCCAAATGGTTCTGAGTTTCTTTTATTTGTAATATGGTTTTTATGGGGTTCCCCGGTAATGTGGCAATCCGCTTACAACGTGATCCTATAAATTTTTGTATTTTTTGTTTTCTAAAAAAAAAAAAAAAAAAAAAAAAAAAAATTTTTGGTCAGCCTTGTTTCTATTCCAAGTTGAACTTTTCATGATGTGACCAGACTTTTTTTGGGAAGAATTTTGTTTTTATTCTTTTCACGTGCACCACTAACCGAAATCATTTGCAACACCTAAACTATCGACTAAATTATATAAACAAAAGGAAATTATTTTGAAAATTTTTTGAAGTTATGTATATGGATACATTTTATCTTATTTTTTTAAATTACATTTTTTTTAATAGATTTGCATTGAAAATCATATTTTGGGCAAATTAAATTTTAATTTTTTTTGAATAGATTTGCACTCAGTTCATGTTTTGGGTTTTGTAACCCTATATTGTTTGAGGAAATTGTATATGGATAAATCGAAAGGTCAATCGGAGAACCCACTTAGTGGAATAATTTCACAGGATAGAAGGGTAACTAGAAGTGTGGCTCGAGCATTAGAATCGCAGGTCGTAGGCTCTATTTTGACACAAATTGACACAGGGATAGAGAAAGATATCGATTTTGTCCCAACTGATTTTTTAAATAGGTGCGCCAACCGCATATTTGGTAGGTTATCAGGACCTGCTACTAGTAGTACACCTGGCAACACTATAGGAAGTAGCACAGCAAGTGGTGACGAAAGTCAACTTAATTTTTCGCAGAAACTAGCTAGGGTTATCAATATGTCGCAGGATCAAGGTACCGCTCCTTTGGCTCAGAATCAGGACGAGAATCCTTCGGGTGGTTCAGGTCCCCCCGACCAGATAGGACAATTAATGAGCGTTTTGTACCAGCAAAGTCAGATGATGGCATCATGTATGAACGAAATTCGTCAAATGAGAGGTGATATGCTTTCGCTTAGCCAACGCGTAGCTGAGGTTGAGCATTCTGGGAATGCGTCAGCAATTATCCCTCCCAATGGCTCGAGTTCGACCCCAGGAGATCCTGATAGAGAAGCTAACGTGGCCCAAATTGGACCTAGAAGCGGTCATGCACCGGAAATAGATGAACAGCAGCACCAGTCTACACCGAATCGAGATGGTGCGAACAGGGGTAGGCCAAGTCAGTCCAATAGAGATAGGGATATAACCTATAGTGCAAGAGAGCTTGATATCCGGAAACCTATTGATTTGGACAGGTGGCACATCAAATTTGATGGTACAGGTCGTGACATGACAGTAGAAAGTTTTATCTTTCGTGTAGAGAGAATGCGGGAGCAGTATAATATTTCTCATAGCCAGTTACTTAGTGACTTTCATTGTTTAGTATCTGGTAGTGCTGCCAAATGGTACTGGCAGATACTGGAAGATAATGCTGAAGATATGGATTTTGACTATTTTGTTTTGAAAAAGGAGTTATTGAAGCACTTTAGGTCTGCAGATACTGATTATGAAATCATAAAAGAAATCATGGAACGGAAACAACAGTCCGGAGAGGGGTTTGAAGAATATTACGCGGATGTCCATAATCTCACCTTTCGACTCCGTAAAAAGATCCCTGAGGCTGATTTAGTGAAAATAGTTAGGGGTAATTTGAGAAGCAATTTGGCCAGCCTAACTTTTTCTGCAAATATAAGTACAATTGCTGACTTGAGGACCGAATGTAAAAGGGCAGAACGACTCTTGAAAGAAAATAGGCAACGAAATAGACAAGTAAACGAAATCTCAGTGTGGAACACTAATGAGGAGGAAGTGGATGTTTCCTTAGAGGCTATGTCTGCTCCAAACAAATTTATGAATAATACGAAGGTTTCTAAAACACCAAATGGACAGCAGTTTGCTAGAAACCCAACTGCAGCCAATAATAGATATGTTCGCAATGAGACTTCCCAGACTAGTCAGCCCTCTCAAATATCACCTGAAGAGAGATTTTGTCTTTCTCCCTTCCATCTGAACCTGTGCTTTAGTTGTGGTATGCCAGGCGATTTTTACAGAAAAAATTTTAAGGATCTAAAAACTGAAAGTGTTTGCCGATCGACATTTCATGAAATGAAATGCTTTGCGTGTGGAAAAGATGACTCTTTTTGCACTTTCACGCCAAAAAAATTGGATGTGGCAGAAAGGACCGGGAGTTTCTGTCAGGAAATGAAAATTCCGGAATAACTATATTGAAAAGGGAAGATAATAGTACCTTAAATGCCCATAAAGAACCACCAGTGAATTATAAAACATTGCATCAAAGAAAATTGGATTATCAGGATGCAAGGGCAAGAATATTTGGAGATGAAATTAAGAAAACTAGTAAAAATTATAAGAAAATTGGAAAATTGAGGCAAAAAGTTTTGAAAATTAAACAAGGGAAGAGGTTGTGTGTAGAGACGATAATAACCTTAGACGGGGACAATAGATTCTTCGCTAGCACAGATGTTGGAGGTAAGCGGGTTACAGCATTGCTGGACTCTGGCGCTGGTGCATGTTGCATAGGCAAAAATGCCATGGAGTTTGTAAAGGGTCTTGAAAAGGATATTATTATACTAAAACAACAAAATGTGAGAACAGCAAATGGTGGAACTGCTAAAGTCTATGGTATGATAACGCTACCAGTTGTGTGGGAAAAGCAAACACAAGAACTAGACTTTTTGATAGTCCCTGGCTTAGAGCAAGAATTTTACTTTGGGGTGCAGTTCTGGAAGAAATTTGGGCTCTCAGTTGTAGGAGAACTAGGCTGTAGCACGACTGAGATTAGCGAGGTAGTCGTACCAGAAACTAATACTAATCAGCACATTCTAAACGAGGAACAATGTAAACAACTTGAATCTGTAATGACTAGATTTCCTTCTTTTGCCATCTTGGGTTTAGGCCGTACTTCATTGGAGCAGCACGTGATAATAGTGACCGATGAGGACATCCCTGTTAAGCAGAGACACTATCCGGTATCACCCGTTATTCAAAAGCTCCTGTTCGACGAGTTGGACCGTATGATTGAGCTTGGCGTCATAGAGCCCAGTAATAGTAGCTGGAGCTCTCCAGTTACTCTTGTGAGGAAAGAGACAAAGAATCGTTTGTGCCTCGATGCCCGAAAGGTGAATGCCAGAACGGTAAAAGATGCATACCCTCTTCCTCATATAGAGGGTATCCTTAGCAGGCTTCAGGAGACGACGTATATATCTGCCATAGACCTAAAAGACGCTTTTTGGCAGATTCCACTAGAAGAAAAGTCGAGGGAAAAAACCGCATTCACAGTCCCTGGGCGGCCATTATACCAATTTACGGTAATGCCATTCGGCTTGTGTAATGCCGCCCAGAGAATGTGTAGACTGATGGATAAGGTTATTCATGCGGGTATTCGCGATAAGGTCTTCGTATACCTCGACGATCTTCTAGTGGTTTCTGCCGATTTCAGCTCTCATATGGACCTTTTGAGTGAAGTGGCAGGATATTTGACAAAGGCAGGTCTCACAATAAACCTCGAGAAAAGCAAGTTTTGCCAACGAGAAGTTCGTTATCTGGGATTTGTAGTGGGAGATGGATGCATACGGACAGACAAGGATAAAGTGGCAGCTGTCAGAGAATTTCCGGAACCGAAAACCCCGAAGCAGTTAAGGCGATTCCTGGGAATGTGTGGGTGGTACCGCCGCTTTATTCAGAATTATGCTTCTATAGCGGCACCACTCCACGAATGTTTGGTTAAAGAGCGTATTCGCAGTTTTTCCTTGTCGGAAGATGCAAGGATTTCATTTGAGAAATTGAAGGATAGATTGACATCTGCTCCAGTATTGGTGAACCCGGACTTTTCAAAGCGTTTCTACGTCCAATGTGACGCGTCCACGTTAGGAGTCGGCGGTGTCCTTTTCCAATTGGATGAAGAAGGGCATGAACATCCCATAGCCTATATGTCCACTAAATTAAATAAAGCCCAGCGCAACTACAGCGTGACTGAGCTGGAGTGCTATGCGGCTGTTCTAAGCGTCAAGAAGTTCAGGCCCTACATAGAAGGTTTGCCGTTCACCATCATTACCGACCACGCGAGTCTCAAGTGGCTCATGAGCCAAACGGAATTAGCAGGGAGACTGGCACGATGGAGCCTAAAACTACAGGCATTTGAATTCCATATTGAGCATCGTCGTGGGTCACAGAATGTAGTACCCGACGCTCTGTCCAGAGCTCATATGGAAGAGATTCTTTTGATGGACCGTTTACTGGACCTTGATCTTACTAGCCCATATTTTGACTCAGAGGAGTACGCAGGTCTCAGGAATAGTATTGAGATGCATAAGATAGTTATGCCGGATGTTTGTGTATCCGAGAAATACATCTACAAGAGGATGAACTTTGCTACGGGTGATGCATTAGCAGAGGACAAAGCGTGGAAACTTTGGGTGCCTAGAGAGTTAAGGGATGCTTTAGTTCAAGCCGCTCATTGCTCCCCATCATCTGGTCATGGTGGAATCCATAAAACCTTATCCCGTATCCGAGAAAAGTATTACTGGCCTGCAATGGTAAAGGACGTTCAGTTGGTGGTTAAGAATTGCGATACCTGCTGCACAAATAAAAACACGAACTCTTTTAAAAGACCGGTCATGGGCAAACAGTTCATATCCGAACGACCCTTCCAAAGGGTATACATCGATTTTATGGGTCCCTACCCAAGGACTAAGGATGGAAACACTGTGCTATTTGTGTGCCTTGACCATTTTAGCAAGTTTGTTTTCCTGGAGCCAATGAGAGCTGCAACTGCTGTGAATGTTGCGAAATTCTTGGAAAAGCATGTCTTTCACGTTTTCGGAATCCCTGAGTTTGTCCATTCCGACAATGGTAAACAATTTACCTCAGTTTTGTTTAAGGACCTTCTAGACAAATATGGTGTAAGGCATATCCGCACAGCAATGTATGGACCCCAATCTAATGCCGCAGAGAGGGTAAATAGATCGATCCTTCAAATGATCAGATCGTATATTGGACCAGATCAGCGAAACTGGGATCAAACCATTAGCGATATAGCATTTGCCCTCAGGAGTACATCGCACAGTTCCATAGGAATGGCCCCGTTCTATTCATTATTTGGCTTAAACATGGTTCAACATGCATCCTCCTATGCTATTTATCGCAAATTGGATACGGTTAAGGATGCAGATTTTGCTTTACGCACAGGGGACCGACTTCAGTTGATTAGGAATCAGGTATACAAGAACTTGGACAAGGCATATGAGGAATGTGCTAGGAAATATAACTTAAGGTCAAAAGAAGTATCATTTAAGAAAGGGCAGGTCGTATATCGCCGGAACTTTAAGTTAAGCAGCAAAGTGGATAACTATAACGCTAAGTTAGCTCCTGCGAACGTAAAATGTGTGGTATTAGAGGTCCTAGGGAACTCCTTATACAAACTTGGAGGTTTAGATGGTAAGCTGATGGGAGTTTACCATGGAAAAGATTTGTTTGTGCTTTGATTGGAGACGATATTACCCAACTAGCTTTTGTGCGTGGGTCGAAGCCACACATTTTCAGGATACCAGAAGCATGATATCGAATTTTATCTTTATTAACAACCACAATAATTTTCTTGTTTTACGCACACATTCCATACCTGGAGTCAGGTATCGATGGATGCGAGCCTGTAACGTATATTCCATTCCAATTTGATCGGAAAATAATATTTGAAATTTGAATGCATCTCTACGCAAAAACAGTGTTGGAAATGGGTCTACCGATGTGGAAGAATGAGTTGAGAAAATAAACCAATGAATGTAGATGAGTGGAAAAAAAAAAAAAAAAAAAACGAGAGAGGAGAACAAAAACAACGCTGGTATTGACATTCACATTTTTTTTGAGAAGTTTTTTTTTGGTTGGGCTGACAGCCGAAAATAGAGCAAGATCGTGGTTACGGAACAATTAAAAAAAAAAAAAAAAAAAAAAAAAAAAGAAAATAATAGCATAACTAATATCTGTATGCAAAAACAAAGAAATAAAATATGTTTAAAAGAAAAAAAAAAAAAAGATAAATTAAGCAAAAATATGTATATATATGAAGAATTGAGAAACCAGTCAACATCACAGCATGCAAAAGAAAATAAAACCTTAAAATAAAATCATAGGTTATGTTAAGAAAAAAATCAATGTGACAATGGTGCTATGAATATAAAAAAAAGAACGATTGGTGCCGAGACCACCCGAGTTGAAACAAAAAGAAAAGAAAAAAAAAGAAGTACATGCAAGAATCTAAAACCTGTTAAGTCTTACAACAAAACTATGTAATAAAGTCCCAAGACCACAAAATAAAACCGAAGGAATTGAAAGTGAACGTGAAAGTACACATTCCCCCCCCAATTGCTCTTCCTTTGGTTGCCGTACCATGCCGTTAAGTCGAGACCTAAGAAGCCATTTGCAGAAGTAAAACAAATAAACATCTTATTGAGAGTTTGAAATTATAAATTTTATCTTTTGTATAAAAAAAAAAGTAAAAAAAAGAAAGAAAATACAGAAATATGTAATTTTTTTAGGCATTTATTGAAATTATGAAAAAGTGTAAATATATATGTATACAACAAAAAAAAAATAATTGAAGTATGTACCCATAAATTAAATACATACGAAAAAGCAAGATTTTTGAAGCTGTCCAAGCAAGATAATTTTTTTTTTTTTATTTTTTTGTTTAACACATAAAAGAAACAGTATTATGAGGCCAAGTTTTTTTGTTTTTGTGGCTTTTTTTTATAATTTGCTTTAAAAAAAAAAAAATTGTCTTCTCCAAAAGAAAGGAATGATAATAACACAAACCAATGAAATAAGAGTTATTCGAAGAGAATAAAGAAAAATAAAAAAAAGAAATAAAAATAAGAAATGTCAATGAGAAACTTAGTAAGAGAGAAAAAAAAAAGAGATAGCAGAAGTTTATCAAAGAGAACCGTAAAAAAAAAAGAGAGTTTATTTGCAATTGAACTCTTTCAGAGTATAGGCCTGTACTCTTAAAGGGTGAGTAAACAAAAAACAAAAAAAGGAAGAAAAATAAAATAAAAAAAAAAAAATATATACATTTTATTTAATAGATGCATCTATGATCTCGTTTTGTTGTAATTTTTTTTTCTCTATTGTAAATAAACATGCATGTATATAACCCTAGTTTTAAGCATTTATTTGTTAAACATTTTTTATATAGGCTTGAATGAATTATAATAAAAATTTTATAGATATAATTCTTATGAAAATGGAATCTTTTTCGCTCACTCTCTTAAAGAAAATGGGAATGTCAGAGTAAATTTATTCGATGTCGGTACAGGGTGTTGCAAATGATGGAAGTAAGTAGTGTTGGAATGTGGTTTAATACTCGGGTCCAATGATGGCTAGTCAGACGTACTGTTTTGGTAGGGTATTGTTTTGGAATGATTGAGCATCAAACAATACATGGCTGTCTGGTTATTAGCCGGCAGAAGGGGTGGGAAGCTCAAACCAAATGTCTGACGTTAATCCCCGAGTGTAGGCCTTTATTGGTCGTGTTTTCTTTTATATTGTCAGTCCGATAACCTCAAATCCTTTTTTTATGTATTTCTGGACACGAAGAATTTATGTTTTCGTTTGCAAGTGTATTTCACGGTGAAGAACCTACCCAAATCGACGAGTAGCCGGCAAAGCCACCGTGTCACCCTACACCTTTCTGAAATATGCACCGTACAACAAGCAAACGTAACATAGTACACCTATTTTAACAACTACCTCAACTCAAGAATTTGTTGAAAGTCATCAAAATTTCAATAATTTTGTCTGTCAAGTCTCTTATAGAGACTTACTTTCGTACTTCAACAATAAATGTCTTCGATTCAATGCTAAAATTCGTTGAGAATTTAAAGATTCACATACAAATTTGGTAGTTGGTTTTTTCTGAGAGTTCTTTTTTTCTGTGTAATATTGACAATAGTCACTAAGTAAGTAAGAAAATATGTATACATCAATGAAAGGCTGAATCAGATTTTTCGTAGAACTGTTGATTTGAGAATGGTGAACCAAAATTTTATATAAAATTTCATTTAATTCACGTACGCTTGAAATGGTGAAATCTCCAGTAAATTCACTTAATAGTCAATAATAGGGACAATTGTCAAAATATTGTTAGTGCTAAAGAATACTAGTTTATTTATAACTCAAATTTTGAAAAGTGAAAAACACCAACGGGCGGTAGTGATTTAAATGGGTTTTTGCAATATTCGTTTTGTACTTAACAACTTTTGTAGAGTCTCACAACTGAAGACGGTAAAACGTTTATTAAGGATATAAGAAATGAGGAAAAATTCATAAAAGAAATTGCATATATAATGACTTGTTGGAAAAACAAAGTTTACTATGCAATTCGATCAATAATTTCTGTGGAAAATAGAGGAAGGAAGCGGAAGACTGCATATATTTTGATAACAGTTGAGAGAGGCACAACAGTTTGAGAGAGGCGTAAGTCTGCCGGATTCATAGGTAAAAGTCCAAAAAAAGTTTTGACAGAGCAGAAACATATAAAAATAAAAATTTTTTGCCAAGCAGCATTCTTATATTTTAGATACTAATATAGGATTTAGCCTTTTTGTGATGTTGTTCAGTGAAGAACAAACCGTTTTCTTTTATTTAAATTGCATCAGTATTGAAAAATTGGAGAACAGAAAAAATAAACTAAATATATGAATAAACGGTATGTCCCTATTATTTTTTCTACCACTGATGTTCTCAATCGGGGCAAAATACGATTTTTATGCATTCAAGAATTCTTATCGGAAGATCGGTATAAAAGCGCAATATCAAGATACAGGTCATCTTTGAACTATAGGCTGTAGAGTTATTTCAACATACAGATGGACAAACTATATGTAACTAATTATTACGACGATCTAGTATGTATACTTGGTAAGGATGAAAATGTATAATTTTGTGTTGCAAATGAAATGACAAAATTACCAACCTTTCAGTGGTGAATATAAATAAAAACATATACCCCATTTTAGGCTTGCAGAACTTTTAGTAGGTTTTAGTCAGGTTTGGTAGGATTTTCTTAAATTTTGGAAGGAAATAATATTCTTGAGTGGCAACACTGGACTAGACAACAGTGAACCGCCTCGGGTATATATGTACACATCCTTTCGTCACAATTCGGTAAAAATTGGATAACTTATGCACCCAAATTCGGCAAATTTCAGCGAAATCGGATATAAAACAAAGCTTTTATAGGCGTTATACTCTTTATCAGGAGATCGGTCTGTATGGCAGCTATATCCGAAAGTAATCCGATCCGAACCATATTTAGGACGGATGTCGGGAGACCTAAAACTACCCTTTATCGACAGATCGGTCTATATGGCAGCCATATCTAAATATAGTCCGACCTCAACCATATTAAGTTCGGATATCGGGAGGCTCAAAATAACACACTGTTTCAAATTTCAGCGAAATCGGGCAATAAAGGGCTTCAGGCCCTTTATCGGCAGATCGGTCTATATGACAGCTATATCTAAATGTAGTCCGATCTGAACCATATTTGGGTCCTATGTCGGAAGGCCGTTTCTACTCACCGTTTCAAATATCAGCGAAATCTGTTAAAAAATAAAGATTTCAGCGGGAGATCGGTCTATATGGCAGCTATATCTAGATATAGTCCTATCTGAACCATATTTAGCGAAATCGGATAAAAAATAAAGCATTTATGGGTACTAGACCCCTTATCGGCAGATCGGTCTATATAGCAACTAATCCAAATATGGTCCGATTTGGCCCGTTCAAGAACTTAGTCTGCGTGCACCAAAAAGACGTAGCTTTGCCAATTTTCAGACAGACAGACGGACAGACACACGGACATCGTTAAATCGTCGTAGAATTTTACGACGATCCAAAATATATGTACTTTGTAGGGTCGGAAATTGATATTTTGATGTGTTGCAAACGGAATGACTAAATGAATATACCCCCTATCCTACGGCGGTGGGTATAAAAAGAATTTTCCAAAAAATAATAATTAGACAGTCATCCATGAAGTAAAATAAGAATCAATCAGCGATCAAAATTTGAAACGGGTGGTCATGTCCGTTAGTAAATAGGAAATTGAATTTAAGAATAGGATCTTTATTTTAAGGTTTTGGTCTTTGACTCGTTTTCATTGTGACAATGAAAACAGTGGAAAAATCTTAAATTTTGGGCCAACTTTCTTGTCAGTGTAATTTCGTAAGGATCTGTTATCAAATCGCCAAAATATTGCAGTATTACTTAAAATTGACCGAAAATATATACGGAAGCAATATCTAAATCCAAACCGACTCCGATTAAGCTCCGTACATATAAGAGGCATAAAAGAAACTTTCGACCCAAATTTAGTGAGAATGTTAACCGATTCTCACTAAATTTGGGTCGACAAATTTATAAAGGAAGGCGTTGTGCAATTTTTTGAACAAATCTGTTGAGAAATGTACTGAAAAACGTGACACATACATACATATACATATATGGGAGCTATAATTGAATCTGAACTAATTTCTATGAAATTCAACAATCCGTGCCGGGAGTCGAAAGAGAATCCTGTGTGCCAAATTCTGTGGTAATCGGTTAGCAACTGACATACATATGGGGGCTATATCCAAATCTGAACCCTACTTTGTACACAAATGAACATGGACAGAAAGGCAGACAGGCGGATGGACAAAGAGGCGACGTAGCTCATTCGTTTGAACGCTATCATGATTTCGGCTATCTGTTGAACGGACAGATGAATATGGCTAAACTGATTTTAAATGTTCAAACGATTGAGAATATATATATTTTATAAGGTTACAGATAAATATTTCGATTCAAATACGCCCCTTTCTATGCTGTAGCTATAAGAAGTAAAATCGTACTATGGTCGGCCGGGCCGAATCATGGAAACTCACCACCATAAATATTGCTAAAAATGTATATAAAATAAATTTAGTTGAAGGGCATAATTTTATTCTACATACCAAACTTCCGTTAAACCAGCAAAAATTAAAGCTTCTAGGAACCGACAAGGATATTCGAGAGGCCGGGGCCGTACTTGCCACAGTTGTTTAAGGTCGTAACAGAACACTATGTGCAAAATTTTTGCCAAATCGGACAAAAATTGCGGCTTGTAAGGATTCCAGAAGTCAAATCGGCAGATCAGTTTACATGGGAACCAGGGACGTAGACATTATTTTGGGGGGGTGGGGCCCACCCCACATTTTTTCAAAATCGAAAATTGCCAAAATTCTTCTGTTATTGTGAAATTGGTAAAGATACCTCAAACTTTTTTTTTGATTATTGTGGTCGCTACTGGGTGCAGCAACGGGCACATCGGCTGTGACATTTAGTTAAAGTCAGAGCGGAATTTTGTACTGCTGGCCAACACACTATTTATACGTCGATCCTAATCTTTGAAGCCTTCAAAATATGCTTGTCTTTGATAATATCTTGGTTTTATAGTGATAGTTTGGCGAATCACCTTCAGCATTTTGAAGAAATTTTTTCTTTTGCGCTTATTTTAATTTGCTCTCAAAGTTGTTTTATGATTTCAACAGATTATTATTTGTGTCGGTCAATTGGTTTAAAATGACTTTTTTCAAAAAATTTTACGCTAAAAATTGAAAAATTAAGCAACTATAAATAAAATATTTTTTAAAAAGAATAAATTTTGCCCAATTTCTGCGACGAACCACATACATAATGCCGCTAATTTCTCCTCCCATGGCGAAACAATTAAAGGTGATCTCATTTGTACAACAACCACAAGTCGTATGGTGTAATCCGCCATCTCGTCATCAAGATGTCATTTCAAATTTGGCATTGTTGTCAACACAACCAATGAAACTTGCACTCGTTAGTGTACGTGTGCAAGTAAAATGAGGGAAAGAAAAACTCAAAAAAAGAGACGCCATTGGGTAGTTTGTTGTAAATGTAAACACGGGACTGACATCATAATACCGTTACACTGACCGGCTGATCGCGTGAGACCACCTTCATTAGTCCACCTTGTTCTCCTCCGAACTTTATTAAAATCGATCGAAAATCCGATTTTGAAGGAACAGATGTCCGGGATAAGTTGCATCAAACTATTGCCGTATATGACTATAATTTGCTTAATGTCTTTATAAGTCCTAAAGTTTTCCTAATTTATTGGAGATAAAATAAGAAAAGGTGTTAGAACTAGAAGTCAGAAATGCGAAAAGATTTTAAACGTTTTTGCAGTGGTAAACTTTTGTCATCCTTTGCCCACTAATTTTTACTCGGTAAATGAAATAAATAAATAATTGATGTCAATTGACCTAGCGACAATCGTAAGTGTAAAATAAAACTTGAATTTTGGTGTAATATTGGGTTGCCTAAAAAGTAATTGCGGATTTTTTAAAAGAAAGTAAATGTATTTTTAATAAAACTTAGAATGAACTTTAATCAAATATATAATTGCCAGTTTGTTCGATAACCTTTTGCCATCTTCCTGGCAAATGTAGTATTTCACGCTCATAGAACTTCTGGCCTTTATCTGCAAAAAACTGAACCAAGTGCGATTTTATAGCCTCATCATTGCCGAAAGTTTTACCATTTAAGGAGTTCTGCAAAGATCGAAATAAATGGTAGTCTGATGGTGCAAGGTCAGGGCTATATGGTGGATGCATCAAATGTTCCCAGCCAAACTCACTCAGTTTTTGGCGAGTGACCAAAGATGTGTGCGGTCTAGCGTTGTCCTGGTGGAATATGACACCTTTACGATTGACCAATTCTGGTCGCTTCTTCTTGATGGCTGTATTCAATTTGTCCAATTGTTGACAGTAAACATCCGAATTAATCGTTTGGTTCCTTGGAAGCAGCTCAAAATATACCACACCCTTCCAATCCCACCAAACAGACAGTATAACCTTTTTTTGGTGGATATCAGCCTTTGAAGTGGTTTGAGCTGGTTCACCATGCTTGGACCATGATCGTTTTCGACTAACGTTGTTGTAAACAATCCATTTTTCATCTCCAGTTTTGATTCGTTTTAAAAACGGATCGAATTCATTGCGTTTAAGGTGCATAAGGTGCACAAGCGTTGATTCGGTTTGTTAAATGAATTTCTTTCAATACATGTGGTACCCAAATATCAAGCTTTTTCACCAGTCCAAGACTTTTATGTGATAATGAACGGTTGATTTTGGTATATTTAACTTCTCCCCTATCTCACGCTCAGTTACATGACGATCCAATTCGATTAATGCTTAAAATTTGCTTAAATTTGTCAACGCCGACTATATGAAAAATCAGCAATTACTTTTTGGGCAACCCAATATAAAACTTGTGCTCATAGATAAATGTCTACCGACTAATATTATTTTAACACATTTCCTTACCTAAGGTGGGTACTTAGTCCTTTTCATTATAATATTTTCATTGTGAAAAATTTGGGAAAAAAAATCAATAAATGAAAAAGTAAATTTAAAATTTTTTAAACAATATTTCACTGTGTACAACACTACGGTCAAAGCATGCAAAACTAATAAATTGTTACCAGAATCAAAGCTGCTTGCTTTTGACTGATAGATGTCGATCCTAAATCGCTATGAGCACCGTATCAATTGCCTTAAATAAATACTGTATTGGGAAGTATGAAATTCCAAGGAAAAAACGAAATGGTTTCATATGAAATAATTATTTAAAAACGAAAATTAATCTGGGTCATTCGGTCTTTAAAAAAAATGTATTAACCCATTAAATACGAATGGGTTGAAAAATACCCGAGAATGGAGCTGTCTTAGAAAAATTCCAACTTGAGCTAGGAAATAGGTATCCTTATGAAATTGGGATTGACGTAAATTGGACGACTAAAACTAGTTAAAATTAATTTTTATTTCGTGATATAGGGTCATGTTTTGGGGAAAATTGGCTTGTCGACAGTCTGGCATTTTTTCCATTCAAAAATATTCAACAGAAATTTTTCTTAAAATTCTTAGGAGTAAGATTTCTGGAATCCATTTGAGAGCCTTGTTGCATTTGATGTTTTATATATTAAAAAAATAAATTAATTGCGATAAGCCAGCAGTTGCTATTCAATGTTCTTCGCTTAATGGTTACAAAATATTAAAAACATGATTTTTATCTCTTGTAAATACACTGTGGCTTAGGAAATAAAAAGATTTTTTATTTCTCCAAAAATGGTTGTAATTCATCATTATAATGAAAATCGATATTTTCATTTTAAATATTTATTGAAAATTGTCTATAGAAAAAATATTTCATTAAAAATTATTTAGAAAATATTTCATTAAAATTTATTTAGAAAAACTTTCATAAAATTTTGTACTTAAGAAAAATAATTTTCAGGTGTCCTGGTATGTTCAAAATTTTGATAATATTTTAGTAAATAAGAAATTTTTGAATTTTCAAATGTTGTACTAAAATTTTGTGTTTAAAATAAATGTAATTTCATTTTTTTCTATAGACAGGGGGGGGGGGGGGGGGCTACGTCCCTGATGGTAGCTATATCACTTTATGGAACCATTTGAACCGTACTTGGCACACTTGTTGGAAGTCATAACAAAACATTACGTGCTAAATTTCAGCCCAATAGGACAAAAATTGCGGCTTGTAAGGGCACAAGAAGTCAAATCTGGAGATCAGTTTATATGGGAGCTATATCAGGTTATAGACCGATTTGGACCGTTGGAAGTCATAACAGAAAATTATGTGCAAAATTTTAGCCGAATCTGACAAAAATTGCGGCTTCCAGGGGCTCAAGAAGTCAAAACGGGAGATCGGTTTATGTGGGAGCTATGTCCAAATCTGAACTGATATGACCTATTTGAAATTCCCAACAGCCTACATCAGTATGTAGTATCTGTGCAAAATTTCAAGCGCCTAGCTTTGCGCATTCGACCGCTATCGTGATTTCGACAGACGAACGGACGGACGGACATGGCCAGATTGACTCAGAATGTCGAGATGATCCAGAATATGTATTCTTTATGTGGTTGTAGATCAATATTTCGAGGTGTTACAAATGGAATGACTAGATTAGGATATCCCCTATGGTGGTGGGTATAAAAACATAGCACTTTTAAGTACTCGGAGTCGGAATCGAGCTATTTTTTCAGAGTCGAGTCTAAACTGCTCGACTCCGGGGCCCTGGGTAGACGTTTAACCTATCGCAGATGTCATCAATGAGTCGGATACCTGATGCCATAATCGTACAATCGTCTGCATTTGACAGATTTTTATGCCATCTGGAGGGGGTGGAATGAGGGATAGGTGGAGGTTAAACTGTGCGGGAGATATCACCCTGTTTTGGGCAACTCCTTGTTTTATTCCACGGTGTTGGAGGGATCAGTTAGCGATGTCCTCAAATAGTTTGGTATTGCTGACCGTGTCGAATGCCATCGATAGGTCCAGTTTCTCGAGGACCGTCCCATCACATAGCCAGGGCTAATTGAATCCAAATGAATGCGGCAATGGCATGCAAAGCAGTTGTTATGCTATGCAATCTTCGAAATGCATGCTGATGCTCGGCGAATGGAAATGACGTCTTGGCTACTGGTAAGATAAGGGAGATCGGTCTGTTCGACTCCCCCTGCTCTGGTCCTTTCCAGGCTTCAGTATCGGGATAAGAGTTCTGAGGCAGGTTGAGGGCGGTTGTAAGATACTCAACTCCAGGTAGATCCAGATTCTTAAGCATCAGTGTAGAGTTTCCGTCGGGGCCCAACGCCTTGGATGATTTGGCGCCACGGATGATAATTCTTAACTTCGTCTACAGTAAATTATAATGGCCATCTATCGGCTCGGAGACAACGAATACGACGTATAGCTCTCCTCCTAGCCCTGTCAAGCTCTGGATGCACAATAAATTGGCTGTTAACAACCTGGCGCATCTCTTCGGATCAGTCACAGTTACGTCGCCAAAAGTGACTGAGGTCCTATCATCCCTTCTACCAGGGTTCATTCAGGAGATCCGGGGATGCGATGAAAATGTCTGGCAAGCTGCTGCACCTCCTCATTCGCCGTGCCAAAGGTGGAGCCTTCAATCTGCTCTGCCAAAGCTCTGCCCTGCTAGTCGTTACATAGTGATGGGCATTAAAGTCTCCTAGAACCAGGCGATTATTGCCAGACAGTAAGCCACTAATGTCGGGCCGGTAAACTTGGCCATTTATTGGAACACAATAACCAACCGGCGATATGTACACGTTGTATAGCTCTATATCGTCAGTTAGATCGCAGCAACCAACATGTTCTTCCGACTCATCAAATTTACTATCTCGTCGATCTTGCATCGGAGACCGTTGCAATTCAGTTGCAAGAATGATGTACTTCACGGCATGGACCAGAAGCGTGCGGAGAAAGCACTCCGGGATGTACCTCTATCGTGACGAAAAAAAGACGATCACGTACACTGAGTCCGCAGCCCTTGCTGATGAAGGACTTCATCGGGTCAATGTGGTACGTAATTACTTCTTTCATTATGCGTCAATACCGCAACAGCTGTGTTGTACTAAAGCAAATATGACCCCTCTTTTCCTCTTCACGCGACTCAAACAATCTCTTAAAAGTATTTTTTGGTGTGTTTTCATATGTGCCCAACTTAACCATATATAACAAGGAAGTTTATGCTTCCCCCTGCTTCTTTAACACGTGTTGGGTCTGTTGTTGTTGTTGTTGTAGCAGTGTGTTATACACTGAGACGGCAGCCTTTGCCGATGAAGAACTTCATTGGGTCAATCCGGTATGTTCATCCGGCCGCCATGGGATTGACACGTGTCGTTTTATGTAGGGGAAGCTCTGTCATAAATTCCAAGCTGCCATACTTGTTGTAGTTCAACAAGATTTTCAACAATTGAAAAGCCTTGCTTCACGCCCGCCATTTTCAGCTTCTGTTTTTCATTCCCTATAGCATTGTCGCTCCTCACATCATCCTTTATTGATTTTTTCTTGAGTTATTTTTTTCCAATTTATCATTCTACGTAATGGAAAATTATATAACAACTTCTAAAAAAAAAACTTAATTTAAGCAATCACATACTTGTCCGAAGAGTAAAAAAGCGTTTTTTTCAAAGCCCTTAACTCCACGTTGTCAAGTACGGAATATTAACCTGAAAACTAAGAATAATGACAAAAAAGAAGAATTCAAGAAGCTATTTAATTTTTAATAAATTATCAGCGCAATAAATAACGTTGGGTGTATGTGTGTGTGTGTTTTCTATAAGTTCTACAACAAAGATTTACGATTCCAATTCATCGAACATAAGCCGCATATCACGAATTATTTTATCAAACTTCCGACATGGTAACATTTTGCAAACTATTTTAAACTTATTAATAATAACATTAGAGATAATATTCGACGGTGTTTACTCCACAACAACCTGTGCAAAAGAAAGTGTAGGGAAGGTCCATGCAAAATTCACGTGTAATCGACAAAATAATGAAAGTTTTTTTTTTTATTAAAAGTTCTCAGGCCGTTTTAATACAATACCAACAAGTAACAAGTAAAAGCGTAAAATCTCCACCATGGATCGCATTTGTCGAGTTCTTTTCCCGACATCTCTTCTTAGGCAAAAAGGGATATAAGAAAACATTTGCTCTGCGATTAGAGCGATATCGAGATATGATTCGGTTTGGACCACAATTAAATTATATGTTGGAGACCTGTGTAAAATGTCAGCCAATTCGAATAAGAATTGCGCCCTTTGGAGGCTCAAGAAGTAAAATAGAGAGATCGATTTATATGGGAGCTGTATCGGGCTATAGACCGATTCAGACCATAATAAACACGTATGTTGATGGTCATGAGAGGATCCGCCGTACAAAATTTCAGGCAAATCGGATAATAATTGCGACCTCTAGAGGCTCAAGAAGTCAAGATCCCAGATCGGTTTATATGGCAGCTATATCAGGTTATGAACCGATTTGAACCTTATTTGACACAGTTGTTGAAAGTAAGAATAAAATACGTCATGCAAAATTTCAGCCAAATCGGATAGGAATTGCGCCCTCTAGAAGCTCAAGAAGTCAAGTCCCCAGATCTGTTTATATGACAGCTATATCAGGTTATGAACCGATTTGAACCATACTTGGCACAGTTGTTGAATATCATAACAAAACACGAGATCGATTTATATGGGAGCTGTATCGGGCTATAGACCAATTCAGACCATAATAAACACGTATGTTGATGGTCATGAAAGGATCCGTCGTACAAAATTTCAGGCAAATCGGATAATAATTGCGACCTCTAGAGGATCAAGAAGTCAAGACCCAAGATCGGTTTATATGGCAGCTATATCAAAACATGGACCGATATGGCCCATTTACAATACCAACCGACCTACACCAATAAGAAGTATTTGCGCAAAATTTCAAGCGGCTAGCTTTACGCCTTCAGAAGTTAGCGTGCTTTCGACAGACAGACGGACGGACGGACATGGCTGATCAACATAAAATGTCGCGACGATCAAGAATATATATACTTTATGGACGAATGTTTCGAGTAGTTACAAACAGAATGACGAAATTAGTATACCCCCCATCCTATGGTGGAGGATATAAAAAGGCACGGCCGAACATTGGATATCCATTACCATGGATACATATCTTACCCAAATTTTGCCAATATACGTGAACCCAAGAAATTTTTTGGGTATCAGTCAACATACAGCTACACGCAAATATAGTCCGGAGAGTATGTAGAGGTGAGCAAAACTTGTGTGAGCCCATGACCTTAAATCGGGAGATATGGAAAAATTGCAGGTTTAAGCTTAAGCAAACGGCGTGCCGCGTGCGAAACCTCTCTGGGGAGAAGTTATTACATGACATAGTACCTTACAAAAGTCACCAGCATTAGGAGGGGACAACGAGCGCTGAACATTTTTTCTGATGTTCTCGCCAGGATTCGACCCTGACGTTCAGCGTCATACGCTACGGTAGCCTCCAGATGGCACCTAAACCCAAACATGGTATGCGTTTAACCATTCTCTGCACATATGTCTTATACAACTTAGACAACCAACAACCAATCCCATGGCAGCCGGTTGTGCGTATCGGGCTGCCGCCTCAGTGTACAACACACTGCTAGGATAACAACAACAACTGACTGTTAGAAATTTCAATGAAATCGAATAGTAAACGCGTCTTTTCTAACGCCTTTAAGACACTGAAAGGGGATATCGGTCTATATGGCAGCCATATCTACACATCTAAGATCTATCTGAACCATACGCCGTTCGCGCGTTCGGGTATCTAATGCATAAGATTCTAAATCGGTAGATCGCCCATATTCTGTTCGAATATCGCTGGGGCTCAGTGTAAATGCTCCTTTTGTAGGTTCAAGCTCCTGCTTGAAGCGATCGTTCTGTACGACAACGTTATCCTAATGTGGTGCGATTTGGCTCGTTCAAGAACTTAACCTGCGTATGGAAATTATATAAACTTGTGCCAATTTTCAGCTTAATATCTTAATTTTGAAAGACTGTAGCGTAATTAGAGTTGAACGACGATCAAAAATTTATACACTTTGTAGGATCGGAAATGGGCATGGGCAACAAAATGAATATATCCCCATCCAATGATGGTGAGAATAAAAATGTCAATTAGCAATTTCATATACAGCAAACTGTTCCAGATTTGAACTCACGCGAATTAGTCGCATAATTCTTTTTTTTTAATTGTTTTTTAATTGAAGCTCCTCAAAAAGAAAAATTAGAAAGCCAATTCGAGGGTGTTTCTCCCTTTTGAACTATATATTGGGTTGCCCAAAAAGTAATTGCGGATTTTTTAAAAGAAAGTAAATGCATTTTTAATAAAACTTAGAATGAACTTTAAATCAAATATACTTTTTTTACACATTTTTTCTTAAGCAAGCTAAAAGTAACAGCTGATACTAACAGAAGAAAGAATGCAGTTACAGAGTCACAAACCGTTGAAAAAATTTGTCAATGCCGACTATATGAAAAATCCGCAACTACTTTTTGGGCAACCCAATATTACATTGCTTCTGGTGTATAAGGTTAATGGAATGCAGGTGTATCAAAGAATATTTGCAAATTTCAAAAAAAAATCATATAATATGGCGATATAAGTGCAAGTCAGTTATACATTGTATCTATGAAGGCTTTATCTTCATCTTCCCCAATTTCGATCAAACTCCGTACGTATATAGTCCGCCCCACAAGGGATAACTGTGAGCACGACACGAACAGCAACTTCGAGCTCCGACTTGTGTTCATCCTTGTCACAGGAAGCTTAGCTGAAAGCTACCGGACACTTCCACAGGTTAAGAATAGTGAAAAGCTTTGTACTTATCCGGAGTTGCTGTAAATGCGGCCACGGGCAGTCTGCGATTTCGAAAAGAGAGTCTCAGTTAGGGGTCAGGTGGAATTGACTCTTACTTAAATACTAAGTACCAACGATACTCGACATGAAAAGGTGAGTTTTTTGGCGCTTTCAAATAATCAATGGCCAACATCAGCGCCTGTTCCCTGGTTAGGGCGGCTGGAGGCGAGCGTCGGATCTTGGAGTAACCCACCCCGAAAAATTATAAGGATTACTCCGAGAAACAAATAGTAAAAACGGACTCCCCTAACGTTGACGACCCACGCAAACACAAAAATGACCATAATCTGTGGATCTGCACCTGGAATTTCCAGACTCTTTATAAAGGAGGTGCAGTATACTCACTGCCGGATGTATTGAAGAAGTAAAAGGCAGATGTTATCGCATTACAGGAAGTGCGATGGACAGAGAATGGAGTCACAACAACACCAAACGGTGACAAACTATACTATAGCTGCCATTACACGAGGCATGAATTTGGTTATGGAGTTGTGGTTAATCGAAAACTGAAACACCTTGTCTCCAGCTTTACTCCGGTGGATAAGAGGCCAGCTATAATCCGCAAAAGCCAAAGCTGTCAACATCAGCCTCATTTGTACCAATGCCCCGCCGGAAGACAAGGAGCAGCAGACAAAGGATGTTTTCTACGAGCGTCCAGAGAGAGAATACGACCACTGCCTCGCCCATGATATTAAAATTGTTCTGGTAGATCTAATGCGAAGATAGGGAAGAAAAATGTCTTTGGTCGGAAAATTTATCCTCCACGAGATAACGTCAGATAATGGGTTGAGGCTAATTTCGCCGCGGCAAAAACATGGTAGTTAGCAGCACCAGATTTAAACGTAAAAAAAAATTCACAAATCCACATGGTTGTGCCCAGATCAAGAAGTAAGGCACCAAATTGATCACGTTGTCATAGAGGGAAAGCATTCATTCAGCGTGAATAAAGAATCGGATCATTACTTTGTTACCACAAAGTTTCGAACTCGTCTAACTATGGCGAGAAAAGTACGATCTGACACTGCACGAAAGCTTAAAGTGCCCAATTGCTTGATGAAAGCACTCATTGTCCCGGTGATATAACGGCGCAGTAGCAATCCATTGCCCGCTCCATAGAAAATGCCGCGAAATTCGTACTTGGGCCCCAGAAACCTCTCCCAAGAAACCCATGGTACGACCAAGAGTGTCGAAATGCTACCGAAGCCAAGAATGTGGTATACAGAGCAACTCTGCAATCATTAGGAACGCCACAGATGAAGGAGGGGTATCGGGAGAAAAGATACGCCTATTTCGCAGAAAGAAAAAGGAAAAGGAGTATGAGTGAATTGAGATGTACAGCTGTCAGAATGAAGTCCGGAAATTTTGCCGAAGATTCAAATCGATAGCTTTGGTGCAGGCACATCCTTCTCTTTGCCGGAGGAAATCTGGTAACTGATACAGATAATGTGCCTGGTATATGAAAATAACATTTCACCCAGGTGCAAGTGTCCGGCGATGAGGATAACGCGGAACTAGTCCCTGATGATGGTAGAGAATACCTCCTGGTCAGAATGAGGTCCAAGTAGCAGTGACCCGACTGACGAACAACAAGGCAGCAGGAGCCAATGGGTTGCCCGCTGATAAGGCATATGCATCTGGCTAGAAGAACGCATATACGATAATTGGAACCCCAGCATACTATGCCCCGTGCACAAGAAAGGAGGCGAAATGTTCCAACTACATAGGAATAAGTCTCCTCTCCATCGCATACAAGATACTTTCGAGCGTAGTGTGTGAAAGCTTAAAACCCTAAGTCAATGAGATAATGGGGCCCTATCACTGCGGCTTGGCAAATGCAAATTTGCCTGTTCCACTAAGGAACAGGGCGAACTCAGGATGCACTTATTAGGTGAGGTCATGCGAAGAGCTGAGTACAATTTGTTCACTTTTGTCTTGATTTTGCAATTACTTTTAATGTCAAATGCTTGTTAACACAGAAGTGATTTTTTTCTAAGATCTCTAAACGATGTTTTATTGGATCCGATATTCTATACATAACCAACTAAACAGTGCTATGTTGACGCTACCTCTTAATTGTACCATGGGCAAACTTCTTACATATCAATGAGTGCTGTCCGTTTTAAGTTTAAGTTCAATGATAAGGGGCCTCCTTCTCATAGCCGCCAGTATTCGAACCCAGGCGTTCGGCGTCATAGACGAACATGGCAACCTCTGGGCTTAATGCGGCTTTAGACCTGGTAAATCCACCATAGACCAGATATTCACACTATGCCAAATCCTGGAAAACCCCGAGAAGGCCAGGTCCACTCTTATCATCTCTTCGTTGACTACAAAGCCGCTTTCGGCAGCCCTATACGTTCAAATACATTTCAAGCCATGTCTGAGTTTGGTATCCCTGCAAAATGAATAAGATGAATGAATGAATAGAAAAGACTCTCTCCGAACCATTCCATACCAAACGAGGTTTCAGACAAGGAGACAGCTTAACGTGCGACCTCCTTAATATCTGGCTGTAGAAGATTTTACGGGATACAGATGTGAATAGATATGGCACACTACTCATAAGAAAACACATGCTACTCGCCTAAGACAACGCCAGCGATATCAAGGGTCGGTCTCTGGTAGTCGTAACAGCACCCTTTGAAAAAATCGAAAGAGAATCACTGAAGTCACTGGATCTGGCAGTAAATGGAGATAAGACAAAATGGATGGTATCAACTCCCTCAATGTCTTGTACACCCAAGCAGATAAAGAAAATGGAGAAAGTTGAGAACCACAACTTTGGGATAATCAGCAACTTAATCTACCTCGGCACCGTCATTACCGAAACGAATGACACCAGTATTGAAATAAAGCGAAGAACAATGCTGGCAAACAGATGCCACGGTGCGCCTGAACCAACTTTAAGTAAAAAGATCTTATGCCATGTCTAAATTGGCTCGTTTTGCTTATGTCGTTTTGAAAGACATCTCTACACTAGTTCACACTAGTTGAGATGTTTTGAGATGTTTGCATTTTTTCACACTCCAATATATGTTATTATGCACTATTGATAAGATTTATCTTTCTTGCTTTATATGTAAAATTATGTTTATTTTATAATGTTTTTTTTTTTTTTTTTGAAAAAATTTTATTTTTGTTTTTTGACATAATTCAGGGCTATGTTCATTAAGCACAAACAGCTTTAGTCTGAACATAGTATTACACATAGAAAATTATTCTAGATTCTAACTTTTCAATGTTACTTTATATAAACTTAAAATTTGTGTACAAATACACAAATTTCAAAAAAAAAAAATATATATATAAGCCCGAATGGGGGATCTCGGCTTTTTGCATTTTGAGAATCGAGAGTTAAAAAAATATACGGAGGCCACCGTAGCGCAGAGGTTAGCATGTCCGCCTATGACGCTGAACGCATGGGTTCGAATCCTGGCGAGACCATCAAAAAAATTTTTAGCCGTGGTTTTCCCCTCCTAATGCTGGCAACATTTGTGAGGTACAATGCCATGGAAAAATTCTCTCCAAAGAGGTGTGGCACTCCGTTCGGACTCGGCTATAACAAGGAGGCCCCTTACCATTGAGCTTAAACTTGAATCGGACTGTACTCATTGACATGTGAGAAGTTTGCCCCTGTTCCTTAGTGGAATGTTTATGGGCAAAATTTGTATTTGTAAAAAAAAAATTGGAATTAATTTATATGCCAGCTATACCCGATGATGGACCGATTTGAACCATTCTTAGCACAGTTGCTGGAAGTCATAACGAAACACCCCATGCAAAATTTCAGTAAAATCGTAAAAATCAAAGGGGAACTCCAAAAAGAAGGTTACGAAATTAAATCCATCACAAACATAACAAACCTATTGGCCCACGGACCTTCTCAAAACTTCAGACCTAATCGACTTCGCGGTAGTGGGAAATATTAAACGCGAAAACATGATAGTTCTTCCATCGTTAGACCTTTCATCTGATCACTCTCCAACGATCCTCACACTGCTGGACTCTAGAAGTAGAAAATAAACACTATGATTTGATCACAGGCTGTACTTAATATACGAAATACGTTTACACTTATTTAGGTGGGGAAATTCCACTGCGATCACAAGATGATATAGAGAAAGCAGTCAAATTATTCACCGACGTTTTAACTAACGTGACTACGGTAGTTTTCTACACTGATGCTGAAGAATCTGGATCAACCTGGAATCGAATACCTTACGACTGTCCTCAACCTGTCTTTGAACACTCTTATAGTACCAGATGTCTGGAAGATGGGCAGAGTGAGCCCGCTACTGAAGCCCGGAAAGGGCCTGAGTTTGGAGAAGTCGTACAGACCGATCTCCCTACTCTCACCAGTAGCCAAGACGCTTGAGGGACTACTCCTCTCGAGCCTTGTAGGAGATTTTCCATTCGTCGAGCATCAGCATGGATTTCGAAGACTGCATAGCACAACAACTGCCAGGAATGCCTGAAACGCTGGGTCGCGAATTATCTGTGTAGTCGCCAGTTATTTGTGGAATTTAGAAATAAGAAATCGAAACACCGTAGAGTGAAACTGGGTGTTCCCCAAGGCGGGGTGATATCCCCAGCACTGTTTAAACTCTACCTATTATCCATTCCACCGCCTGCTGACGATAGTACGATCATGGCATCAGGCCCCCCGCCCATTTATGACATCTGCAATAGGTTAAATATCGACCTCAACGAACTTGCCTCTTATTTCGCTGCAAGAAATTTGAAGATATCTGCTACCAAATCTTCAGCCACATTGTTCACTACATACACGCTGAAAGTGATGGTCGACGGAGTGACAATTCCGACCATCAAGTGTCCCGAAATACTTGGGGTCACATTTGACAGCTCTTACAAATTCTCCTCACATGCCACAGCAATTTGCGATAAAGTCAAAAGTAGAAACAAGGTCCTCAAGTCACTTGCCGGCAGCACTTGGGGTGCTGCCAAATTGGCAATTGGCCGGTCTGTGATAAGTTATGCAGCGCCAGTGTGGCCCCTGCAGCTTTGTGACATGCAGTGGAATAATATACAGATCTGTCAGAATGCCGCCCTCCGAACTGTGACGGGCTGACCTCAGTTCTCATGTGGACCACCTCCATCAGTAGATAAAGATCCTATCTGTGCGAAGATATAACTACATGCTGTCTAAGCAATGCCTTCTGAGATGTTATCGCAGAGACCATTAAATTCAGCATTTTGTGGATAGGTATTCTCCACCCAGAAGACTTAAGGTAGGTCTACATGATCGTGAGCATAAGGTCCAGCGCTACAAGAGAGAACCTCTAGATAAAGCGGCGTATCAATCGGGCCTAGTCAATATTCCTTCAGACACGGTAGCAGATGCGGTAAATAGCTACCGGGTGAATGAGGTCCTTACAGACAAAAATAAAACCTTATATATATAGAACAACAACGTAATACCCGATCACCAGTTCGGTTTTCGAGAGAGCCATAGCAAAGCAGAACAATTTCACCGTATAACAACTTATATAAGAAAAGCATATGAGAACAAACAGTACTGTTCAGAGTTTGTTCATAGATATCTCCCAAGCATTCGACAAGGTGTGACATGAATGACTAATCTATAATGTACGTAGATTGTTACCAGCCAATACCCAAAAGTTGTTAGCGAGTTATCTTTCAAATAGGTCATTTAAGGTGAAATACAGAGGCACTGTCTCATGTATCAAAAATATAAATGCCGTCGTTTCACAAGACAGCGTGTTGGGTCCTATGCTATAAATTTATATACTGCAGACATGTCTACTACCCACACCACGGTCACGTCGACTTCGTCGTAATCCGATAAAAGCGTCTATAGAGTTACAAATACACGTCTCTGGCTCTGGCTTTCACTTACAAGAGTTCACTTACTAGTGAACTCTAGTAAGTGCACCCATGTAACTTTTACTCTTAATAGAGAATCCTGCCCCCCAATAGAAATATTCAACTCTGTGAAGCCTCAAAAAGATAAAGTAAAGTATCTGGGAATGCATTTAGATAGACGCCTAACTTGGACTGATCATATAAATGCAAAGTTAAACCAAATAATCCTTTCTACTCAAAACCATACGGATGTTGATGATGTTGAGCACTATGTAGACTGGTCGTCGGCTCGAAATGGGGCCTGAATCCGAGGATAGTCCACTGGCTCTGCAGAAGCGTGATTAGACCAACACTTACTTACGCCTCAGTAGTTTGGTCGAGGCGACAATAGGAAACCTGGAAGGAAGGGAAGAGGTTTCCGATCGGATACCTGAAACGACACTTGAGGTTAAGTGAGAGGCACTGCTGCAAGCGGCACAGTCTTGGATTGACGGAACCTTAGTATTAGATCATGTTAGACGGATGGATCGAAGCTGGGAGACAGAGTGGGCATGCGGGCCTTCATTGAAAACCCAGGGACTGAGATCTGTTTTAGACTGCCTGACCATAATACGGTCCTGCAAGCGGAGATCCGGCGTTCACGAAATGCGTGTGGTGGTGTGGAACTAACGCGAGGACGTGGATTGTGAACATCATTATGGACAGTTAACGGGCCATAAGGGCAATAACAACAAAGGCGGTAAGGTCGTGAACAGTCTTGCAGTGTTAGAAGGAGATTAACGCCTTCTCTGAGGATGGCACAATCGCATCGTTCGGGTGCCGGGTCATAACGGAGTAAGGGGGAATGAAAGTGCAGACGATTTGGCAGTGAAGGCCAGAGAACTACCGTCGATAAATTTGGTTAACCCGAAGCCTTTCAGGTCTACACAGTCCGATTTAAGGGCGTGGGCTACGAACGCATGTAAGACTGTGGAACAGCGAAACAGTCGGTAGAACGGCGAAAATCATATGGGTCGATCCGGATCGTGAGGACGAGGCTATTACTCAAAGGAAGAAAGAAGGAGGTCAGTATAGCTTTTGGAGTGAGTACGAGCTCACTTATGCAAAACCGATGCGGCAAGTGATAGCATGTGTAGGGCATGAGGGGAAGATGATGAGACGTTGGAGCACACAATAAGCCGATTACTGGCTAAAGTGTATGTCCATAGCGAGATGGGCGGATTAATATTTGCACCCTCTTTTTTACCTAACCTAATCCAAATAAAGCTTGAAACAAGCCAACTGCATTCGCTCATTGGTCAACATTCAAATCTTCAACTCGAATACAAAGTTTTGCCATATAAAAACATAATTAAACCAATATGGACTTATGGCATACAGCTCTGGGGTACAGCATGTGCCACAAATATCAACAAACCATTTTACGAAGCATCGTCGGAGCCCCTTGGTACGTCAGGAACGCTAATAAACGTCAAACCGATAAAGGAGAAAGTCACCATTTACACTCAATGCTACATAAATAGAGGTCTGACCCCAACGCCCTTGCTCTAGATCTACTCAAATTTGAAGAACATGTGTGCCTCACATTGAATCGTGTTCAAATTATAATAATATTTTTAATAATTTTAAATACAAAATTATTCTTAGTAAATGTAAACAGAAAGACGTTATTTACATTGGCAAAACTGTTTAGAATTAAATAAAAAGATTAAGATTTGTAAACTTATTGTTATTTTCATTAATGAAAGATTCAATAAAAGAAGTCAAGGTCCAAGATCGGTTTATATGGCAGCTATATCAAAACATGGGCCGATATGGCCCGTTTACAATCCGAACCGACCTACACTAATCAGAAGTATTTGTGCAAAATTTCAGGAGCCTAGCTTTACTCCTTCGAAATTTAGCGTGCTTTCGACAGACAGAAGGACGAACATAGCTAGATCGACTTAAAATGTCATGGCGATCAACAATATATATATCTTATGGTGTCTTAGACGTATATTTCGAGGTGTTACAAACGGAATGACGAAATCATTATCCCCCTACACCAAAGGCATTTAAGCAAGTTTTTTTCAATAACGACTAGTGAATAAAAATACTCCTTTTGACCAAAACAACAAAAACAAGTAAAAGCGTGCTAAGTTCGGCCGGGCCGAATCTTATATACCCTCCACCATGGATCGCATTTGTCGAGTTCTTTTCTCGGCATCTCTTCTTAGGCAAAAAGAGGATATAAGAAAAGATTTGCTCTGCTATTAGAGCGATATCAAGATATGGTCCGGTTTGGACCACAATTAAATTATATGTTGGAGACCTGTGTAAAATGTCAGCCAATTCGAATAAGAATTGCGCCCTTTGTGGGCTCAAGAAGTTAAATAGAGAGATCGATTTATATGGGAGCTATATCAGGCTATAAACCGATTCAGACCATAATAAACACGTATGTTAATGGTCATAAGAAAATCCGTCGTACAAAATTTCAGGCAAATCGGATAATAATTGCGACCTCTAGAGGCTCAAGAAGTCAAGATCCCAGATCGGTTTATATGGCAGCTATATCAGGTTATGAACCGATTTGAACCATACTTGGCACAGTTGTTGGATATGATAGCGAAACACGTCGTGCAAAATTTCATTCCAATCGGATAAGAATTGCGCCCTCTAGAGGCTCAAGAAGTCAAGACCCAAGATCGGTTTATATGGCAGCTGTATCAGGTTATGGACCGATTTGAACCATACTTGGCACAGTTGTTGGATGTCATAACAAAACACGTCGTGCAAAATTTCATTCCAATTGGATAAGAATTGCGCACTCTAGAGGCTCAAGAAGTCAAGACCCAAGATCGGTTTATATGGCAGCTATATCAGGTTATGGACCGATTTGAACCATACTTATCACAGTTGTTGGATGTCATAACAAAACACGTCGTACAAAATTTCATCCCAATCGGATAAGAATTGCGCACTCTAGAGGCTCAAGAAGTCAAGACCCAAGATCGGTTTATATGGCAGCTATATCAAAACATGGACCGATATGGCCCATTTACAATACCAACCGACCTACACTAATAAGAAGTATTTGTGCAAAATTTCAAGCGGCTAGCTTTACTCCTTCGGAAGTTAGCGTGCTTTCGACAGACAGACGGACGGACGGACAGACGGACGGACATGGCTAGATCGACATAAAATTTTACGACGATCAAGAATATATATACTTTATGGGGTCTCAGACGAATATTTCGAGTACTTACAAACAGAATGACGAAATTAGTATACCCCCCATCTTATGGTGGAGGGTATAAAAATACACCTATTTTGACTTCCAAATTGTAAACCTTTTCAACTGGGTTATCGGATATTGAGGCGTATTGCGACAAAGTCAATGTGAATTTTGTCATTAATCCAAATGATGCATCAAAATCGAACCACAAATGCCCTCCTAAATCGCAAAATACAAAGCCAATCGCAACCAAAATTTTAATAAAAGAACAATAAATAAAAATTAAAAGTCAAATATTTTCGAAACTTGTAAAGATATTGTATTGTATATCTCAAGCCCTACATTTTGGTACAGAATTTTAAACATTATCCAGCAAAATAAATTTTGAAAGTCGGACCACAATTGAAGATTTGGCAGCCCGAACAATTTTTCGAAATGCCGAGGTGACCAAATTTAGGGGCCTACCAAGAGGCGCCTATGCCGCCTAGGGCCTTGAAATTTCCTATGATCTCGATAACACCTCAGCTCCAACAATTTTAAATTTCAAAGAGTTATCTCTATCTGTTAACAAATGGCATAATTTTTACTAGTTTTTTTTCCAACTCCATCCCACTATTCAACGCCCGTGGGCAAAATGTTCAAAGTAGATTTATTTAAAAATCTCTTCACAGAAAACTAGTTTAAAGGTTGCTGCGTATCATTCGGATTATCCTTAACATATTTTAAGCGCTCTTTATAGATATAATGATTTGCTTGTTTAAACTGATGTAATTATAATGAAATTACCTTGGATTTATATATGCAAATTTTGCCCGTGTATATTCCACTAATGAACAGCGGCAGTCCGAATCAAGTTTTAAGCTCAATGATAAGGGGTCTCTTTTTTGTAGCCGAGTCCGAACGGCATGCCGCAGTGCGACACCTCTTTGGAGAGAAGTTTTACATGGCATAGTATCTCACAAATGTTGCCAGCATAAAAACAAAAAAAAAAAAAATATATATATATATATATATATATATATATATATATATATATATATATATATATACTAACTAGCTGACTCGGGCCCGCTCCGGTGCGCCTTCTTTTACTTTATATGGAACAAAAGTTTCCTTGGAATATTTATTTTCGACAATTAAAGATCTTTTTGTGAAATTACATGCTAACTTGACTAACAGTATAACAGTATAAGTGGCTGTATCTGAATCCCATATGATCTTTATTGGTCTACGAATTTAAGTTTGGATGTAAGGTGTATTTCAAATAGGTTATCACATTCGTTGTCTAATCTCAAGTACCTTTCATTTGAGCCATATATTGACATATTAAAAAAAAAAATATTGACACGGGCGAAAAATTTTTTCCCTTTGGGGGTGTTTTGGGAAAGGGGTGATGCCCTAAATACATGGTCCTACATTTGGATATCAAATTCGTATTCTACTTCTAAATACCTTTATTTGAGCCCCATATTGCGATGGTCACCAAAAAATTGCTGTTTGTGGGGTATTTTGGGAAATTTTCAGAAAATTGGTCCCGAAAATGGGTATCAATTCTTGCTTTATCCCCCAATACCTTTCATTTAAGCTCCACATTGACATGGTCGGTAAATATGCCCGATTTAGGGGTGTTTTGGGGATTGGGGTGGTCCCCCAAACACTAAGCCCGGAAAATATCTCACCAATGTGCTCTATTCTCATATATCATTTATTTGAACCCCATATTGGCATTGCCCTCAAAATTGGATATCAAGTTCGTTTTCGAATCTCATTTAAACTCCTTATTGCAAAAGTCAGCAAATATGTCCGGTTTAGGTTATTGGCCCTAAAAACTATGAATATTAAGTTCCACTCTCTCTAAGACCCAAATTGTCTTGGTGAACAAATACGTCCTATTTGGGGGTTGTTATGGTGATGGGACGTCCGCTAGACAGTTGGCCCCTAATGTTGATATCAGATACGGGGTCTACTCCCACATACCTTTAATTTGAGCCCCATATTTCCATAATTGGCAAACATGACCGGCATGGGTGGTGTTTTGGGGAATGGGCGACCATTCAGTGAGTTGGCCTTAATATATATATATATATATATATATATATATATATATATATATATATATCGATTCGTGTTCTACTCTAAAAACCCTCTTATTTGAGCCTCATATTGCAATTGTCAGAAAATACTTCCTATTTGGGTTGTGTTGTGGGGGTGGGGTGGCCCCATAGACACTTTTCCCGAATATTGATATCAAATTCGTGCTTTACTCCTAAAGACCTTCCTTTTGAGCCCCATATTGCTATGGTCGTAAATTTGGATACCAAATTTTTATTTTTAGGGTACTATATGAGAGCACACAAAATTTTGCTTAAATCGCACCACCCATTTCCGAGATCTGGCGTTTCAAAAAATTAGGGTAAGGGAGTGGGTCCGTCCCCCTTCAGAGATAAAAAAATGTTGTACCCTATTTCCCTATTTTCACCGATTGAAAATCGATTCAGCCGTTTCTGAGTCTATAAGGAACACACAAATTGATTTTTATATAGTTTATTTATATATACAATATATATATATATACATATGTATATATATATATATATATATATATATATATATATATATATATATATATATATACGCTCGGTCGTTAGTACACCCAATTTTAAGAGTTTTAGCCTAATCCGTAAAGAAAGTAACATTTTGTTGGTGTTAGTGCCCAAATGTACGAATTTCAAAAAAACCTCTAGTTACCCAATATATACTGGCAAGGTGTAACTGTATCCCAATTTTGTTAGCTTAAGTTCATTCCCCAAAAAAAAGAATTTTGTATGTTTTGGTACCCGAATGTACGAAAAAATTTGTACTTTCCCATTTCCGTACACCTGTTCTACCATATACTTTAAGATGCCATTTGTGTCTTTGTGGACTAAGTTAAATCATACGATAATTAATTTTATGCTTGGTGCGAATGGTCCTAAGACTCTCACTAATAGGGAGAGAGACTCCCTAAATTGGGCTCGGGGATTCGCTGCACAGGCTACCCGTCTAGGTTCCGAAACTGCACCGCAGTCAGTCAAAAGGCTACGGTCACATGGAGGCCATCCCATGCCTAAAAGAACTAGGGCGAACAATAGTAAGATGGGTCCAAGAACCTTTGCTAATGTCGCTACGGTCAGTTTGGTGATGGCAGTTGTCGACAAGGGAGAGAGCAGGTTTGCATGCCTAGGAATAATTGGAGTGGGATAGCCAATGGACTGTCATCAGTATACTCTGATTTCCTTGCGGAATTTCCTGGGTCTTCTCCAGTTTGTGACAATGCAGGCTGGTATCGAGACCGATACAGACTTATTCCCTTCGGGGATCAAAGCTCAATTGAAATGTATCGTTGTGCGCCAAAAAGATTGATGAGATCTGGCCAGGTGCAGCACTTGATTTAGTCAAGAAGGAGATATTGATTCTCGACCAATCGCGCATGCTTGGATACCAAGGATTCCCTCAGATCCTGAATCGATACTTGGAACGATAAGGAAATGTAATCCCAACCTTTCAACCACCGACTGGAAGATTGGTGGATTGGATGAGGCTGATGGTGACCGGAGACATTTAGTATTCGTACTCCGGCTGTCGCAGACCTCAACAAATCTGAAGGAGTTGTATCCTCCGGATTCAACAAGTTGAAACTGAAGGTCTACATGAGACGACTCAGCAGTTATTGCTGAACTCTTGCCTGAGGAACTATCGACGACATCGCTAAAGTCTGGCGGATTGCAGGAGACTGAAAATCGCCCTGTCATAAGGGTGACAGGGGGGGATGGCATCGAAGCGAGACCAGACAAGCCCTGTGTAGGTGGGTCATCCGGATGGACTGGGATAAAGGTGTGCGCCAGCGGAGAAGTACGGAACTCAAAAAGTACTTCGACAGCAGCAACTGGTGAAGCATCTAAGGAGAAATCGCCCACACCGCAAGTGTCCAGTGTCCTGAGGAATAGTGGTTCCACAGCTTTCTCACTGCAGAAAACTCTTCAACAGAGCAAAAGCCACAAGAGCTCCACACGATTGGGACATCTATAAGGCTGAGCTAAGAAAACATAAGAGCGAGCTGAAAAAGACTCAGAACAAATCCTGGGTAGAATTCTGCAGCTCCGTGGAGGATACATCTGAGGCCTCTATGCTGAAGAAGATTCTGTCCTCGAGACCTATTACAGTGGGGTATATTCAGAAGTCAGAGAATGTATGGACAATGTCTAGCGAGGAAAAACTAGAACTACTTGGGGTGTACTCTAAAGATCTAGAACTGGTCATATCGAAAAGGTTACCCGACTACTGCAGAGTGTATCAAGCGGAAATCCTTCCAATTAAGGAAGTGGTGAAATGGCTAAGATATAATGTAATAACGACGAGTGGCATAAATACTTTCTCTGACAGCAAGGCAGCCATTGAATCCCTGGAGAACGTATATCTGAACACAAAAAACGCCCTCGACTTTCGCAGATATCTCAACGAGATGGCTGAACAGTTCAAAATTCACCTTTTCTGGATGCCGGGCCACAGAGATATCCCAGGGAATTGTAAAGCGGACGAGCTTGCGAAACTAAGAATTACCCTACACATTCCAGGGATACTGAAATTTGTGGGTATACCTTTAGCGACATGTAAGCTAAGTTTTCAGGACAAAACCCGAAGAAGATAGACGGTCGCAAAGAGGAGGATGTGAGCATTCCAAAACTATGTGGCCTAATCTAGATTAGACTGGCTAGAACAGACGTCTCAGTCATTGTATCCGTCATGACAAGTCACTGTCCAATCGGAAAACATGCTGACAGACTGAAGGATGCCAACAACTTTTGCAATTTTTTAACGCGATCTCAATGGAAGGCATCTTCCTTCTTCTGTTCCTGTGATATCACAATGGATAAAAACGTCTAAGTGAGTCTGATGGTAGACTGCCACTTAAACCTACCCTAACCTAATGTCCCATTACATCGCGTCCATTATGCTTATCACAGTCTATTAATGAGAGGATTTTATTTTATAAATTTAATCAGCTTTAAATTTCAAAGGACATACAAATAACATACAGAGTTTTGCTTTTCTAAAGAAGAATTCAAACTATGTTTCTTTACTTATTTCTCTAAGATTTATCATGTAGAAAATATTTTTAAATTTTATATCATAGTCTGTAAGGAATTATTATAAAGACTGAGATAAATAAATGAATACTGTCTAGGTGTTACTGTATTCAAATTTTGAGAGCTTTAGCTCAATCTGCAAAGAAAGAACTTTTGTACGTTTTAGTACCCGCAAGCCGCCCGATATATTCTGTTAAAGAGTAACTGTATCCCAATTTTAGAGCTGTCGCTCAATCCGTGAAGAAAGCGCCAATTTGTACGATCCAGTACCTAGATGTACGAAATTCAATGAATTTGTCTAGTCGCCTCATACTCTCATTATGTACTTGTATTGACAATTTCAGACCTCTAGCTCAATCCGTAAAGAAAGAACCATTTTGTCTGTTTTAGTACCTAAATGTACTAATTTAATAAAAAACGTTAAGAAGTAACTGTATCCAAATTTTGAAAACTAATATCAAAAAAAATCTTCTAGTTGCCTGATAAATACTGGCAAGGTGAGCCTGCATACCAAATTTCAGGGCACTAGCTCAATCCGTTAAATAGAAACTGAAGGCCGAAATATAAACTGAAGATGCACCTGTATTCATAAGCGTAGAAAGGCCTCTGGGGGTTTGGCAAAGCAAAAACTCCTATAGAGCACTTTTTAATGTTTTTTTTTCCTGATATATGCGTACATCAGACTGAGCGCTGTAATACTGTTTGTGCGACACGTGAATGGGATTCATAGTTTTCAGCTGTTACCCGTGTATGTGTGTGTGAATGGTATAGATTGCTAACGTATGCATTAGTACCAAAATTCAGAGTTCCAGGTTAATTCGTAAAGATGGTACCAAATAGTGACAATTCCGGCACTAATCGTACTATTTCTCGCCCTTCCGGCACTATTTTGGAAAATGTTGTTCACAAAATCTTATTTTTTCGAGACGCTCAATAATTTGAGCCCCATTTCATTCTCCTAGTCCTTCCCGTTCGCTCTGAGCAAACATTCATCATTTCGTACTATCTAGTACCTAAACGTACGAATATCACAAAATCCTTTCCCATCACGCGCCTATGACCCATGACCCACATTCGTGCCATTGAGCTGGGCGTTGATCAGTCAATCACTCAGACAGTCAGACACGGAGCTCTTTTATATATATAGACTAGCATACTGCCGGTCCGCTTCACTACCCCGCTTTTTTTAGTAGTACCTCCGTTTTAGTGTTGAACTTCCGAAAGCCATTCTAATCACACAGTTTAAAAAATTATGAAGTCTTGTCATATCTGAGTATAATTTCAGAAATTTGTCCACTTCCGCAAAAAATATACCAAAAAGTAAGAAGAATAACAAAACTTTTTCTATTTCTGCAAAGAATGTACCAAAAAGTACGAAGAATAACAACACTTTTTTTTACCACTTTGGTACTTTTTTTCTAAAATGTTTTAATGTCCAATTTTGACAGTCGTTGCACAATGGCTAAAAATACTAAAGGAGTAACTATATCCCAGTTTTAAGAGCTATATCTCAATCGGCACTTTGGTACTTTTTTTCTAAAATGTTTTAATGTCCAATTTTGAAGTCGTTGCACAATGGCTAAAAATACTAAAGGAGTAACTATATCCCAGTTTTAAGAGCTATATCTCAATCGGCAAAAAGTATAATTTTGTACTTTTGTATCTAAATGTGAGAATTTAAAAAAACTTCTAGTGGTCAAATACATACTGTCAATGTATACCTGTATCCTACATTTCAGAGCTGTAACTCAATCTGTAAAGAAAGTACTATTTGGTACGTTTTAGTACCTTTATGAACGAATATCGAAAAAAAAAATTCTAGTCGGCCAATGTATATTGCCTTGGCGTATCTGAATCCCAAACTTTAGAGTTCTAGCTCAATCTGTTGTACATTTTAGTACCTAGATGTACGAATTCCAAAAAACTCTTCTTGTCGCCCAATATATATTGCCAAGGTGTAGTTGTATCGCAATTTTGAGAGCTATAGCTCTATCCGTAGATAAAGTATGGTACTTTATGGTACGCTTAGTACCCTAAAGTAAGAAGAGCAAAGGTGTATCTGAGTCCCAAATTTCTGTGTTATAGCTCAGTCTGTAAAGAAAGTACCTTTTGTACGTTTTAGTACTTAAATGTACGAATATAAAAAAAAAAAAAATCTAGTCACTAGCTATACACCGCTAGGTTTAACTGTATCCTAATTTTAAAGGCTAAAGCTGAAGCCGTAAAGAAAGTACCATTTTCTACATTTTAGAAACTAAATGTCCAAAAAAATCTTATCGCCCAATATATACTGCCGAGGTGTAATTTTATCGCAATTTTAAGAGCTTCAGCTCTATCCGTTAATAAATTACCGTTTTGTACGTTTTAGTAACAAAATGTACAAATTACAAAAAATTCATAGTCGCCCAATATGCAATGTCAAGGTGTACCTGTATCCCAAATTTCAGAGCTTAAGCTCAATCTGTAAAGAAATTTCAAAATATTACCAATTACAGCACTTTAGTACGTTTACCTCCACTTTTGGTACGGTTCCAGCATTTTGTATTTGGTACAACTTATAGGATTTTTTTTATATTGTGTGTCTGGTATGGCTGGTCAATGAATTTAATATTTACGTTATTATTTTTTCCCAAAGGTGGAAATAGTCAATTTGACCAAGGGAATGAATATCACAAGAAATTAAGGATTTTTATTGACTACTGAAAAGATATTGCCAGACAACTGATGTGATTTGATCATATTACCAATTTGTTCCGATAATCGGAATTTTGTCAAGACTACGATCATTTTTACCAAGTTAATAAATTTTACCTTTCTCCGTTCAGAGTAAATGTAGATAAGCTATTTCGTACGATTTAGTACTTTTTGCGCCAAAATGTACGATTTGTGAAAAAATCATTCAGTCACCCAACATATATTTCCTAGTTGTACCTAGAGGCCAATTTTCAGAGATCTATCTCTGTACATAAAGAAAGTACTAAATGGTACCAAATGCGGTACTAAACGTACGTTTTCTTCCCCTTTATTTTGCAATATTAATCATTTAAGGTAAGTTCTTAAAACTCGTTAAGACTCACAACTTAGGTTGCCATAGTGAACCTTAGTTCCAGAAATCAGAGCTCTAGCTCAATCCGTATAGAAGGTACCAAAAAGTACCAATAGCGGTATTAAATGTACTATATATCCGACTTCTGGTACGGCTTTGTAAAATTTTGTTTTTCAAAGCTTATTTTTTCAAGTGCTCCTTAATTTGAGCCCAAAATCACAAATCTAGCCTTTCCGTTAGGGCGGGGTAAAAAGTCACCTTCTCGTACTTTTTTGTACCTTAACGTACGAATATCACCAAATTCCGTCTTATCCCGTGCCTTTGATTCAAGACAAACATTCCTGCACAATTTTATGATTCTAGTTTTAGTCGTTTGGGCTGGGCGGTGATCAGTCAGTCAGTCAGCAACCATTCGGTCACGTAACTCTTTTATATATATAGACTAGCTGAACCCGGCCCGCTCCGCTGCGCCTTCTTTTATACCATATGAAATACAACTTTCTTATCAATTACACTTCTTTTAATGGAACGACCATAAGTTATTCCCCCAGTTTCTGTTGTGAATAGTTTTTTTTTTTTTTCAAAATGCTTCATTTTGTGGAAAACGAACCGGGCCCTCTCTGCAGCGCCCTCTTTAACTCGCTTATACCTTTTATTTTAGCCCTATAACGCAATGGTCGACAAATAAGTCCTGTTTTGGTAGAGTTTTAAGATGGGGACATTTTGCCCCGAATGTGGATATCGAATTCGTGTCATTGAAGGTCTGTTCTACTCCCTTATACTTTTCTTTGAACTCCAGTATGTAGTGGCTGAGTATGTCGGGTTTGGGGTGTATTTTGAGAGTGAGCTGTCCACCCAGATACTTGGCTCTTAAAGTAAATATAAGCTTCGTGCTATTCTCTCAAAAACTTTTTACTTTTCTTTAAACTTCTATATTGTAGTGGCTGAATATGTCGGGTTTGGGGTGTATTTTGAGAGTGAGCTGTCCACGCAGATACTTGACTCTTAAAGTAAATATAACCTTCGTGCTATTCTCTCAAAACTTTTTAAATGAGCCCCATATAATCATAGTCGGTACATAAATTCTGTTTCATTTGAGCCTTATATTGTCGTGATTGGTCTATATATCCATTTGCGGGAGGTTCTTTTTGACGTAGGGATGTTATCTCAGACATTTCGCATTTTTACATTCGTGCTCTACTCCCAAATACCTTATTTAAGCCCAAAATCACCATTGTCGATTGATATGTACGGGTTGGAGGGGTTTTTGGGGCTGGGGCTGGCACTCCGCAACTTTGCCCTAAAAATAAGTATCTAATGCGTTCTTTACTTCCAAAAATCCTTCATTAAGGCCCTATATTGATATGTTCGGCAAATAAATTCAGTTAAGGGAGTGTGGTAGGGTTTACCCACAACTACTTCGCCCCAAAATTGAATTCTTTTTCTACTCTCAAATGCCTTTCATTTGAGCCCCATATTGTCATGATGGCCCAATTAACCTATTTGGGGGGATTTAAGGAGGTTTAGCGCCACCTAGATACCTTACCACAAATTTTAATGTCATTTTCCTAATCTACTCCCAAATTGCTTTCATTTGAGTCCCATATAGCCATGGTCGGCTAATATGCCCACTTGGGATGTTTTTGGGGATGGGGAAACCGCCCATTACATGGATGTACTATGTTTGCGATATTTGTAATGTACTCCCGAATGCCTTTCATTGGAGTCCCATATTGACATGAACCTTCAATATGTCCGTTTTGGGGAGTTTTGGGGTTGGGGCGGTCCGCTGGGTACTTAGTCTTTAATTTTAAGACCATATTCGTATTCTACTTTCCCATACCTTTCATTTGATGTCCATATTGTTCCGATCGGTCCACTTTTGATTTTGTGTGGTATTTACGACAAATCTGTGAAAATTTTAAGAAAATCGGTTCAGCCGTTTTTGATTCTGCGGAGCAAACAAACAAACCGAGTCTCATATAGTCATGATGGGTCATATGCCCATTTGGGGCATTTTTGGGGGGGGGGGGGTGGGGTGACAACTACACTTCGATCAGATTTTTATGCCAGATTCGTAATATACTCCAGGATACTTTTCATTTGAGACCCATATTGATATGGAAGTTCAATTTGTCTGCTTTTATAAGTTTTGGGGTTAGGGTGACTTTCTTGGTACATGGATCCAATTTTTAATGCCATATTCGTATTCTCTTCAATAGCTTTCATTTGATATCCATATTGCCCTTACCGGTCCACTTTTGATTTTGGGTGGTGTTTTTGGGGTAACGGGGGGACCCTCCTCCCGCCCTCCTTTCAATATCAACAAATTATAAAGCCTTTTCCTTTATCTTGACTATATTCGTAATCTACTCCAGAATACTTTTCATTTGAGTCCCATTTTGTCATGGTCGTCCAAAAATTCTATTTTGGGGTTGGGGCGGCTCCCCCGTTAATTGGGCTCAATTTTTAATATGAAATTCGTACTCTACTCTCTGCTACTGAATATCTTTCATTTGAGTCCCATCTTGTCCTGGTCGGTTCACTTTTATTTTTGGGTAGTACTTTTGGGGTGAGGGGGAGGGTCCGCCCCCTTCCGATATCAAAAAATTATATATCCAATGTTTCCTTCCAGACCAACCTACACAATCTGTCCAAATTTCAAGGCAATCGGTTAAGCCGTTTTTGAGTCTATACGGAACAAACAAACAAACCGACAAACAAACAAATTCATTTCATATATAAGATGTATTGTATATGGATGTAATATTTTCTAAGGTTTATTGAAAAGTTGCTCTTACACCTCGATTTTTTTTTTTTTTTTTTGTTTTGTAAAGAGAACATGTTGCAGATGATATTTAAATAGAAAAATGGAAAAACTTCTCGAATTCTCAAAAGCCTATATCCCCCCTTCGGGTTTACCTTTTTTTTACTTCAAATGTCTCCTAAGCACGTGGAAAAAATGTTTGCTTCGAACAATATTTGTAGCTGCCACAGCCAATTAACAAAAAATGGCGATTTGGAAACCACCTTTGCCTGAAATGGATATTTTGGGTATTTTTTGAAAAAGTTCGGGCAGAATTTTTGTTTTTTAAAGACACTGTTTTCAGAAAAACGCAGACAAAATCATTAAAACATCTTTGTTCGTTTTTTTTTTTCGGAAAATTCCTTTAATGTGAGCTTTTGTTTTCAAAAAAAAAATTATAATCAAACTTCGTGCGCACAAAATTTTAAAGTGAATTTATTTAGAAATCTCTCCACAGATTACTCCCAATTTTTGTTTTTTTCTCGTCTATGCACATTGGAAATTCAGAATCTTCAATAATTTTCTAGATTTATGTTAGGTAAGTTTGAAAAAAGGGGCGGATAATAGTCTGCCCCATGCAACGATTGACACACACCCAAGCCAGTAAACAATTTCCAAAATAAAGATGTTTATACTCGACGTCCTCGCCTGAACATCACACCACCTCAAGCATTCCGTGATCGCCTTGATCTCTGCCTACAGAATCGTATTATGATCAGGCAGCGAAAACAGATTTCACTCCCTGGATTCTCAATGTTGATCCCCACGCCCACTCCGTCTTCTAGCTTTGATCTATCTGTATAGCGTGATCTTCCAGATGGTAATACCAGAATTCCGTCAATCCAAGACGGTGTCTCTGGCAGCAGTGTCTCACACTCGACCTGAAGTGTTATCTCAGGTCATATATCGAAATCGTTCTATTGAGGAAACGTGGTGCGTCAAATTGGCCCACCTTTGTGAACAGGCGATTTCAGTCTCCTCTGGGTTAACATTGAGACCCCTGGGACTAGCCCAGTCGTATCCTATCTGCAAGACACTTTCGGCTCATTTGCATAGCTGCTTCGGATCGGATAAGTAATATAACAGCGTAGCAGACTGATTCAAATCCCTGCTCAGTCAGCATCAGTAATAGGTTACTTATGGTGGTCACCCATAGGAGTGGTGATAAAATACCCCCTGTTGCAGGCCCTATGCCACTTTCTTCTTTAGATTTATGTTATGGGACCCACAATTTACAGTCTCTAAGAGCTAGGTTCACCCGGTACTGGTCTAAGGATTGGATCAGTGTGTCGATCCGCACATTGTTAAAAGCCCCTTCGATGTCAATGCATACCGCCAATGTGTTTGTCTTGGCATCGAAGGATTCTTTTATTTTATGCACAACCTCGTTATGATAAACCTTCGACCAACCTCATTATGCCAAGATTCCGGTGTCTCCGTAAGACCTTTTGTATCATGTGAAAAATGGGTTTTTCATCAAAAGCCTCAACATGTGCTCCGTTGTCTCTGCTCTCACTCCCATGTCGTCTACTAAAATATCAGTTTAGACATGGGTTTTTGAAACTTTTTCATCTTGGCGGCGCCAGTAACGCTATTGACCTGGTCACAGGAATGCGTCCAGGAGGTACGGTTTGCCACTCTGGTAATCTTATTGTATTCCTTGGGTAGTGTGTAGTGCGCATCCCAGTAAACTTCCGCGTGATCTGTTGTAAAGTCTGCGGACCTCTTTCCCAATGTTACGAATCTCCCCGGTCATCCAGGGGTTTTCTTGGGCTGATTTCTTCCCCGAAGAGGACAACTATTTCGAAGGACCCCACTAGTGCAGTCGTAATCCTGTTGACATTGTCGTCAATGTCTTCTATGCTTGGACAATCTAAATTATCTTGCCCAAGTCTTCTGCTGAGTAGACATTCGAATTTTGTCCAGTTGGTTTTCACCGTATCCTGAAAGTGTATCAGATTCGGCGCTGGCCGTGGGATTCTAAACCTAATGCAGCGATGGTCAGAGAAAGAGTGTTCCATGGGGACCCTCCAATCCTGAACCTTATCAATTGGAGTTTCCGAACATATCGTCACATCTAATACCTTCTCCATAATCCTACCAACAAAGGTGTTTCCAAAATTAAGAACTCTGCCATGGCTTGGCCCCCCGTGAGAGTTCACATCGCACTCTATTAGTACCTCATTTCCTGTCTGTTTTGCTTTCCTCACCAGCCGTTGCAGCTCCGACGTGGGTGGTGGTGTCGAAGAGTCGAAAGGCAGATAAAGTGAGGCCAGGTATGGTCCACCGTCTCCCTGTCTCACCACTGTTACATCCGACGTTGACAACTCTGAAGAAAATATATAATTCAAATTTGTATGACAAATAACGCAGGTCCTCGGTCGAGTAGCAGTGTTAGCATAGAACAATTGGATTTTAATATGTTCCGGTTCGTCCATGGCTCCTGATTTAAGGTTCGTCCATGGCTCCTAAATTAAGGCAATATGAATCTTGCCCTTGCTGACTTTCTCCATCAGAGCGCGTGCAGCTGTCTCATTCCGGTGGAGGTTTATCTGGATGACCTTAAATAATTGGTTCCAAGGGCTCCTTGGGAGTGGGTGATGGTCTCATCGTCTGCTCCCTGTTCTTTAGACTGCATTTCCTGTCACTGCACCGCCTGATGGCTCAATATAAAGAGTTTTGCCTATCCAAGTCTTCCCAATCTTGAAAAAGACGGTCTTGGTCCCCACCACAAAGAGAGTTGGTTCCTCCACTTTAGGTTCTCAATTCTTTGAGAACCTGCCTGATTTAGCGGATGTGAACATTTGCAAGTTGTTGGGCTTTTTAAATCGATCTATTGATGGTTCGACGGTAGAAACTAGAAGGCATCTTTCTTCTTCTGTTCCTGCGGTATCAGAATCGACGATACCACATGAACCTAACAGCAACCAAAGAAACCAACTGCAATCTATGAAGGGCCACCCGGAAATTAAATCAGGCTACCCTAACAATCCCACCACCTAAAAATGAAGATGGATCATGGATAAAAAAAGCCGAGGAAAAGGTAGAATTGTTTGCAAAGCATTTCAGCAACATATTTAAACTATATGGCTCCAGTTCTGACAATGACGAAATTTGTAAATTAGAAAAATGTGACAACCATGTCATCAAACCAGCGACATTAAAGAGCTACAAGATCTCAACGCCAAAGATCTGAGTGCTAAGAAATCTCCAGGTTATGACTTAATAACCGGCAAAATATTTAAAAAACTTCCACCTATAGCTGTAAAAAAAATTTTGTTTATAATAAATGCATGGTTTCGTCTACGACATGTTCCATTAGAATGAAAAGTTACAGAAGTTATCGTAATCAAGAAAACTGGAAAACCTGACCATGAAATATGTCACGTTAGAGATTTTTGAAAAATTGCTATTAAAAAGACTGCGTCCCTTATTAACAAGTAGGCTTCTCATACGAGACCATCAGTTTGGATTCCGAAATACTCATTCAACAATACCACAAATTCCCCGAATAGTTGATGTAGTCGAAAAAGCCATTTGAAATAAACTCATCTGCTCTGCCTTGTTTTTGGACGTGGGACAAGCATTTGACAAAGTTTGGCATCAAGGCCTCTTAACCAAACTTCACAATGATCTTCCAAAAGAATACTATGACATTTTGGAGTCATACATAACTAACCGGTATTTTCGATTAAAAATAGAAAATGAGTATTCAAAATTGAAGCCAATACAGGCTGGAGTACCTCAGGGGAGTGTCCTAGGCCCTGTTTTATACCTTCTTTACACCAGAGACATCCCAAAGCCCCCTGATGCAACAATTGCAACATTTGCCGATGGCACTGCAATTCTTACGACTGCCAATACTGAAACTGAAGCTTCAAGCAGCTCTGTCAAATATTCATTTTGGCCCAATATGGCCCTACGGAATACAGCTTTGGGGTTGCGCTGCCAAGAGTGAAGTACAATAGAAAAGATCCAAAAAACTCTAAATTTAGTACTTCGTACCATAGCTAATGCACCTTGGTACATACGAAACACCGACCTACACAGAGACTTAGGAGTGAGGACAATATCGGAAGAAATATCTTAAACCTACTCTAACCTTTCTCCTCACTGTGGAAGACCTCCCATTTCTCTACGACCAAATCTTGGGTTTGCTTCTTTAAGACTTCCTTCATGCCTTCCGTCGCGTATTTGCCACCCTCACCCTTCATGAAGACCATCGCCTATGTGAGCTGGGGGATGTCCATCTTTCTCACAAGGGCGAATTTTGCGCCCTCCCAGGCAGTGTGGATGCTTCCAAAGAGCTTTTTGACAGTATTAATACATTGTGCTGAAGCAAAGTGCAGCGTTAAGATGTCCCCTCTGTACTTGCACCTCAAAATTCGTATGGGCGTACCCCCTTCATCCCCCAAATGCTTCATCTGGGACAAACGATCTGGTGGAATCCTACCGGATGCACTGCCGATATCGATGACTGCAAACGTCATCACAACTCTGTTGTGCTTCCTTGGTACTCTGGCGTAAGAGGGCGGCTCATTGCCGTTTTCAGAGAACATTTTCCCCTTCACCATTTTCCCCTTCCGTGATGGCCGTGGCATTATTTTGGAAGACAGTCGTCCATGAAAACCCAAAGTCCGTGCGCCCTTCATTCGTTCCTGTTCTCACTTTGTCATCCTCCGCAGGACACTATCTAAAGTCTCCATCGCGGGAGGGCTGGCTTGATCTTCCCAGAGTACGTGAAAGCGTGGAGCTCTTTTTCTTCTTCCAGCATCTTAGCAGTGTTATGCTTTTCTGGAAATCTGTTTCTCTCTCCAGCTTCTGTAGAAGTGCCTGGAATGTAAGTTCTATTCCTTCCAGCATCCTGCACTTTCGCCTGATTACTCTGCCGGCGCATACTCCTTCGTTGTTGTTTTTGTTGTTGTTGTAGCTGTTTGTTGTGTTCTTTCTTTTATCTGCTTGATTCTGTTGAGTGTCGAGACCCAGGAACTCTGCGTCTAAAATGGGGTGAGTCCACAGGGATCTGGGTCTAAGTCGAGTGGGTCTGGCTGGGCAGTTAAACAGGTGACGTGTATTGTGTTACACGTTACCTGTTACAATCGGGACATACATCTTGCACGTCGGTTCTGTAGAAGCTGAGGCGGCTGCATCTGCCGGATTGATCCTTCGTCGTGCCCCGGATTGCTTTTCGGTCTTCTTCATTGAAACCGAATCGGCCTCTCTCTATTCATCGACTCTGTCGCTGTCGGAATCGGAAACATCACTTTTATTTAAAGGCTGGGGACGAACTGCGCATCCTTCTGCTTTATCCATATTTTCCTCATTTATTAGTCTTACGACAGGTTGTGCGCTTGCAGCATTACTCACGACTACAGGTGCCAAGGCACCCTCACCTGTAGGAGGGGTGGACAACATGCTACGGTCTGATGGCACGACCACAGCTGTTGGATCTTTGGAGCCCATTTTGAGCCTACTTTTTGTTTAAAGTTGGTTCAGGCATGATGCTACTTTGGATTAACCAAGCAAATTAAAAACACCGGCACCTCTCGACAGACGAGAAGATTACACTATACAAGACACTGATACTTCCCGTGTTGATATATGGTTCCGAGGCATGGGTACTTGCAAAAGCAGACGAGGCAGTGCTTGGAGTTTTTGAGAGACTCCATACAATTCTCCCCGAGCATCGTGGGAGAATTTCCATTCGACGAGCATCAAAGTGGATTTTGAAGACTGTATAGCACAACAACAGCTTTGCATGCCATCAACGCACACATTTGCCGTGGATTCAATCAGCCCAGGCCATATGATACGACGGTCCTCGTGGCACTGAACCTATCGAAGGCATTCGACACGGTCAGACATGCCAAACTATTTGAGGACCTCGCCACCACATCCCAGCCTGGCCTGAAACGCTGTATCGCGAATTATCTGTGTGGTCGCCAGTCATTTGTGGAATTTAGGGATAAGAAGTTGAAGCACCGTAGAGTGAAAAAGGGAGTTCCCCACGGTGGAATGATATCTCCGGCACTTTTAAACCTCTACCTATCCTCCATTCTACCGCCTCCAGTATCATATGCGGACGATTGTACGATCATGGCATCAGGCCCCCCACCGACTGTTGATATCTGCGAACTTGCCTCATATTTCGCTCCAAAAAATCTGAAATATCTGCCACCAAATCTTCGGCCACATTGTTTACTACAAATACGCGTGGGGTGAATACCGAGCTGACTGTGATGATCGATGGAGAAATGATTCCGACCATCAAGTGTCCCAAAATACTTGGCGTCACATTTGACAGCTCTAACACATTCACCCCACATGTCACAGCAATTTACGATAAAGTCAAACGTAGAAACAAGGTCCTCAAGTCACTTGCCGGCAGCACTTGCAGACAAAGAAACCTTGTTGTCCACATACAAAGCAATTGGCCGGTCTGTGGTATGTTATGCAGCGACAGTGTGTTCTCGTCAGCTCTGTGACACGCAGTAGAATAATATTTAGATCTGTCAAATTGCCGCCCTCCGAACTCCGACGGACTGTCTCCTCAGTTGTCACGTGGACCACCTTTATCAGGAGACAAAGATCCTACCAGTGCGAAGACATAACTACATGCTGTCTAAGCAATACCTTTTGGGCTGTTATCGCAGAGACCATCCAAATCATCATCTTGTGGATAGATATCCACCGCCCAGAAGTCTTAAGGGAGATCTACATGATCTAGAGCGTGAGGTTCAGCGCTGCAAGAGAGATCCTCTAGATCAAGCGGCATATCAAGCGGGTCTATACAACATTCATGCAAACACGATAGCAGGTGCGGTAATAGCTACCGGGTGAATGTGGCAAACCAGAGTAGTTCTGGCTCAATTACGTCCCGGTAGATGCAGCCGCCTCAACTCCTACAGAGCAAGGATTGATGCCGACGTGCAAGATGTATGTCCCGATTGTAACCAGGGACCGCACGATACACGTCACCTGTTTAACTGCCCAGCCAGACCCACTCGACTCAGACCCAGATCCCTCGGGACGCATCCCTTCTTAGTCGCAGAGTTCCTGGATCTTGACACTCAACAGAATCAAGCAGACGAAAGATAAAACACAACAAACTGCTACTACAACAACAACCAAAGGCCGATGAAAAGATCAAGTGGTGAAGGAAATCTCGAAACTTTGTGCCAGAGATTTTAGAAGGAGCGCAGAAGATCGAAAAGCTTTGAAAGTACATTGGGGGCCACCGTAGCGCAGAAGTTAGCATATCCGCCTATGACGCTAAACGCCTGGATTCGAATCCTGTCGAGATCATCGTAAAAAAATTTTTCAGAGGTGGTTATCCCCTCCTAATGCTGGCGACATTTGTGAAGTACTATGCCAGGTAAACAAAAAGGAGGCCTCTTATCATCAAGCTTAATCTCGAATCGGACGGCACTCATTGATATGTGAAAAATTTGCCCTGTTCCCCAATTGAATGCACATGGGCAGGGGAGGCAACGACCCAAACAAAAAAAATTAACAAACATTTTTTTTGCTTTCTAATAAGAATAAAATAATTCGTATACTTATGTTTCAAAACTTAAGTCAATGGGGTCGCTTGGTATTGATTTCACGAAAGCAATCAAGCAGCGTATTAACTATAAGGGCCTAACCCTTCTTCGCACAAGTTGGTTCTAATGATCATTTAATCGATGTCAAATAGGAAGATTGGTCCAGATTTGGCTGATTTGCCATCCCAATTGATCCACATTAATAAGAAGTGAGAAATTTCGCGCTGCTAGCTTTACTCGATAAAAAGACGGGCACTTAAAATGTCATGGCATCGGGAATTTATTGGGGTCTCCCTCCAATATTTGGAGGTGTAACAAACGGAGTCCAACAATTCGAGTAACCCCGTCCCATGCTGAAGCTTTTAATATCCCATTGTTAAAGGAAACATTTAACAAGTGTTGTTATTCATTCAAATGCATCGAGCTGGATGGTTCAACGGTAGGAACTGGAAGGCATCTTCCTTCTACTGTTCCTGTGGACGAAAACATCTATGGCAGACTGCCACTTCAACCTAACCTAAGACAAATACAACAACTCAGAGTCGAAATTTCATTCCAAAAATTGTCTACATCGCCAAGTATTAGTCACACATTTTTTTTAAATCAAAATTTCACAGTGGGGTATAACTATTTTTATCGTGTAAAAAATATCAGCATCGTGCTCTTCTCTCAAATACCATTAATTTGAACTTCATATTGCCATTGGTTTAAGGGGAGTTTATAATATGAGGCGTCCTCAAACACTTGGCCCAAAAATTTTTACTTTTGTGGGGTGTTTTGCAAAAGAGGTGGTGCCCCAAATACATGGTCCCACATTTGGATATCAGATTCGTATTCTACTCCCAAATACCTTTATTTGAGCCCCATATTACGATGGTCAGTAAATAATTGCTGTTTGTGGGGTGTTTTGGGGAAGGGGTTGGCCTTCTGATAACGGGTCCCAAAAGTGGGTATCAATTTCGTACTTTTTTCCCCAATACCTTTCATTTGAGCCCCACATTGATGTGGTCAGTAAATATGCCCGATTTAGGGGTGTTGTGGGGGGAAGTAAGGTGGTCCAACAAACACTTAGCCCAGAAAATATATCAGCATCATGCTCTACTCTCAAATATTATTTATTTGAACCCCATATTGCCATTGGCCTCAAAATTGGATATCAAATTCGTTTTCTAATCTCAAATACCTTTCATTTAAACCCCTTAATGCAAAAGTCAGCAAATATGTCCGGTTTAGGGTAGGGGCCCTAAAAACTATCAAAATCGCGATCCACTCCATTTAAGACCCAAATTGTCATGGCGAGCAAATTCGTCCAATTTGGGGATTGTTATGGGGGGGAGCGTCCCCCAGGGCAGTTGGTCCCGAATTTTGATATCAGAATCATGGTCTACTCCCAAATACCTTTAATTTAAGCCCCATATTTCCAAACTAAACCCCAGTTTGGGGGGTGTTTTGGGAGGATGGGTGACAGTCCAGTGACTTGGCCCTTAAAGTATATATCAGATTCATGTTCTACTCAATAATACCTCTTATTACAGCTCCATATTGGAATAGTCAGCAAATACGTCCTATATGGTGGTGTTATGGGGATGAGGTGGCCCCATAGACACTTTATCCCAAATTTTGATATCAAATTCTTGCTTTACTCTCAAAGACCTTTCACTTGAGTCTCATATTGCTATGGTCGTAAATTTGTCCTCTTTGAGGGGTGTTTTTGGGAAGGGGCGACTCCCCAAACACTTGGCCCCACATTTGGATATCAGATTCATATCCTACACAAATACCAAATACAAATACAAATACCTTTCATTTAAGCCCTATATTGCCATGGTCAGTATATAAGTCCTATTTGGGGGTGTTTTGGGGAAGAGGCGGACCCCCATAAACTTGATCCCACATTTGGATATCAGATTCCTATTATACTCGCAAATACCTTTCGATAAATATGTCCGATTTAGGGGTATTTTGGGTTGTTTAATAGATTTTAGGGTGACTTATGACTTAACACAAGTTACACCTAGAGCCCTTACTGGGGTGACTACGACCATTTAAGCGAAATCGGTAAATACATGTATATATATAAAGGGTGATTTTTTAGCTATTATATTTTTGACAACACAGCTCACGCACGTTCCGTGTTTTGTTTCACTGTCAAACATCTTCAATTTGGTCTATTATTTAACCATGAACCGTCTTACACACGAACAACGCTTGAAAATTATTGGATTTTTTATCAAAATGCGTGCTTTGTTAAAAAAGTTCATCGCACGCTTCTTCCATTTTACGATTAAACTCATCTTTGGCTCAATGGGTACGTAAATAAGCAGAGTTGTCGATTTTGGAGTGAAGATCAGCCAGAAGCATTGCAAGAGTTGCCAATGCATCCAGAAAAAGTCACTGATTGGTGCGGGTTATGGGCTGGTGGCATCATTGGGCCGTACTTCTTACAAAAAACTTAGTTACAAAAAACGACAGACGGACTATCAGCACAGAAAGGATATGCGGACAGACGGACATAGCTAAGACGAATCAGCAGGAATATCTGAGTCGAGCTGTACATTTAATCACAGCTACAGTAGTGGTGCAGGGAAGAGTTTGTGGTTTTCTAATCAATCTTCTGTATATATAAAAATGTATTTGTTGTTTGTGGGTTTGTAAATGATCCAAAGACCAACTTTCTTGAATTTTTAACAGGTTATGTAAATTGGTCTGGAAGGAGCAATAGGCTATATAATTTATTGTTATCGGAAGGCGGGCGGACCCTCCCCTTACCACAAAAGTGCAAATGCAAATTTGCCCATGAACATTCCATTAAGGAACAGGGGCAAACTTCTCACATATGCAGGAGTGCTGTCCGATTCAAGTTTAAGCTCAATGATAAGAGGCCTCCGCCGAGTCCGAACGGCGTGCCGCAGTGCGACACCTCTTTGTGGAGAAGTTTTCACATGGCTGCCATACCAAATGGTAGAGTACCTCCCAAATGTCATCAACATTAGTGGTGGGCATAACCACCGTTGAAAGTTTGCATGATGTTATCGCCAGGATTCGAACCCAGGCGTTCAGCGTCATAGGCGGACATGCGCCTCTGCGCCACAGTGGCCTCCCTTACCCCAAAAGTACCACCCAGAAATAAATGTGGACCGTTCGAAACAATATGGGACTCAAATGAAAGGTATTCGAGAGAAGATTACTAATTTATTATCAAATTTAGGGTCTAAGTAGCTAGGGGGCCTAAAACCCCTCAAAATGGACATATAGGGCGATCAAAGCAATATGGGACTAAAACGAAAGATATGCGGGAGTCAATTACGAACATGGTCTAGAAGGAACAACAGGATATATAACTTTTTTGATATATTTTTTTTTTTTTCTTTTTGTCACTCGATTCGTTCGGCAAATCATTGAAAAGAGCTGATTTTATCAAGGGAAAATAGCTGCTTTCAATGACATGGTAAACGAATCGAGTGACGAATTGAGTAACAGTTAGTGATCTAGGCCGTAAGTTTTTGTACTTAAGGCTTACATGGATAATTATTGACAACTGTCGCAACTATTATTAGGAATATCCACTGCTGACAATTTTTTTTTTAATATATGCCAAAATTCAAACAGGCCAGACCTTCAGTGTCATTCTTACTCATGAGCAACAGTTACATTAGATAGACCGACAAAAGTGGAAATTCGATTGAATTCTAAAATAGACAAAATGATGACAATGCGATGGGAATCAACAGTAATGCTCGCAACAAATGCAGCGCCATCTATTGGGGGACATTAATTATTTGAATAACAAAGCCAACCCGAGTAAAGAAATATAGCGCGAAAGGTACAGCATAGAGTGTTCAAAGTTGATTATGTGCTTTTAACCACCGATTTGACAAGTTGTCTGCCTTTCGGACAAGCTTCCACAATAGGCTATCTTCTATAAAATTTTCTATAAAATGAAGAATTTTGAAAAAAAAAAACCATAAACAACAGGAACCGGGAGAATAACTTAAAGTAGCCTAAAACTTCTATAAAAATATGACCGCAAAATATATAGGTAACTCAGTGAATGCAAAGAAGTGCAATTGAAAAGAAAGTTATATTTCATATGGCATAAAAGAAGGCACAGCGAAGCGGGCCGGATTCAGCTAGTTTTATATAAATGTACACTTAGGCCCCTTATCATTGAGCTTAAACTTGAATCGGATGCACCAACTCCGAACGTCGTGGCAACACGGGTTGTCGTTAACCGATCGCCATAGTATTTCGTAATTTGTTTATTGGAATCAAAAGGTAAACAACTGGCGGATATGCTTTTCAGAAAATACTTTTTGATTTTGGGACACTCTAATATGTAAATATTTGGGGGACCCCATAGCTACGCTGCTTACAAACTGCAGTTATTGCCTAATAACAAGAGCTCACAGGCAGATCTTTATTCAATAACTTCACCACGCATACGTACGTGCTTCTTAGGAAACTACAATTCTCTTTTTCTCAAAGCGACAAGAATTTTGGAACGACAAACCTAAACAGGGTTTTCTTCATGAATCTACAGAAGGAGTTCGATTACTTTCGTTTTCGGCCGTTTATTGCTGCCACAAGCTGCAGTAATTCCATGTTGTATTCGTCAAGCATATATAGTCAACTGCAACAATATTCTGTGGTTGTTGTGGAATTGTAACGACCGCTGGTGAATATTAGATCCATAATGTTTGGTTAGTGGCAGACTGTTGTTTTATTTAGGTATACATATTTTTATAGAAGTAATTTTAATTGCATTAAATTTTTGTAAATTACCCGTCAGAATTTAGGATTGGCTGTAGGGTTTGTGGATTGATAAGCACACTGCCTTTCGGGACATTTGAAATGTCGGTTACAGCCCATACAAGTCCACAAGGCAGCGACGTTGATGCACCAATGTTCTCCCTATTCGCGATGACTGAAGATTGATCTGGCATGTGATCATCACTGCCATAACCACCGGTCGGTGAAGGTGTCACAGAATCGGAGTGAACCGATTGCGTTTGGGTTTTATAGCTAAACAATTGAGTGTCATTATTAATATTTCCAATGGTCGCCGACACAAACAAGAATTGACTTTGATCATTTCTTTGCAGAATGCAGATAGATGCACATAAGTAGTGCCCAGTTTTCAGTTCCAACACAACACTTACCCACTGCTGGAAGGTGACAAGCGCCACGATGTACTCGTACTCCCTGTTGAATCTTGTTTTGAGAAAATTCTATTATTGTTGCCACTGCCGGCCGCTCCCCCTCCAGCACCGCTGCCCTTATTTGAGTTGACAGAATCACCACGCATAAGAGGAGCGCCGCTCTGCGTTGACCCATAATTGTTGTAGCTATTTCCTTTTGGAAGAACACTGCCACCACGACCGTCGGGCGACTGAAAATACAGATATGATAAAAAGAACGAAATTCTGAGAAACACCCCGTGTCAGAAACATACGTTTTGAATTTTGAGCACTTTGCCACTCGAACGACTGCGCGAAAACTGCTGTTGATCGACCGAGCTGGTCCAGCTGATATAATTGTTGTCATCGTCCGTACTGCCGCCACAAGCATCGTTTTGGCTGCGATTAAATATGCGGGAACGTGCACGGTCGTAATCCTCCTCGCGTTCTTCAAAACTTTTGGCTTTCCGGTCCAGCATGCCCCCACGGTCAGGGCACAAGTAACTGCTTTGACGTGCCTCATCAAAACTATGTGTGTCACGCTTCAGAATAGACTTGCGCGAGTCATCGCGATTCGGTATGACCAACGTTTTGAAGCGTATCTAATGGTACGGAAATAAAAAAATAACTAAGCAAAGGGGATTATGGGATGACTTACATCGGGTATGCGAGTGTTCTTCGTGGGTGCCACAATAACGCACTGCTGTGTTTCCGTATCAACATTATGTTCCATACCAAAAAAGGCTGCAGTTCGATGTATCAGCATGCGATTGTACGAGGATGCTTGAGGGAAACGTATCTCACCACGACTATTCAAGCGAAAAAGTTTAGAAGACCGTTAGAAAAACATGCGGGGAATTGTGAATGCGAATGTGAACTCACCTTCCTTCTTGCACAAATTCAATGAGATCCTTTTCGACCTTCAGCAGGAACTGGCGATCTTTGACATTCTTGTTTAGCGTTTCCTTGAAGAAACTAAGCAGATCTGTGCCTCCATGATCTGTATACTGTTCGTTGGAGTTTTCTGAATTTGTGAAGACTAAAGAAATAAAAATAGATACAAAATATTGTGAGTGCATTTGACACGTACCTCTGGAGATGAATCCAGACGTGTTGTTGCTATTACTGTTCAGGCTGCCGTCTAAGCTGGCACCTCCAGTGGGAGCCCCATTGGGGCCACCCCCACTGCTACTGGCGGCCATGTTCGATGCATTGCCAACGCTTGACGCACTACCACCCAAGTTTTTCAAACGTGGCTTGGAACCCTTAGAGTTCGAATTTGTGCGGTGTTTTTTACTCCCTCCAGCACGTTGGTGGTGTTGGGACTGTTGTTGTTGTTGCTGCTGTTGGTGGTGTTGTTGTTGTTGGCCGTGGGATTGTTGCGATTGGTGCGTGTCCATAAAATGCATCTCATCACCCGAGTTTACACTGTTTTGACTATTGTTCCGGGAACAGCGATTCTCTTTATCGTACAATACATATGAGGTCGGTTGCTGGTGATTTCCTTCGTTCGGATGCAACTGATAGTTCATTGGTGAATTGTATACAGTGGATGTTGTCGTTTGTGACGATGTTGTCGCATGTTGCTGTTGCTGCGAATTATCGGTGATTTTTAGTGCTTTTTGCAACGCACTTCCAGCATTGTACGAGTGCGACTGCTGTTGAGATTGACTGTAGACCTTGTTAGTGCACACAGAATTCGTGTTGACAACATTGACTGTGGGCTTATTGTGCGTATCGTTGGTGCCTGACGCATCGCCGTTTGCCTTTTTAATGTTGCTTGTCGTGCCCTCGCCGTTATTATTGTTGTTGTTGCAGTTACTGCTAGAACGTTGTGTTGACTGTTGCTGTTGTTGCTGGCTGTTGTTGTTGTTGTTGTTGTTGTTAGGGGCGATATTGGCTGTTCCTCCAACGCCGCCACCACCGCCACCACCACCACCACCCTTAGATTTAGGCGGTGTCAGTTTAGGAAATTCCGTTTCATTGCAAAGAGCAACATTTGTCTGCGTTTGTTGTTGCTGCTGGGTTGGTTGAGGCAGCTGTTGCTGCTTGTGTTGACTAGTAACAATCACAGATGGGGTATCGATTATGGGAGAATTGCCTCTGGTTGCCGATGATTGTGTATGCAATTTATTATTGTTGTTGTTGTTATTGCTATTAGTTTCATTAACATCAATGTGGTGATGATGCGGTGTTGACTGTTGCTGTTGGTAACCATTCGGTGACATTTGTGATTGCGTCGACGACTCGGACGCTCTAGGTGTAGGAGTACGTGGTGGCGATGTGGCCTCTCGCATAGCATGGCTCCTTGTCAAGTGTTTACCCTTCATGGTACCCTACAAATACAAAGTACACAGCTTTTAGGAATTTCGCTTAAATTTACAGGGATAGCTTTCGATTATGTCATATATTCGGGTATCTTCTTGGCTTCAATTTTCCTTTTCCCTTAAAACAATATTTTCGGTGTTTTATTTACCCAAAAAGGCGAATTGTCGCGCTTAGTTTCTATGGAGAACAAGTAAAAGCGTGCTAAGTTTGGCCAGGCCGAAAAATGGGAACCCACCGCCATGGGTTCTGCTAAAAATGTATACAAAATAAATATAGTTGAAGGGCAACATTTTATTCTCCATACCAAACTTCTGTCAAACCAGCAAAAATTAAAGCTTCTAAGAACCGAACAAGGGTGATCGGGAGACCGGTTTACATGGGAGCTATATCAGGTTATAGACTGATTTGGACCGTATTTGGCACAGTTGTTGGAAGTCGTAACAGAACACTACATGCAAAACTTCAGCTTAATCGGACAAAAATTGCGGCTTCCAGGAGCTCAAGAAGTCAAATCGGCAAATCGGTTTATGTGGGAGCTATATCTAAATCTGAACCGATATGGCCCATTTGCAATCCCCAACGACCTACGTCAATATTAAATATCTGTGCAAAATTTCAAGTGGCTAGCTTTACGCGTTCAACAGCTATCGTGATTTCGACAGACGAACGGACGGACGGACATGGCTAGATCGACTCAGAACGTCGAGACGATTCGGCCCGGCCGAACTTAACAGGCTTTTACTTGTTTTTGCTTCAGTTCGTTTGAATAAATCTATTAAATCAGACCAAAGTTTTGTAGTGACGTATGTAAATTCAAGAAATCTACGGGTGAACATCGTTGTTTCATAACATAAATAACTTATTTTGTTCTACCTCTGTAACTGTTGCTATCAGAGCCCATGTTAAGTTTCGCTCCTCTACTTCTGTTGATGCCTTTGAACTGCCCAAATTGATCCACCGTTTACTACAATTTTGCTGCTTTAAGCTTAACAGTCCTATGTTATCTGTGGCCTAGAGCAAGTGTCTGAGACTAGCACGCCGAATGTCCAGGTTCGAGTCCCACTGGCGGCGGTAGTTGTTGTTTGTTTATTTTTCTATTTTTTTTTTAATTTCTTGGTTTTTGTATGCCTTTAGTGATTTTAACTAGTGACGTATCAATTTTTTTTTTTGGCTAATGGCCTGCATTTTTTTACACTTCGACTTTAAAGTGTTTTTTTACATTTTAATTTTATTCATACAATTGTATGTAGTCAATTTTTGTGTGGTGGTTTTTAATTCCTTTTTGCGCCTATTTCCCTACAAGTGGTACTTGTGGGCGGTTCCCTCGTCATGGTATTGGTAAGGGTGGTATTTGCATGGAGGACATATTGAATTTTGGAAGAATTTTGTTAGTAGTGGTAATTCAGCCTATATGCTCACATTCAGTGTATTTTTGTGTGGTAGTCGATGCGTTTGTTCTCAACGTGACGTCCGAAAATAAGTCCGAAGTTAGTTCAAATTGTGGCTTAGAATCTGTCGCAAAGTGTTTTTTTCTTCCCGGGAGTGCCTTAGTCGATTCTAATTAAAAATAAGTAAGAACGTGCTAAGTTCGGCCTCCACCATGAATCGCATTTGTCGAGTTTTATGCGCGGTATCTCTTTTTGGGTAAACAAATAACATTGAATAATAACTGTTAGGCTATTGAAGCTATATCAAGTTTTAGTCTAATTCGGACCGTAAATGAATGCTGAACATTGTAGAAGTCATTATGTAATATTTCAGTTCATTCGGATAAGAATTGTGTCTCGTAGGGGCTCAAGAAGCAAAATCGGGAGATAGGTTTATATGGGAGCTGTATCACGGTATCGATCGATTCAGACCATGTTAGACACGTATATTGAAGGTCATGAGAGAAGCGGATGAGAATTGCACCCTCTAGATGTGCAATCTTGAGTCAAGATCCCAGATCGGGTTATACGGTAGCTATATCAGGTTGTGTACCGATTTGCGCCATACTTAGCACAGTTATTGGACGTCATAACAAAATATCTCATGCTAAACTTCAACCAAATCGGATGAGAATTGCGCCCTCTATGGCTCAAGACGTCAAGATCCAAGATCGGTTTATATGAAAGCTATACCAGATTATGAACCGATTTGAATCATACTTAACACAGTTGTTGGAAGTGATGCCAAAACACTATGTTCAGTCAAATCGGACGAGAATTGCGCCCTCTAGAGGCTCAAGAAGTCAGGATCCAAGATCGGATTATATGGCAGCTATATCAAAACATAAACCGATGTCAACCATACTTAGCGCAGTTGTTGGAAGTGATACCAAACACCACGTGCAAAATTTCAGTCAAATCGGACGAGAATTGCGCCCTCAGAGGCTCAAGAAGCCAAGACCCAAGATCGGTTTATATGGCAGCTATATCAAAACATGGACCGATTTGGCCCATTTACAATACCAACCGACCTACACTAATAAAAAGTATTTGTGCAAAATTTCAAGCGGCTAGCTTTACTCCTTCGAAAGTTAGTGAGCTTTCGACAGACAGACGGACGAACAGACGGACATGGCTAGATTGAATTAAAATGACATGACGATCAAGAATATATATACTTTATGGGGTCTCAGACGCATATTTCAAGGTGTTACAAACAGAATGACGAAATTAGTATACCCCCATCCTATGGTGAGGGTATAAAAAGAAACTAAGGTTTGATAGTTTACAAAGTTATGGTGTTGGTAAAAAAAAGAAAAGACAAGAAAAATTATAAAATCATTAAAAAGTTCCCTAGTATGTATATGGCATTGCCAAAGTTCCCTGGCATGTGTATGGCATTGCCAAAGTTCCCTAGCATGTATATGGCATTGCCAACTAAACGGTTGATGAAGTTTTTGTAAAAGGGACTATAATCTGTAACAGTATAGAAACATTCGGAAGTGAAACATGCAAATGTAAGACGAAAGAAGTTTTAATTTAACAAAAAAGAGGATACTGTTCGGTTTTGTTGGACCATACAGCAGGTTCAGAGAACTTGTCTTGGCATGGGCGGAGCGATGTGGACAACGCCCACTAGGGCACTGGAGACTATTCTAGATATCCGACCCATTGACATACAGATTAAGTATGAGGAAGTCAATGCGGCTATGAGACTTAAGGCGATGGAAGAATGGATTGAGGATGGGAGCAGCTCATACCATCGCGGTAGAATCGAGGCGACGATAGGAAACCTGAAATGAACCTTGAGGTCGAGTGCGAGGCACTGCAGCCAGAGGCCATAACGGAGTAAGGCGAAATGAAAGGGCAGATGATTTGGCGGTGAAGGCCAGAGGACTACTGTCAATAAACTTGGTAACCGGAAGCCTTTCGGGTCGACGCAGTCTGAGTTAAGAGAGTGGGCGACGAATGCGCATGCAACATTGTGGAACAGCGAAACGGTCGGTAAGACGACGAAAATCATATGGGGGGATCCAGATCGTAAGAAGACGAGGCTATTGCTGAAAGGAAGTAAGAAGGAGGTCAGTATAGCTAATGGTATCATAGTGGGACACATAGGACTACGAGCTCACTTATGTAAAATCGGTGCGGCAAGTGATATCAGGTATGCCTTACAGAGAAGATGGTGAGACGTTGGAGCATTTCCTTTGTCATTGCCCGGCTTTCGCGTGTAATAGATTCCGTCACTAAGGTGGTGACACAATACCAGACATGAAACAACTATGGGGAGTGGTACTGAAAACAATTTAGTATTTTGTAAGTGGCACGGAAATCTTTTAAGAGGTTACTTTATAGTTTTTAGAGCGCACAACAAGCCGATTACAGGCTTAGGTGTATGTCCGTAGTGGCGTGGGGCGGATTAATATCTGCGCCCTTTTTTCAACCTTACCTACTGTTGCATTATGTTGTCATTGCGACCAAATAACAATGCGTCTAATAAGCCGTCAGCTGAATAAGACGCGTTCATTTTTCCATCTTTATATTTATTTTTAATATTTTGCAGCTTTTTTCCAAACATTCAAAATATTTTACCTCCATCTTCTACTGTTCAAACAAATTTTGCTTGAATGATAGCGGCTGATTTTAAGTACGACATTCTCCGCCATAGACTTGGCACGGAGTAAGAAATGCAATATTTTTCCACTCTCTGTAGGCAACACCATAACAAACAAACTCTACATCCGGTGGTGGGGTTACATTTTTTGCACGAACAAACGCAAAGTTTTGATTTCAGTGCAACATGTCGAAAAATTGTCACCCTGCGCAATCGAAATCACCATAAAAGTAGGTGCCATACTTTTTATACAAACAGGCGCGATGTAGTTTAGATATTAGATATTAACTTATATATCGATCGTTTTCGTTAAATTTGACGGTCGAATTTGACTTATGTGATACCAAAATAACGCTTTATAAAAATTTCGACATTCAACTATGCCATCGCCAACCGGAATAATGTTTTTATTTAATGCAATTTAACTTGATTCAGTGAAAAATCGCTTAATGAAAATACCACATGAGCTCCAATGTGTGTGGTGCTCCTCGTTATCACGAGATTGTCGCGGACAATCAGCGGTATCGAACGAATAGTCTGTTTGAGAGGACGGGTGGCACCGGCTCTAGCTTAAATACTGATTGCCTGTGATGGTCGATATGACAATGCGAGTTATTGGCGCCTTTAAATAACCAATGGCATAACGTTTCAGCGGTGATCAATAGGAACTTGACAAGGATCGCCAACTCCACATGCGAATTTGGCTACAACAACCGATTTACGGAAAATAAAAGTGGACCGATCTGCCATTTTCAGCAGACAAAAACTGCTGTCTTAGCAAACATTTTTGCTGTTTTTAATAACAAATTAAGCAGAGTGTAGTAGTTATTTTGTATGCTGTTATTAAAATACATTCAAAAATTGGCAAAAGTTTTACGTTATATGCTTGTTACATTGGAATATAAGATGGAAGAAAACTTTTGAAATGTTTATGAACTCTCTTTTAACTTTTTACCGTTTGAAAACAGCAGAAAATGTTTGCTGTTTCAGCAACAAATTACTGCTGCCCCGTTTCCAGCAGACTTTCTGCTGTTACAGCAATCGTTTTTCCTGTTTTTACTAACAAATTTTTCTGAGTGTATATATTGTTGCAACTATTGTTGATGACTCGAGTTTTTCCAATTTTATTTATTATTATCCGAACAGGGGCCGCTCCGCTGCGCCTTCTTTATCTTTTTAGCCTTTTTAGGCCATTTCGCCCTGAATGCGGATATCGAATTCGTGCCATTGTACCCTATCATCAAATAAAGCGGTGTTTATCCCCTCTTAACGTTGGCGACATTTGCGAGGTACAATGCCATGCATGGTAATTTAAAAATTTTTCCCAAAGAGGTGCCGCACTGCGGGAGGTCGTTCGGACTCGGCTATAAAAAAAGGTCCCTTATCATTGAGTTTTAACTTGAATTGGAAAGCACTCATTGATGTGTGAGAATTTGCCCATTCTCGGTTCCTGGTGGTAATGTTCTTCCGTAGGGTAATGTTCTCATTAGGGATGGGATGGCACCTCAGACATTTCGACTCAAATATGGATATGAAATTCGAGCTGCACTTCCAAATCCCTTTAGTTTGATCCCCATCGCCATGGCCGGTAAATATGAACCGTTTGGAGGGTGCTTTAGGGCGGTGGCGGACACCGGCACTTTTTACGGAAAATAGATATCAAATTCGTTCTTTATTCCCAACGGAAATGAAGTCCAGTTTAGGGGGTGCATTAGGGCGTACCTCAAAACAGTTGGCTCCAAAATTAGATATCATATTCGTAATCTACTCCTTAATACCTTTCATTTGAGTCCCATATAACCATGGTCGGCTAATATGCCCATTTGGGGGTGGGCCACCTCCCATTATTTGGACCTAATGTTTTGTGCAATATTTGTAATCTACTGCCTTATACTTTTCATTTGAGTCCCATATTGACATGAACTTCGAATATATCTGTTTAGAGGAGTTTTAGGGTTGGTGGAGGAGGGGGGCCCGCTGGGTAATTGGACCCAAATTTTAATACCATATTCGTTTTCTGGTCTTCAAAACCTTGCATTTGATTCCCTTATTGTGCCCATCGGAACACTTTCGGATATGGGTGGCGTTTTTGAGGTAAGGGGGAGGGTCCGCCTCCATCCGATATCTAGAAATTAAATATATAGCCAATGTTTCCTTCCAGACAAGCGTATACAATCTATGAAAATTTAAAGAAAATCGGTTTAGTCAAGAGCCATATCATCATATTGGGTCTAATGGCGTTTTTGAAGGGTGGCGTGACCCCCTATACTTCGCTCTGATTTTGTATGCCAGATTCGAAATCTACTCCCGAATAACTTTAATTTGAGCCCCGAGTTGAAATGAACGTCCAATATGTCTGATTGGGGGAGTTTCAGAGTTGATGCGGCCCTATGGGCACTCAGACTGAAATTTTAATACCATATTTCGTATTCTACTCTCCAATACCTTTCATTTGATACCTGTATTGTACCGATCGGTCCACTTTTGATTTTGGGTTGTGTGTTTGGCATAAGGGGGAGGGAGTCCGTCCCTCTTCCGATAACGTAAAATTATGTAGCCTATGTTTCCTTTCAGACCAACCGACACAAAATGAAACAATTTCGAGAAAATCGGTTCTGCCGTTTTTCAATCTATACGGAACAAACAAACCGAGTCCCATATATCCGTGATTGGCTAATGTGCCAATTTTGGTCGTTTTTGTGGGGGTGGGGTGACCCCCTATACTTCGAAATGAAATTGTATTCCAGATTCGTTATCTACTCCCGCATACTTTTCATTTGATACCCATATTGTCCTTATCGGTCTACATTTGATTTTGGTTGGTGTTTTTGGGGTAACGGTGGAGGGTCCGCTCCCTTCCCTTGTCAATAAATAATAAAGCCTATTCCTACTTCCTGACCATATTTGTAATCTACTCGCGAATACCTTTAATTTGAGTTTCATTTTGTCATGATCGTCAAATAAACCTATTTAAGGGGTTTTGAGGCTGAGGCGGACCCCCAGGTACTTGGACCCAACTTTTATTATGAAATTCGCACTCTACTCTTGAATACCTTTCATTTGAATCCCAAAGGTGCAGCAGAGCGGGCCCGGTTCGGATAGTAATAAATAAAATTTGAAAACTCGAGTCATCAACAATAGTTGCAACAATATATACACTCAGAAAAATTTATTAGTAAAAACTGGAAAAATGTTTGCTGTAACAGCAGAAAGTCTGCTGGAAACGGGGCAGCAGTAATTTGTTGCTGAAACAGCAAACATGTTCTGCTGTTTTCAAACGGTAAAAAGTTAAAAGAGGTCAACAATTTCATAAACATTTCAAAACAGTTTTCTTCCATCTTATATTCCAATGTAACAAGCATATAACGTAAAACTTTTTCAAATTTTCTACAATTTGCCAATTTTTGAATGTATTTTAATAACAGCAAACACAATAACTACTACACTCTACTAAATTTGTTATTAAAAACAGCAAAAATGTTTACTAAGACAGCAGTTTTTGTCTGCTGAAAATGGCAGAGCAGAGCAGACTGCTGTTTCAGCAAACATAGAGCTGGTGTATTAGCAAACATTTCGGTCAGCTAAATCAGCAAACAAAGTATGCTTGTTTAATATTGTTTAAAGAGATGGTTTTAATTTGTGGAATATTACTGTAAATAAACTACCTGATCCATCCATTGTTATAAATTTTGAAATGTGGCTGAGCTCGCTCGCATTTTTTTTTTTTTTTGTTAGTGCTCTACTAATGTGTACATGACTGGCATGGCCTTTTGTATCTAAGTTTAAAGAAAAAAGATTATGGAAAGCATACATTCAGTGGGGATTATAAAAATCCACTGAGACACACATTTACATTTGTATTTTATTTCACTTCTAACATCCCCGTCATAATTAAGCAGCAGCCATTTTCAACAAACAACAGCAGTAAGCCTGCTGCTCTGAAATTACAGAACTACTGCTACAATAGCAGCAAAATTAACTACTAATATTTAGAATTTACGCCTAAATTGTCAATTTTTTTATATGTAGAAAATGCCTCAATTGTTTTTTAGAAGTTCAAGCATTTTCAACTATTTCACATAACAAAATCTGTTGGTTTAAATACAAAATTCTGCTGAAATATTGAAGAAGTATTATTGTTGAACTGACAAAAATTATTTTTGCTTTTGTTTTATTGTGTGATTTTTGCTTATTATGCCGGTCATGTGTTTTGATTATTTTAGGCCTCTTTTTCCGAAGGGAGTCGAGCTAATGGCCATGAGAAATTATGTTGAGAGAAGATTATCTGTGGAATATTAGTGAAAACGAATTGCCTGATCAACAGATTCCCTGTACACATTACATCGCATCCATTGGTAGGTGGCTAAGTCGCTCGTCAATTTTACTACTCTGTTAATGTACTCATAACTGTCGATGCTACTAATTGCTATTTCGTATTAAAAACGAGTATGGAATGTTAATTGGTCATGTTCCTTGATGAAATGTTCATGCAAAACATTCACTGAGATGGCATTCTCCCCTAGGTAACGACCAGCATGGCATAGCTTTGGCAGAAAAGTTTTTGAAAAAGTTTCAACGCACGGTGAATGAGGATGCCTCCACTAGAATTACGAGGAGGTGTAGCAGCTCGCCAGACATTTCCATTGCATGCCCTGATCTCCTGAGTGATGTAGGAGCCGTCATCTTTTTGGGGTAGACCACCTACCCATAATTCTCACCATCGACCGACCGCCCGATGAGACGTTTATGAATCCGAATAAGGCCGATTGGGCTGGCTTCGGAGTGTACATGCCGCTTCAGTGAACTGGCACCCCCTCGGATGTGCTAGTTGCCGAGAAGAAATTCAGAGTCACCATTAACACAGCAAGCGCTCGCTTTATACCAGCCGGTCGAATACCCCAAGTGAGGCCCAATTTCCCGGCACAGGCAGTGTGCATCCCCAGAGTGGTAGGGCAAGGAGGAGAGTCATTCGGCGTATCCGTGGTTTCCGAGCCAATGGACAGCCATCACAATTTACCGTGGACGAAGTTGCAAATGTTACCCGTGGCGCCAAATCATCTAAGGCGTTGGGTCCCGACAGAATCTCTACACTGATGCTCAACAATCTGGATCTACCTGAAGTTAAGTACCTTGCGGCTGTTCTCGACCTGTCTTTGAACACTCTTATAGTTCCCGATGTCTGAAAAATGGGCAGAGGATACTGCTACTGAAGCCTGGAAAGGACCCGAGTTTGGGGGAGTGGTAAAAACCGGTTTCCCTTCTCTCACCAGTAGCAAAGACGCTTGAGGCATTACTCTTCCAGAGCCTCGTAGGAGCATTTCCATTTGCGGGCATTAACATGAATTTCGAAGACTGCATAGCACAAAAACTGTTTTGCATGCCATCACTGCACACATTTGCCGTGGCTTCAATCAGTACAGGCCATGTGATAGGACGGTCCGCGTGGCACTGGACCTATCGAAGGCATTCGACACGGTCAGCCATGCTAAATTATTTGAGGACATCGCCAACACGTCCCTCCAGCCAGGCATGAAACGCTGGGTCGCGATTTATCTGTATGGTCACCAGTCATTTGTGAAATTTTATGATCATGGAACTAGGCCCTCCACCCATTGTTGACATCTGCGATAGGTTGAACGTCTACCTCAACGAACTTGCCTCATATTTCGCTGCAAGAAATCTGAAGATATCTGCCACCAAATCTTCAGCCAAATTGTTCACTACAAACACGCTTGAGGTGAATACCGAGCTGACTGTGATGGCCGATGGAGAAATGATTCCGACCATCAAGTTTCCCAAAATACTTGGCGTAACATTTGACAGCTCTTACACATTCTCCCCACATGCCACTGCAGTTTGCGATAAAGTCAAAAGTCCTCAGGTCAGACAAAGAAACCTTGTTGACCACGTACAAAGCAATTGGCCGATCTGTTCAGCGCCAGTGTGGTCTCGTCAGCTTTGTGGCACGCATAAGAATAATATCCAGATCTGTCAGAATGCCGCCCTCCGAACTGCGACTAGCTGTCTCCTCAGTTCCCATGTGGACCAGCTCCATCAGGTCTAGGCAACACCTTTTGGGCTGTTATTGCAGAGACCATCCAAATCATCATCTTGTGGACAGATATCCACCGCCCAGAAGTTTTAAGGTAGATCTACATGATTTAGAGCGTGAGGTACAGCGCTACAAGAGAGAACCTCTAGCGAGTCTAGACAACATTCATGCAAACACGGTAGCAGATACGGTAAATAGCTACCGGGTGAATGTAGTCCTTGGAGAACGACCTCCTCCCATTGCACCTGAAGAAATTGACCTCCCCCGGCAAACCAGAGTAGTTCTGGCTCAATTACGTTCCGGCAGATGCCACCGCCTCAACTCCTACAGAGCAAGGATTGATGCCGACGTGCAAGATGTATGTCCCGATTGTGACCAGGGACCACACGATACACCTTACCTGTTTAACTGCCCAGCAAGACCCACTCGATCTTACTCGCAGAGTTCCTGGATCTTGACCTCCCAACAGAATCAAACAGACGAAAAGTAGAACACAACAAACTGCCAAAACAACAACATTCACTGAGACACACGTTTCCATTGGCCTACCGGTTAGCATCTCATGAAACTTCCTTATATCCACCTTTTGGCAAATTCATTGTTTTTGCACCATGCTGCATTAACGCTGACACATACATATCTCTGTTTACCTACTGGTCAATATCTCATTCATGAAAATTCTTAAAATCTGCCTGTGGCAACTTTTTTGCTGTTTTTGGGCTACCATCGTTTGTTCCTCACTGTCCCTTAATTTGTTTGTTATTTGAAACCCCTTTTTTATTGCTGTTTTTCAACAATTTAATGTTGTTTTGTTTCGCTCACCACTCTTGATCTGTGGAATGTTGGGTTATTATTTATGTTTGCCTGTTACCACCGATCAAGTGTTTTGATTATTTTAGGTACTTTTTCAAAAAATTTATATTTATTTTATTTCATTTAGTTTAGTTTACTCTCCTTCTAACAACTCCATCATAAATTAAACAGCAGTCATTTTCAGCAAACAACGGACTTTTCAGCAGTCACGCCGCTGTTCTCATATTGCAAACATTTAGCTATAACTGCAGAACTACTGCTGTAACAGCAGTAAAATTAACTACTAACAGCCAGAAGACAGTGTTTGCTGCTTTCAGCAGTCTTTTTTCTATGAGTGTCTTAATCATTCCTACCCCAATCTTACAATAAACTAAAAATCCATGGGTGTTGACTCACTTTTTATGCTCATAGTTTGCAATTTCCACTTCAAAACCTAAGCGCCTATCGTTCCGTTCAAGATTTCAAACAAAATTAAATTGTAGCCTTGATATTTCGAATATACATAAGACGAAAAACAACGTAGTGCCGCAAGGACCTATGAAGCCTTTTAAATGTTAAGCCTGCGCATTTAAGTAGAATTGAAAACACTTTAAGTTCTCTAAGAACGACACTCTGAGTGTGTTTTTTGTGTTATAGTGATGGATTTTTTGTCCACACCACTGCAATTACTTCCATGGTATACACATGTTTCTGTGCATCTTTCGTGCCTACATCATAAAGGCATAATCACAATGAATTCGATATAAGTACAACCTACCAACGTACGACTCTTAAAGCTCTCACACCTAAAGATATCTGATGATGACCTCCTTAATCAAGGGGTCGAAACGCATCATACCATGGTTGGTGTTTTGGTATCTTCTGGCTTTCCATAACAAAAAATTCTTCGATCATTAAGCTCGTCTCGACAGAAAACTGAAATAAAGAACAATCTTTGCCTTATCTCAATTTGGACCGGATCCGCTGCGCATCTATAATTTGCTTTGGATATTTCTAATTTACTCTTCAGTAAATTTCGCCAAAGTATAATATCGCATAAAAATGCAAGTCTTTTTTTCTCGATACTTAAATCTTTCGTAGAATAATTTATTTATTTAAAAATTAACCAAATTAATAAGCAATTAGAATCAAGGTTCTTTTGTTCCATCTTTGATCCAATGTGAAGGTTCAACATCGTAAAGGCTTCATAGGTCTGTTTACGTGGCTGCACATCTATATGTATAGTCGTAATTAATCCTTCAAAATCTTTTTCTTTTGGAATGTGTCGACACCTAGACACTGGGACTCCCATATAAATGCCCGATTCGTACAGTTCTGTTTTTCATGATCAGTATATAAAAACGTTTGGAGGGGTTTGTTTGTCTCTTGGACACACTTTTTAATGTATGTTATAACTCCCGTATGTACCGATCTCCCGATTTGACTTCATGTGCCGCTAGGGGCGAAATCATTACCCGATTTGGTTGAAACTTTGCTGGTGGAGTTTTGTTACAATTTCCAACATTCATGGTTTTTACTGTCCAAACGGTCTAAATGCTATTACACCCTCATAAAAAACAAAAATATTTGAAAATATTTCGAATGAGACCCTTGGTTGAGGGTAAACACGATTCAACCCAAAACTTTATTATCCGGTTTCCAAGGAATTTTTGTTTTTGACTTAATGAGCCTTTGCTTCTAACTCAGATGTGTGCTTTACGCAGTGCTCACCAGTTGTGGGTATGTAGAGCACCATAATCCATTTGACAAATCTCGTTGATGAAGTTTTTGGCGAATCACAAGTCGAGTTAATACAGAATCATTTAACTTAATCTCAGTGGGAAAATTCGTAAAGCTGCTAAATGCAGGCCTGATGACAGCACTTCAAAGCCTTCTTATCGCAGGAGCATATTCCTTCTAAAATGAAGCTACCAAGAGGACTACCTTGCATCTTCTAAAAATTTGACAACAGATTCTTCTCCCGCCTTTACGTAATGCTTCTGAAGTACCCCATTAAATATGTGGGACACATGTGAGTGTCTATTGAACTTCTGATGTTTTTAAGCAGTAATTCTAATACTTCCTAAGTACTAAGTACCAACCAGGCAATGTCACTAAATGTTAAAAAGGTATAAACATAGAATTCGGAGACCAGACCTCGCAATGCGGATGCAAAACAAGTAATGATATCAGACGACACGAATAAATTCTCAAATCATCTACTCATGTACAATTTCTTAATTTAATTTAATTTGTTTTGGTAAAATCACAGCTTTCATTTTAGACTCTACATGGAATTATTTAATGTGTCCTTGGGTAGCTCTTACACAGCGGAGCGCATGATATTACATACCCAGTTTGACCCATCCAATGGTTTGAGTATATGTCCTTGTGAATGTGAATCTAAACGTATGATTAGAGAGGAAAACAAGTTTGAACCTTGAACTCAAAGTCTAAGTTGCGTAATTGTGTATGGAAAATGTTTCTAGGAAACTCGTGGTGGTGATTGACTCACAAATTCTAAGAATGCAAACAGCAGCAAGTGGATAGGTTATCAACTTTCATAGCTATGGCATTCGGTGTAGCCTCCACCCTTTTTTTATTTTTCTCCTTTTCGAACTTCTACTAATTTCTGTCTAACTTTTTTCCCTAACCCTCTCTGGAGGACCACCACACCCCACCATGGCATGTATGTATGCATGTGAAAATGTCTGCTAACGTCCTCAGCGACTATAGATTGGGATATTCATGCTGAGAATCGAACAATGTAATATACACAGCTCATGAGGATGGCAAGTGTTTGAGTGAGTGAGTGGAACCCGTTGGAATAGGAACACATTAAAACACGTTTTATTCGTTTGGGCACAAGCTTGTACTCTTGGTTCGACTGACTCAGAACTTCAGCGCTCCATTAGTCACAACCAAGTGGCTGACATTAGACCAGATGGCAATAGTTAATCTGTGGGGTGTTTTGGAACAATCGAATAATAGCTATTGTAGATGGATTGATACTAAATGTACTTACTCTACGACTCATTCCAAAGCTATTTTGACGGCCCAATGACTCCTCGCTGTTGTATTCTTTTTGTTGTTGCGTCTGATTTGATGATGGTATATTTGGAATATTCGTAGCCACCGCTACCTGGGACTTTGTGGAACTCATAATCACAGTTAATTTATAAAAATCTAAAAGTTAAACAAGTAGAAAAAAGGTATAAATATACATATTAAAAACATTGTGCCTTGGGCCCTGCTATACGCAAAAAATTTTGCAAAATATTTACACAAATAAACTTTGTTAGTTCGCACACCGAATTTGTGTCAAATGAGCCAGAAAGTAAAGATTGTAATTTTGCATTATACGGCCCTAATGTTAATCGGGAGTTCGATTTATAAACCGATTTGAGTTATACTTACCATGGATGTTGGCAATCATAGCAGAACACCATGCGCAAAATTTCAGCCCAATCGGATAGAAATTGCGGTCTCCAAAGGCTCAATTTACATAATCGGGATATCGGTGCATGAGACATTCTTCACAAAAAAGGCAATTAAAAAGTGCTCGTTTTTTTGTAAAAACTAAAAGCAAAAGCATGATTGGACTGCAAATGGGCCATATCGGTTCAAATTTGGATATAGCTCCAATATAAACCGATCTTCCGATTTGACTTCTTGATTCCCTGTAAGCCGAAATTTTTGTCCGATTTGGCTAAAATTTTGCAGATAGTGTTCCGCTATGACTTGCAGCAACTGTGTCGCCGGCTCGTTTTCGTCCACACTCAGTGATGTCCCCTTTGTGTCAAACTAGTGTTGTCCCAATTTGTGTTGAAATGTTAATGAATTTTTGTATTGAAGGAATTGAAATGTTTTAGCTTTAGTAAAGTTTTAACTTGTTACGAGTTTATTAATTAATGAATTACAAACGCAAATCATTTCGCTCAGTGTACTTATTTAATGTAAATAATAAATTAATTTTCGCAGTGTAGGTTATTATTTCAAAGAGAATTTTTTTTCTCACAGTGTATGTTTTTAATTTTAAGTAAATTATTTTTTACAGTGTACTCTGCCATTTCAACCACTCTTATTTTTCTCTACAAGTTGCAAGCAAGTCGATCCTGAAACGCATATATCTTTATATAAAATTTTGCCATACACCTTAAACGAACTTTTATCCAAGCAGGCAGTGGTTTCCCGAACAAGTGAGTGGCCCTCATACTTGTTTACATTTTGTATTTGAAAGTGATCAAAACAAGTTACCGTAGGGCCGCCAACAAATATCACAACCAATGGCAATGATATACACAACAGCCAGACTCCACACTGGCTGGTCAGCCAGCCGTAGCAGCGAACATACGCTCTTATGCAAGCGGCTGCAGGAGAGAATATTTTGTTTTGCCGTGGTGAATTGGAAGTATGCGGCGATGAGTATGACATATAAAAGGAAAGCAAGGACAGGCAAAGGGGAGCAGAAGTCAATCGTCGGAGTACAGGCAGACATCGGGAATCAGGGAAAATATCGGTGAGTAGAGTGAAAAAGTGACATAGACAGAGTGCGAAGAACAAAGTGACAGTGTGCGCTAGTGTATTCGAACGCCAGTATATTTTCGTGTCCACTAAAACTCCGTGCAATCTCCGATTTTCGGCCGGCTATCAGTGTACTTTCGTGGTCACTGCATCATAAAGATGCAGTGGTCACTGCACCGTCAAAGCTTAGTAAATCCGCATCGTTTGTATCCTGTCAACAGTGTGCTTTCGAGGTCACTGCATCATAGTTTCGCCACTGTACCTTAGCTAACCAGTGAACCTTCGTGGTCAGTGCACCGTAAAAGAGTAGTAATTCCGCAACCTTTGTATTTCGTCAGCAGTGTACTTTCAAAGTTAACAGCGTACTTTCGAGGTCACTGCACCATAGTTCCGCCGTTGTGTCTCACTAAACGGTGTACTTTCGAGGTCACTGCACCGTATATCCGCCGGTGTGCCTTCGAAAAACAGCGTACTTTTGTGGTCACTGCATCGTACAAGCTACGTAGAACCTGATTCTCGCTGATGTGCCAACGTAAACAGTGTACTTTCGTGGTGACTGCACCATAGAAATTTGTATAACCCCCGTCAACAGCGTACTTTCGAGGTCGCCGATCGCAGATTTACCTTTGCAAACCTGTGTACATTCGTGCATCACAAAACCCCCGCCGAGTGAACCCCAGCCTGGTATACTTACATCATCCCCGAGCCGTATCACCACCTATTTCATCCTCCCCAGAACAGTGTGCTTCCGTGGTCATTGCACCGTAACAACTCGAGGCATATGCCGTGCGATCGCACTATGACTCGACGACCAACGTAACCTCAACATCGTCAGCTGGGGCCGCTCGGCCATTGACTTATTCGGACCCTAACTACAGCCCTGAGAGTGTCGTGCCCGGCTTCCATCGTGCGACCAGTCGTAGCCAATTACCGCCGTGAACGGAACGTCTTTGATCGAGAAGTACCGTCCCAGGTCTTCACTCACACTGCACAGCTGTTGTGCGATCGGAGTACCGTTCCAGGTCTCCACCTACATCAACTAGCCACTGCCTGATTTGGCCCGTATTTCCGAGTGCTGCTCCAGGCCTCGGCGTTAAGTATTCACTTGTAGTCACCAATCATCTTTATACCTACACTCAAATAAACAAGATTATAAAAACCTAAAAAAAACTCCGTGTTCTCTACTCTAGTCTCGGCAAATATAAATTTCTGTGATGGACGCTTCCCCCGCGAGTTATACCCCAGCCCACGAGGGGAAACCTGTCGTTACACGGTCCAAATCGGTCTATAACCTGATATAGCTCCTATAAAAACCGATATCCCGATTTGAATTCTTGAGCCAATCAAAGCGACAATTTTTGTCCGATTTGGCTAAAAATTTGCACACAGTGTTCAGCGATGACTTCCAACAATTGTGCCAAGTACGGTCCACATCCGACTATTATCTGATATAGCTCACATGTAAACCGATCTCCCGATTTGACTTTTTCCATACAAGCCGCAATTTTTGTTCGATTTGGCTGAAATTTTGCACATAGTGTTCTGTTACGACCTCCAACACCTTCTGTGACAAGTACGGCCTAAATCGGTCATTAATCTGTAGCTCCCATATAAACCGGTCTCTCGATTATCCTCGTCGTTTCCTTGAAGCTATAATTTTGCTGGTTTGACAGAAGTTTGACTGAAATTTTACATGTAGTGTTCTGTTATGACTTCCAACAACTGTACCAAATACGGTCCAAATCAGTCTATAACCTGATATAGCTCCCATATAAACCGGTCTCTCGATTACCTTTGTACGGTTCCTAGAAGCTTTTGTTTTTGCTGGTTTGAAAGAAGTTTGGTATGTTGAATAAAATTATGCCCTTCAACTATCTTATCTTATATATAAAATTCAATTTGTGTTTGTTTGTTTGTTCGTCGATTTTATTGTTCCGTATAGACTCAAAAACAGCTGAAGCGATTACCTTGAAATTTTCACAGATTGTGTTGGTCTGGAAGGAAACATAAGTAGATAACGAATCTGGCATACAAATTCATGTGAAGTATTGGGGGTCACCCCACCCCCACAAAAACGACCAAAATTGGCACATAAGCCAATCACGGATATATGGGACTCGGTTTGTTTGTTCCGTATAGACTGAAAAACGGCAGAACCGATTTTCTCGAAATTGTTTCATTTTGTGTCGGTTGGTCTGAAAGGAAACATAGGCTACATAATTTTACGTTATCGGAAGAGGGACGGACTCCCTCCCCCTTATGCCAAACACACAACCCAAAATCAAAAGTGGACCGATCGGTACAATACAGGTATCAAATGAAAGGTATTGGAGAGTAGAATAAGAATATGGTATTAAAATGTCAGTCTGAGTGCCCATCGGGCCGCCTCAACTCTGAAACTCCCCCAATCAGACATATTGGACGTTCATTTCAACATGGGGCTCAAATTAAAGGTATTCGGGAGTAGATTTCGAATCTGGCATACAAAATCAGAGCGAAGTATAGGGGGTCACGCCACCCTTCAAAAACGCCATTAGACCCAATATGACGATATGACACTTGACTGAACCGATTTTCTTTAAATTTTCATAGATTGTGTACGTTTGTCTGGAAGGAAACATAGGCTTTATAATTTTTAGATATCCGATGGAGGCGGACCCTCCCCTTACCTCAAAAACGCCACCCATATCCGAAAATGTTCCGATGGGCACAATAAGGGAATCAAATGGAAGGTTTTGAAGACCAGAAAACGAATATGGTATTAAAATTTGGGTCCAATTACCCAGCGGGCCCCCTTCTCCACCAACCCTAAAACTCCTCTAAACAGATATATTCGAAGTTCATGTCAATATGGGACTCAAATGAAAAGTATAAGGCAGTAGATTACAAATATTGCACAAAACATTAGGTCCAAATAATGGGAGGTGGCCCACCCCCAAATGGGCATATTAGCCGACCATGGTTATATAGGACTCAAATGAAAGGTATTGGGTTGCCCGAAAAGTAATTGCGGATTTTTTAAAAGAAAGTAAATGCATTTTTAATAAAACTTAGAATGAACTTTAATCAAATATATAATTGCCATTTTGTTCGATAGCCTTTTGCCATCTTCCTGGCAAATTTAGTATTCCACGCTCATAGCCTTTATCTGCAAAAAACTGAACCAAGTGCGATTTTATAGCCTCATCAATGCCGAAAGTTTTACCATTTAAGGAGTTCTGCAAAGATCGAAATGAATGGTAGTCTGATGGTGCAAGGTCAGGTGGATGGATGGTAGATGCATCAAAAGTTCCCAGCCAAACTCACTCAGTTTTTGGCGAGTGACCAAAGATGTGTGCGGTCTAGCGTTGTCCTGGTGGAATATGACACCTTTACGATTGACCAATTCTGGTCGCTTCTCCTTGATGGCTGTATTCAATTTGTCCAATTGTTGACAGTAAACATCCGAATTAATCGTTTGGTTCCTTGGAAGCAGCTCAAAATATACCACACCCTTCCAATCCCACCAAACAGACAGTATAACCTTTTTTTGGTGGATATCAGCCTTTGAAGTGGTTTGAGCTGGTTCACCATGCTTGGACCATGATCGTTTTCGACTAACGTTGTTGTAAACAATCCATTTTTCATCTGCAGTTATGATTCGTTTTAAAAACGGATCGAATTCATTGCGTTTAAGGTGCATATCACAAGCGTTGATTCGGTTTGTTAAATGAATTTCTTTCAATACATGTGGTACCCAAATATCAAGCTTTTTCACCAGTCCAAGACTTTTTATGTGATAATGAACGGTTGATTTTGGTATATTTAACTTCTCTCCTATCTCACGCTCAGTTACATGACGATCCAATTCGATTAATGCTTAAAATTTGCTTAAAATTTGTCAACGCCGACTATATGAAAAATCAGCAATTACTTTTTGGGCAAAACAATATTAGATAGTAGATTACGAATATGACATTAAAATTTGCGTTTAAGTCTAGGTGGCGCTTTCTTCCTAAAGATTTGTCAAATGGGTTATTTGACCCATTATGACAATATGGGACTCAAATGAAAGATATTTGAGAGTAGAAAACGAATTTGATATCTAATTTTGGAGCCAAGTGTTTTGGGGTACGCCCTAATGCACCCCCTAAACTGAACTTCATTTCCTTTGGGAATAAAGAACGAGTTTGATATCTATTTTCAGTAAAAAGTGCCGGTGGCCGCCACCGCCCCCAAAACACCCTCCAAACGGTTCATATTTACCGGCCATGGCAATATGGGGATCAAACTAAAGGGATTTGGAAGTGCAGCTCGAATTTCATATCCATATTTGAGTCGAAATGTATGATATCCGCATTTAAGGACGAAGTGTCCCCGCTCTAAAAAAATATTAGAGAGTTAAAGAAGGCGCAGCGGTGCGGGCCCGATTCGGCTAGTTTGATATAAATTTATAGCATAATCCCACCACCATGGGTTCCCAAGATTCGGCCCGCCCTAATTTAGCACGCTTTTACTTATTTTACTTCGGACGATTAATTGCGGAAACAGAATTAAATGTATTGCATTGAAATATTTTGTATTTCTATTAAGAATTACAAACAAAAAAGGGTTTTAATGGTACAATTACATTTATGGATCTCATTGGTTAACAAAATATTTTAGTTGATACACTGCTGCGTGGACATTATGTAGATAATGACAAAATCCAAGTTAATTGTTTCAACCGTGATTGCCTTTCGATTTATTGCTGTGTTTGTTTAACGAAGTTTGCATATCAGCAAAGTAACACATTTGCGGCGCCGTGTCTCTAAAGTGTACAATGAGGAAAATATTTATCTATTTATACAAATATTGAAATAAATCGTAATGGATAACAACCTTAACATTTCGCTTATAATATCTCGAAGTATTGATCCATATAGATAAAATATTCCATCACCATAATACATACTTAAATACGTCATTTTATTTTTGCAATGTTCTTCATCTTCGTGCACGTTTCGCATGTATTCAATTCTTCTTTCGTATTTTCATATCGGAGATTTTTCTGTTTTGCACTCTTCAATTTCACACTATAAAATTATATTTTCCAAAATTATAAAAACTTTCACGTTTTCCACTCTTTAAATGTTTTTTTTTAATAATTTGTTTTTCCTTTAACCACAAAAGGACTTTGGGAGTATTGAGCAAATCTGATATCCTAATTGGGGGAAAATTATCTGGGGCCCACCACAAAAACCCCTATAATGGACATGCAGGCAATATAGGGATCAAATTGAACAACACATTCGATAAACAAATAAAGTAATGTAAATCCGAGAAATACTCAAAGATCTGGACACAAACTTCATAATACTTAAAGAAGTATTCAATATTAAAAATCTACTTTAGGGTGTACCGAAGTACACCGGGCCAGCTACTCATAAATAAATGTTGCTCTGTGTTCATAATTATGATTTTATTAAAATTCTTAGCTAATTTTACATTTCATATGGTTGCTTTTTTACACGCTTACCAACAATAATCGGCGCTAGTAGCTTAGTAAGTATTTTTCTCCATACAAAATAAGCAAGAAAATCCACTTTGAGGGTGACCTACCCAGTAAAAAATTTTACATTCTTTTAGAAGCCGATGCGATTGGAAGTGCTTACCTTTCCCGTCGTGATTTACGCTTTTCATTTCCTTATTATGAGTACTCACTTTCACATTAACTTCACCAAAACACGTTTTGGAATATATTTCTTTTCAACTTCAAATATGGAGAAGGGGAAGGGAGCACTCGATGCGTTTGCTCCTGATGTGATGCACCGAAAACCGGGATGAACATTTTTATATTCTTGTACTTTTCGATACCTTTTAACATCGAAAGCACTACGGTAAACCTGCGCGCCATTTAATCATTTTTCGGGTATAACCATTTTCCATTATATATATTCGAAGACTCCAGAACGGAGAATTCATATTCTATAAATGGAATTAGCATTACCAATCGGTTTTAGCAAAAATACATTTCTTATTCCTAAAGAAATTTTCTTACTATCATTAATGTTATAAAACTATGTCATAAACCTACAGAGATGCCGATGTTACTTGCGAAAACGTCATTGGCCAATCACTCGAACGGCATTAAGTTTAGCCGAATAAAACTTATGTATACCAACGACCAAGGATTTTCGGCGAACTTTATACTGACACTAAATTAAGAGGTTGGTTGGGATCTCTGTGAAACATACTCAGCAATTTCATCGAAATCGGTTGAATGAGCCCTTCGTGATCACAAAAAGGCAAATAACGTGATTGGTCTACATGGAGGCTACACTGTAGAAATATTCACCTAAATTTGACCGACTAAACATGGTATTGACTTATAAAAATCGTTTCAAACAAGGTGTTAATTGCTTTAGTTTTTGTATCACAGCAAGTGATTGGTAAATAAGGCATACGTTGAACATATTTTTAATTGTACGAATTAAATTGTTATTTAGTTGTATAAATTGTGTATTGATCAAGAATATATTGTGTTCCCTTTCACATATATGTTATGCGAAGATGTGCGAATGAGTCAAATATATGTCTTGTTTCTTTTACCTAAAGACACAAGGTGGCGTGGCTAGACAAAAAAAAAAATTCAAGAAGATTGGTTTGGTGTGGTTTTTGAAACTACATAAAATGTAATTTTTTTGTTTGTTAGGAAAGGCAAGGATTTTCGGCGAACTTTATACTGACACTAAATTAAGAGGTTGGTTGAGATCTCTGTGAAACATACTCAGCAATTTCATCGAAATCGGTTGAATGAGCCCTTCGTGATCACAAAAAGGCAAATAACGTGATTGGTCTACATGGAGGCTACACTGTAGAAATATTCACCTAAATTTGACCGACTAAACATGGTATTGACTTATAAAAATCGTTTCAAACAAGGTGTTAATTGCTTTAGTTTTTGTATCACAGCAAGTGATTGGTAAATAAGGCATACGTTGAACATATTTTTAATTGTACGAATTAAATTGTTATTTAGTTGTATAAATTGTGTATTGATCAAGAATATATTGTGTTCCCTTTCACATATATGTTATGCGAAGATGTGCGAATGAGTCAAATATATGTCTTGTTTCTTTTACCTAAAGACACAAAGTGGCGTGGCTAGACAAAAAAAAATTCAAGAAGATTGGTTTGGTGTGGTTTTTGAAACTACATAAAATATAATTTTTTTGTTTGTTAGGAAAGGCAAGGATTTTCGGCGAACTTTATACTGACACTAAATTAAGAGGTTGGTTGGGATCTCTGTGAAACATACTCAGCAATTTCATCGAAATCGGTTGAATGAGCCCTTCGTGATCACAAAAAGGCAAATAACGTGATTGGTCTACATGGAGGCTACACTGTAGAAATATTCACCTAAATTTGACCGACTAAACATGGTATTGACTTATAAAAATCGTTTCAAACAAGGTGTTAATTGCTTTAGTTTTTGTATCACAGCAAGTGATTGGTAAATAAGGCATACGTTGAACATATTTTTAATTGTACGAATTAAATTGTTATTTAGTTGTATAAATTGTGTATTGATCAAGAATATATTGTGTTCCCTTTCACATATATGTTATGCGAAGATGTGCGAATGAGTCAAATATATGTCTTGTTTCTTTTACCTAAAGACACAAAGTGGCGTGGCTAGACAAAAAAAAAATGCAAGAAGATTGGTTTGGTGTGGTTTTTGAAACTACATAAAATGTAATTTTTTTGTTTGTTAGGAAAGGCAAAAGTCGGTCGGAGCCGACTTTATAATAATACACCCTACACCTACCCCATGAGTACAAAGTGGGAGCTATATCTAATTCTGAACCAATTTTGATGGACCTCGGCGATATTTTTAGATGGGTTATACAACAACCCGTATCAAATTTCGAAGAAAGCAAATATGTTCAAACTGTAATAAGTACTTTTACTGCTAATCGGACGAACATATGTATGTGGAAGCTATATCCAAATCTCAACCGATTATTTCCAATTTCAATGGGTTTCGTCTCTACGCCAAAAAAATTTAAGTGGCAAATTTAAAGACGATAGACGATAGAAAATTACCACCTGTAGTTTGTACACAAATCAACATGGACAGACAGACGGACATGGCTAAATCGAATCATATAGTGATTCTGAGTAGATCGGTATACTTATAAATGGGTATATCTGTCTTCCTTCCGGGCATTACAAACAAATGCACTAAGTTATAATGGCCTGTACCACAGTAGTGGTGTAGGTTATAAAAATGTTGCACTGAAATGGTGTATTGCAGAAAAAAAAGCGCAAACAGACAAACCAAACGAAAGGCACGTCTCATGTGGTGTAGGTCACTGCCTATACACAAAAACAGCACTGGCAGAATCAACCGTTGGGCGATCGGCGTGCAAAGAACAAAAAAGAGCTTTGCAAAAGATGTGTGTGTGAGTGTGAGTTGCTATTAGCATTGTTGGATAAGTTAGATCTGAATGAGGGAAGTAAGATTTGATTTGTTTTCTATTGCGCTTATGAAACAAGTCGACTTAAAGAGCCCTGTTCAAATTCAGATGAGTGCTTTACAACTTACACAAGTTGGAATGGCTGTAAAGCACCATGATCCACTTGACATCTCCTTCTGATGATTTTTCTTGGTTGAAATTGAAATCGCAATAAAGGAAACCAGTCCAAATGCTTCTAGCAACAACACACTTTTTAATGTTTTTTCTGCTATACTTTGAATAGAAAGCACTAAACAATAGTCCAAAGCCGGACAATATCCTGCAATGGAATCTCAATAATATTATCTTATTCTTAAATGTTGTTATCCAATATATAGATTATGTTGACTTAGGCGCTGAGGATGGAAGAAAACACATTTGGATCAAGATTTCGTGGTATTCCACTCAAAATGCTACGATTGGTATTAATCACGATTCATTTTAAATATCTTCTTATATATAAAAATCAAGTTGTGTTTGTTTGTTTGTTTGTGTGTTCCTCATAGACTCAAACACGGCTGAACCGATTTTCTTGAAATTTTCACAAATGGTGCATAATGATCCCGTGGTGAAAAAAGGTTTCTACATTTTTTGATATCTGAAGGGGAGACCCCCCGTCTTACCCTGATTTTCAGAAACGCCAAATCTCGGAGATGGGTGGTGCAATTTGAGCGAAATTATAGTAACCTAAAACCAGAAATTTAGTATCCAAATTTTGGATAGGGTACCTGGGGGGACGTCCTACCCCCAAAACCTACAAAACATATATATAGACCAATAACGACAATATGGGACTCAAATGAAAGGTATTTAAGATTAGAAAACGTATCTGATATCGAATTTTCGGACCAAGTGTTTGGTCCAACCCCCAAAACACGCCTAAATCGGATATATTTACCCACCATGGCAATATGGGACTCAAATGAATGGTATTTACGAGTAGAATACGAATTTGATAAGCGAATGTGAGGCCAAGTTTCGAGGTCAACGCCAATATGGGATTCAAATAAATGATATATAGATACATGAGAACAGAGCATGACGCTGATATATTTTCAGGGCTTAGTATTTGGGGGACCACCCCACTCCCCAAAACACCCCTAAATCGGGCATATTTACCGACCATGTTTATGTGGGGCCCAAATGAAAGGTATTGGGGAGGAGATCACGAAATTGATACCCAGTTTCGAGACCAATTTTCTGGGGTCTACCTTTCCAAAATAGATCACAAACAGCAATTATTTACTGACCAAAGGTATTTGGGAGTAGAATACGAATATCCAAATGTGGGACCATATATTTGGAGCGCCGCTCTTTCCTCAAAAACCCCACAAAGGGTAAACATTTGCCAACCATGAAAAAATGTGGCTCATTCATTCATTTGAGCCACTTATTTTCATGGTCGGCAAATTTGAGAATAGAAAACTAATTTAAAAACCAATTTTGGGGCCAAGTGTTTGGAGGACGCCTCATCCTATAAACTCTACTTTAACCAATGGCAATAAATGGTATTTGAGACAATAGCACGAGTTTTTTCAGGGCCAAGTGTCTAGGGAACCACCTCACCCCCGAAAACACTACCAAATAGAACATCATGAGAATATGTCCGATTAATAGCATTAAACCCGCCAAGCGAATTTGTGGTCCAATAAATGTCATATGAAATTCAGATAAAGGCACTTATATTGTTATACTGTTAGTCAAGCGATATGAATATATTGGGTTGCCCAAAAAGTAATTGCGGATTTTTTAAAAGAAAGTAAATGCATTTTTAATAAAACTTAGAATGAACTTTAATCAAATATACTTTTTTCACACTTTTTTTCTAAAGCAAGCTAAAAGTAACAGCTGATAACTGACAGAAGAAAGAATGCAATTACAGAGTCACAAGCTGTGAAAAAAATTGTCAACGCCGATTATATGAAAAATCCGCAATTACTTTTTGGGCAATCCAATATTATTTTCGTTGTATGGTTTTTCACTAAAAGCTCTTTAATTGTCGAAAATAAATATTCAAAGGATAATTTCGGTCCACATAAAGTAAAAGAAGGCGCAGCGGAGAGGGCTCGGCTCAGCTAGTGTATGTATATACTTTATATTTCTTATAATACTCTTTACAGGCGTCGCCGTTACAGGTGTCGCCGATAACGAAGAGAGGCTCAAAATGGAATCGACAGTGCTTCTTTTTTTAGAAGCCTGCGATCATTAAGAAAAAATTTAAATATTTTTTTAGCAATATTTTCCATGTTTAAATTGAAATAAAAAGTTTTTAATTGCCAATTCAAATTTGCCCATTATTCCCATTTCATTCCATTAAGGAACTGGGGCAAACTTCCCACAAATCAATGAGTGCTGTCCGATTCAATTTTAAGCTCAATGATAATTGAATATACAAATGTCTTTCTTGAACATAGTTTTTCATTTTTTCTCTGTACATCGAAAGGTAAGCCTATGTAAAAATTACCAGGAATATGCCTAGGAAAAGTTTATATGACTAGTAATTATATCGAAATTGATTCAAATTGACTACACTGTCAATAAGTAAAACCAATTCGGTCTACATAAAGACTACGACGTGTTCTATGGGGATCATGTTTGACAGGTTCCATGTTTCAAAGCAATCTAATGGAAAATACAGACTCGACTTTAACAAGGAGGGCCCTTGTCAAAGAGCCTTAAACTAGAATCAGAGTGAACTCGAAGAAATCAGAGAAGTATCTCCGGTGCTCTTCGAAGGAATTTTCGTGGCTGTTGCACAAATACATTATATACGCGCGAAGAGACCTGCACTCATTTTATTTGTTATTTGTTTTTTCTCAACACGACGTTTTTGGCTACAAAAAGACCCATTTTGAATTGGTTTTAAAACCATTTTGCCATCTTCATTTATCATCCCCGATCGACAATCGGCCATCTCTCTCAAAGCTTGTTTACTCTTAGTAGAGTAAACCTTAGTGGTAAATTTTTTACTGGGTATTAATACAGTGCGGATAATCGTTATGCGTCCGATCCTGACGCATTATGATTAAACAATAATATTAAAATGTTTTTCTACTTTCTCACTTGCCCCTGGATGCGTACGGAAGCTCATCCTGACAAGATCTAACGAATCTTGTAAGGATGAACTCCTGGTGGAATCAGAAGACGAGGCTAACGCAGCAGTAGTGAAAATTCTGAATCCTGACTATGATCCGGTTTCTGCAGATGAATCTCAACCATTATATGCCGCTTCGGCGGCACTAAAGGTCCTTCTGATGACAGAGGGATTTGACGTGGTTCTTATCCAGGAACCATGGGTGTGTTGAGGAATGATTTGTGGAAACAATTATTATGCAGTGCTGAACACTGAAAACAATTTGCAGTGTGATCAGTTGGTGTTGAAAAACTTCATAAATCATGTGCGAGAAAAAAAAGCAGAAGAACAAAAACTCAAGTTATAATAGTGCAGCAACAACTTATGTACCACGTACAAGTTCAATATATAGACAGCGAATGAACAACTCAACTCAACAAGTGCATGACAACAATAAAAACGTTCCAAATAATGGAAAAAAAGGAAAATAAGATACCACCTAAAGACGTGATGGACAGGAAAAGGGATTAAAAATAAAAGATTTTAAAATAAAGAAATTTGGAAAAAAAAATCTTTATTTATGAACTCAATCACAGACATCCTTAGAGTAAAAGCATATTTGGAAAAATTTTAAAGCTAACTTTTTTACTTTTACGCCAAAAGGTATTAAGACACAAAGCTATCTGCTGAAAGGTCTCGATAATACTATTCTAATAGACGAAATACTAACTGAATTGAGTACATATACCAATGAAGATCTAAAATTAGTAAAAGTTAGTGACGTATGAACCACGAGCTGTATGAGCTGTATGACGACGATAGCATAGTTACACGCATCAAAATACAACGGCTGCGTTGTCAGAATGGATGAAGAAGCTCCAGCAAAGAAGTTTTTTGAAGGCAAACACGGTGGTACACGCAAACCGGGAAGACCAAAAGCCCGATGGAAAGATCAAGTGGTGGGAGACACCTCGAAACTTGGTGTCAGAGATTTTAGAACGAGCGCAGAAGATCGAGGCGCTTGGAACGCTAGTGGAACAAATATTCTGTCGTAGCCAATTAAAGTAAGTAAGTAGCGAATTCAAAACAAAATCTGAAAATGCTGCCAACAATAACAAAAAAAGACAACTAATTTTTATTATTCAAATAATGTCTGATAGTAATGCCCAGAAACTTTATGATATAAAAGGCTTATTTCATAAGTGGAAACAAGTAAGACGAGCAGAATTGCCAGAATTGCTATATGGCAGCTATATCCAAATCTGGACCGATCTGGGCCAAATTGACGAAGGATGTCGACGGGCCTAACACAGTTCACTGTCCCAAATTTCATTAAAATCGGATAATAAATGTGCCTTTTGTGGGCCTAAGACCCTAAATCGGAGGATCGGTCTATATGACAGCTATATCCAAATCTGAACCGATCTGAGCCAAATTGACGAAGGATGTCGAAGGGCCTAACACAACTCACTGTCCCAAATTTCAGCGAAATCGGATAAAAAATGTGGCTTTTATGGGCCTTAGACCCTAAATCGGAGGGTCGGTCTATATGGCAGCTATATCCAAATCTGGACCGATCTGGGCCAAATTGACGAAGGATGTTGAAGGGCCTAACACAACTCACTGTCCCAAATTTCAGCGAAATCGGATAAAAAATGTGGCTTTTATGGGCCTAAGACCCCAAATCGGCGGATCGGTCAATATGGGGGCTATATCAAGATATAGTCCGATATAGCCCATCTTCGAACTTAACCTGCTTATGGACAAAAAAAGAATCTGTGCAAAATTTCAGCTCAATATCTCTATTTTTAAAGACTGTAGCGTGATTTCAACAGACAGACGGACGGACATGTCTAGATCGTTTTAGATTTTTACGCTGATCAAGAATATATATACTTTATAGGGTCCTAAATGGATATTTCGATGTGTTGCAAACAGAATGACAAAATGAATGTACCCCCATTCTTCGGTGGTGGGTATAAAAATAATAGGCCAAATAATGTTACCCTGAAACTAGATTTGCTCCAATAATTTGAACAGCACCAATGTAAAAAGGCGTTAAGTTCGGCCGGGACGAACTTTGGATACCCACCACCTCGCGTTATATGTAAACCACCTTTCGTCAAAATCCGGTGAAAAATGCATACCTTATGCCCCATAGCAGCTACATCGAAATATATTCCGATTTGGACCAAATATTAATAAGGACAAGTCATTGGGCAATTGTGTATAATAAAATATTGGTCTTTTTAGTAGCCATATCTAAAAATAAACCCATCTAAACGACAAACAACATGGAGTCAGAATAAAAAATTTCAGCGAAATCGGATTAAAAAGGCGCCTTTTATGGGGCCAAGACTTTAAATCGAGATGCCGGTCTATATGGTAGCTATATCCAAATCTAGACCGATTTGGAAAAAAATGTCGAAGAGCCTATCATAACTTAACTGTCCTCAATTTCGGCGACATCGGACAATAAATGCGCCTTCTATGGGCCCAAAACCTTAAATCAAGAGATCGGTCTATATGACAGCTATCTCAATCTGGATCGATATGTGCCACATTGCAGAACTATGTGGAGGGGCTTAACATAACTAACAGTATCAAATTACGGCGACATCGGACAATAAATGCGCCTTTTATGGGCCCAAAACCCTTAATCAAGAAATCGGTCCATATGGCAGCTATATCCAAATCTGCACCTGGGCCAAATTGAAGAAGGATGTTGCAAACGGAATGACAAAATGAATATATCCCCATCCTTCGGTGGTGGGTATAATAATTCTATGAATATTTCTTTAATTCAAGAATTGATAACTATGATACTAAGCATAAAAAATCAATCGCTAACTTACAGAAATAGATAGAATTGCAAGCTTCGCGGATTGATACGATATTTTCCATGATAGTTTTGTAATGAGCTGTGAAAAACTTTGTCAACGCCGACTGTATGAAAAATCCGCAATTACTTTTTGGGCAACCCAATATGTCCTACAACAGTTTGTTATTAAGCATCCTAGATATCTCCTAAATGAGACAAAACTAAATTCTCGTTACAGACTTCAAATTAAGAATTATTTTTAATAAGAAAAGATGGAAATGGCGCGTCGCGTGGATGTGATGTTGCTATAATGATTAAAAACAATGTTGCTGTAATGATTGAACACAATCGAATTTCCAATAGTATAATCAACTCATTCCATTCTCTGGAGGCTTGCGTCATACAGATTCCCTTGGATACTGATGTATTTTTGTACATTATTTCTGCCTACTATTCTTCGGGAAATAAAGATGCCGCTTTTATACTGGAGTCACGTTACTTCTTGGGCGCCCCTGTAGCCGAGTTGGTAGCGTGCTTGGATTACCGTGGGTTCGATTCCCGCCAGAAGCTTTGGTCTGTCGCTACTGTGGTATCACAATGAACTTAAAATTGTCTAAGTGAGTCTGTAGGATTGCCACTCTTACCTAACCTAACGTAAGTTACTTCTTTCAATCGCTTTGGTTCAAATCCCGACGAGAACATCGGAACAAACTGCACCGGTGGTTATCCCTCCTAGTACTGACGACACCTGTTAGGTATTAACCACAGATAATCCGCTGTGCAAACTTATCTGCGGAAAGCCATTCGTACTCGGCAATAAAAACGTGGTCCCTCTCGTTGAGCTTAATCTCGAATTGGACAGCACTCCCTGATATGAGAGAAGTATCCCCCCCGTACCTTAATAGAATTTTTATGGGCATATTTGCAATTTTGCGATAGGCAATGCCAATGTTAATCATTCTTGAGGTTACTATACATATAATAAAATATGGTTATTGTCGAAAAAGTACCAAATAAGTCGCGGGGGTGCCGTGATACCTGCGATGTTTGAAAAGTATAAAAACCAAAGTATCAAAATTATTATCCCTGGTCCAAGGACCATTGCTAATGTCGCTAAGGACAGCTTGGTAGTAGTTGGCGACTAGGAGCAGAACAGGGCTGCATACTAAGGAACAATTGCAGTGGGATAGTCAATGGACTGTCATCTGTATACTCCGATGTCTTTGCGGAATTACCTCGGCCTCCTCCAGTCTACGACGATGCAGGTTTTTATCGGGGCCGATGCAAACTAATTGCATTCGGGGATCAACGCTCAATTGGATGAGGCTAATGGTGACCGGAGACATGCAGTATTCGTACTAAACTCCGGCTGTCCCGCATTAAACAACAACAAGGCTGAAGGAGTTATATCCTACGGATTCAACAAATTGAAGCTGAAGGTCTATAGAAGCGGTGGGGAATCAGTGGGAATCAGGAGATGACCCATCAGTTGTTGCTGAACACATGTCTGAGGAACTATCTACCACATTGCAGGAGACTGGAAGTCCCCCTGCCACAATCGAGTCAGGAGAGGAAGGCGTCGAAACGCGACCCAACAAGTCCTGTTTGGGTGGTTCATCCGGTTGAACTGGGCTCAAGTTGTACGCCAGCGGGGAAGGACAGAACTCAAATGGTACTTTGACAGCACAGCTAGCGTCCGGTGTCCTGCGGAAGAGTGATTCCACTGCTTTCACAACTGCCCCTAGATGCGTAAGGAAACTGGCGGACTCAGAAGACGAGGCTAACGCAATAGTAGTGGAAATTCGGAATCCTGACTATGGTATGGTTTCTGCAGATAAATCTACACCATTGTAATGCCGCTTCGGGGGCACTAAAGGTCCTTCTGATGACAGCGGGACTTGACGTGGTTCTTACTCAGAAGCAATGGGTGTGTGGAGGAATGGGTGTGTTGAGGAATGGTCCGTGGACTAAGAATTTCTGGATTTTAACTACTCACGGGTAAGGGAAACGGGAGACACAAAGCCTGTATTCTTGCAAACAGTAATCTGAATTTTTTCGTCTTCCATCGCTAAGCACTAAAGATTCAAAAGTAACTAGCCTTGAAATTAATAAGTCTCATTAATGGCAGGCCTCCCTCAATATGGCACACGATTCAGTTGCCGCTATCAGGCCTAAAGTTGCTGGTTGAAGCCGCTGCTGCAGAGGAAAAAGCCTCATTGAAGGAAGTAATGCTGAAGTTCGGATACCAGCGAAAGGCAGCTGCTTATCGCATATATTATGAGTCCCAAGCTGTCGATTTGTGATAAAGGGAATAAACCGAGCTTTATGGTCCGTCGGCTAAACAGAAGAAAGGCGGCACACATTATGCACGACAGGGCGAAAGCCACAAGGACACCATATGATTGGGACCTCTATAAAGCTGAGCTAAGAAAACACAAGGGTGAGCTGAGAAAAGCTCTGAACAAATCCTCAGTGGAATTCTGCAGCTCCGAGGAGGATACCTCTAAGGCCTCTAGGCTAAGGAAGATCCTATTCTCGGGACCTGTTACGGCGGCATATATTCAAAAGTCAAAAAATGTACGGACAATGTCTAGTGAGGAAACACTAGAACTACTTGATACACATTTCCCGGGAAACTCTCCAATGTACAACGTGACGCCAGAAGAGGTTGCCATTGGTATGTATTCGTCGGAGTTTATTGGGGAAATTGTGTCTGAGTCGAAAATCCTTTGGGCGGTAAAAAGTTTCGACACCTTTAAGGTGCCAGACCCTGATGTTGGATCGTCGGTGAATTACAAGCTGTGTGCGACAGATTGTTACATATACTTTGCATGCATCAGCATGTCGTATATACCTGTGGGATGGAAGGACACAAAGGATATTCCCATTCGAAAGCGAAAGGTTTTCGTCCTATTGATAGGTTGATAGAAACATATATTGGGGCAAAGATCCCCTGAGATCGCCTGTCTCGACAACAGGATGCATATAGTAAGGACAAGTCCACCGAAACAGCCCTTCACGACCTTGTCGCCCACAGAGAGGGTTCCTTCGCTGTCAAGGAATGCTCAATGGAGCATTTCTTGGCATTGAAGGTACTTTTACTAAACCGACTTCAATCATGAAGGTGCTTGAGTTGCTAGGCATCAACACAACCGCATGAAAGTTTATTAATAACTTACTACACTCAGAAAAATGCTTATCATAAATGCGTGATCTTTACTCACATTTGATTAAAAATTTGTAAGTGGTAAAAAAATTAACCTTATCCAAATAAAACTTACTTTTAATGAATATAGATGAAATAGTTAAAAACTTAGATGGTGTTAGTAGTTTTAATTGAACTAATTTCTTTGGAATAAGCAAGCACTTTACCAAACATGGGTAAACGCATACTATCATTGGCGATACCTCTTCTGAAACCTATTACCGAATGAGCTTTTCAAAAAAATTTGGAATTTTAGTTCAATATATGTAACTAAAATATGCAAAATTTTTATTTCTTGAGTTCACAATAACATGCTCGGAAGTAAGCATAATTAAATAACAGTTAGTTAGTATTGAACTAAAATTTAATTTGCTGACTGTGGCATTGCCCACTCCAAAAAAAAATATGTTTATTTTTTGCTCCCGTCTTGTTTGAACAGTTGAGTGGAGCGGACGTCTTGTTATTTCACTCCGCAAGAATTTTCCTGTAACTCGTAATAGGTCATAATTTTTAGAAGAAAAATTTAAGTCACTCAAGGATAGCTGCGATTGATTGGAATCCATAAGGCGGTTGATGATCGCGTCTGTTTCCAGTGGACCGGCAGTGGGCTTAGAATGGACTCCAAAGACCTATAAATTGCCTGACGCATCGCTCTCAGGTTTATTGAGAGGCTTGGTGCGAATGATCCTAAGACTCTCACTAATAGGGAGAGTGACTCCCTAAATTGGGCTCGGGAATTTGCTGCACAGGCTACCCCAAAGACTACACGTCTATATTCGGAAACTGCACCGCAGTCAGCCAAAAGGCAGCGGTCACCTGTAGGGCATCCCATGCCTAAAAGAACTAGGGCGAACAATAGAAAGATGGGTCCAAGAACCTTTGCTAATATCGCTAGGGACAGTTTGGAGATGGCAGTTGACGAAAAGGGCAGTTTGTGACGATGCAGGTTGGTATCAGGGCCAATACAGACAAACTGCATTCGGGGATCAACGCTCAATTGAAATGTATCGTTGTGTGCTAAAAAAGATTGGTGAGATCTCGCCAGGTGCAACACTAAATTTAGTCAAGAAGGAACTGAGGCTGCAGCCCTTGCCGATGAAGGACTTCATCGGGTCAATCCGGTACGTTCAACCGGCTGCCTTGGGATTGACACTCCTTCTCGACCAATGGCGCCTGCTTGGATACCAACGATTTCCTCAGATCCTGAATCGATACTTGGAAGACTAAGGGAATGTAATCCCAATCTTTCAATCACCGACTGAAAGATCGGTAAATTGGATGAGGCTGATGGTGACCGGAGACATGCAGTATTCGTACCCAACTCCGGCTGTCTCGCAGACCTCAACAAGTCCAAAGGGATTGTATCCTATAGATTCAACCAGTTGAAACTGAAGATCTGAAGAAGCGGTGGGGTTGGGGAATCTGGAGACGACTCAGCAGTTGTTGCTGAATACTTGCCTGAGGAACTATCGACCAGATGTCAGGAAATTGAACTTCAAATCCAACATTTTGGAAAGGGCAAGAAAGGCAACTCATGTCCTATACACCTGCAAAAGAGCCATTGGCAAAGGTTGGGGTTTAGACCGCGTACCGTGCATTGGGTATATACTGCAGTTGTCAGACCTATAATGCGATATGGCGTTGTGGTCTGGTGGACGGCGCTTCAAAAGTTAACCTACTGCTCAATACTTAACCGCACCCAAAGGATGGCTTGTTTGTGTGCATCACAGCCGTTCGGACTCGGCTGCAAAAAGTAGGCCCCTTATCATTGAGCTTAAAACTTGAATCGAACTGCACTCATTGATATGTGAGAAGTTTGCCCCTGTTCCTTAGTGGAATGGTCGTGGGCAAAATTTGCATTTGCAATTTTAAATTATGAAATAATTGAAAATCATGTTGCTGGTTCGAAACTCGAACTCGGGACCTTTGAAGTGAGAAGAAGAACGACATGTTTTGTGCCACAAAAGCTTCTATAAATTTTTTGGCAAAACATTTTTTTAAGTTGTGCTCCTTTTATTGCTGAGAACATTGTGTCTATAAATAAAATAACAGTGATGTGGATGAATGCACAGAGCGTCTGCTTTGTAAACAGAAGTTTCTTGGTTCAACTTTCGGCTACTACAAAAGTTAAAGTTTCATTCTATTTATAATTGCAATGTTTCATATTAAATTTCTCTTCTTCAAAATAGCTGAGCGATTGAGAGCATGGGGGTGACAGACAGGCGGATCTAAATGGGTCGTGAAATTAATGTCTGTCTGCCAATCTCCAACTGGATGCTCCGAAGAGGTCGAAAATAGCGATTTTTCTCAAAGATTTTATTTTTCAGTTTCAATGCTCGTTAGTTCATATTTTACAAGTGGGAAGTTAAAAGAGCTCTAACAGTATGGAAAAATAATTTCGTAGCTGTTATGATATTAATGAACTCGTAATGAGCAAATAAATATTTAGCGCCATAAGAAGTTCAATATTTCCCAAATTTAATTAATTTTAACTCGTGTTGAGATTCAAGATTTTTGAATATTAAAGATGCATTACGGCAGACGGATCTGTAAATTTAAAATGATGGGACAGCAGAGCAACACCTCAAGGAGGTGTACTATCTCCTCTACTTTGGAATATAGCCGTTAACAAAATGAAGTGCGGTTGTGTACCCTTCTATTGTACATTAATCCTCAATATTTTTGATCGTTTTTTAGTTCAATATCAGGTAAATATATAGAAAATAAGCATGGACCATTACTTTTTTGAAATGAAGCCCTCAACCGAAACTCAAAAAGATATAATGGTACAGACGTGCCAAAATATGAGCTAAAAAATTGCAAAAATCGGAAAAGAGTGTGGCGTGAACCAACACAAAGGCTAAAATCGAAAAACCTTATACATACTGTAAAACATGGTGGAGGAAGCCTCATGGTGTGGGGAAGTTTTTCCTCTTCAGGAAAAACAAATACTTTGAAGAATTTTGCTTTAAGTATGCCGAAAAGATTGAGAGAAGTCATTAATAACAAAGGAGTAGCAACTTCGTACTAAATGTTAAAGTTATTAAATTGTTTATAATATTTATTAGAGAAGTTTACTTTATTTTGTCACTCGAAATTCCTTATGTGCCATATAGTGTATTATACATAGAAAATATAAAGTAAGAATTTTATGTTAAGCTCATTATTAGATAAAATATTAACCGAATTAAAAATAAAACTATAATTTATAAACATTTGAAACAACAAATATATGTTTCAATCAAAAAATTTAAAATAATTAAAACAGCACTTTATTTTGTCCGACAGTGTATGTTCGTCCGATTTGAACTAGTATTGCAATAAGTTGGTTATTTTTTAAATGATCTTCACGAAATTAGGCATACAAAATTTTTTACCGACTCTTGAGATTACTCGTGAATTTTACAGAAATCGGTTGAAATTTATATAGCTCTCATATACAAGTTTCGATCAATTTTCACTTCTTGAGCCTTAGCAAGCGCATTTACAAACCGACATTCATCAAATTGTAACTGAATTTAATAGAAATTAGTTCACATTTCAATATAGTACACATGTATATACATATAAATATATTGCAAATTTATTTATTTCATGCAATTTAATGCGAAGCCTATAAACAATAACATTATGCATTAGATGTACTTTTCTAACATAAGTCAAAAAACTTCTCAATTACTCATGAACATTCCATAAAGCTACAGGGGCAAATTTCTCACATATGACGGAGTGATGTCCGATTCAAGTTTAAGCTCAATGATCAAGTTTAAGCCCACGGATCGATCGTACATCTAATGCCTTCCATCAATCACAACGTGAACAATTTGGTTTCTCGTGTTTTGATAGGGTGACAGCCATGTGGCTTTGTGAATATTTTTATAATGACATCTGGTGCTACTAACTACCATGTTTTTGCCGCGGCGAAATCTATCAGCCTCAACCCATTACTGGACGTTGTCTCGTGGAGGCTAAACTTTCCGACTGTTGGACCAAAAATGTCTTCCTTCCCTATCTTCGCATTAAAATCTCCCAGAACGATTTTAATATCATGGGCGGGGCAGCGGTCATATTCTCTCTCTAGGCGCTCGTTGAAAATATCCTTGGTCTGCTCGTCTTCCGTCGGGGCATGGGCATAAATAAGGCTGATATTGAAGAATTTGGCTTTTATGCGGATTGTGGCTAGCCTCTCATTCACCGGAGTAAAGCTGCAGAGAAGGTGTTTCAGTCTCCAACTAACCACAAATCCACAGTCAAATTCATGCCTCGTGTTATGGCAGCTATAGTATAGTTCGTCACCGTTTGGTGTTGTAGTGACGCCATTCCCATTCTATCGCACTTCCTGTAAGGCGGTAATATCTGCCTTGTACTTCTCTAATACATCCGCCAGCGCGTATACTGCACCTTCTCTATAAAGAGTGCGGACATTCCAGGTGCAGATCCGCAAATCATGGTCCTTTTTTCGTTTGCGTGGGTCGTCAACGTTGGGGGTGTCCGTTTTTACAATTCCTTTGTTTATCATAGTAGTTCTCATAGTTTTCCGGGGGCGGGTTACTGGCCCAGCGCCCCAACCGCATGGGTTTTGTGGGATTGCACATGTATTCCTCATTGTGGCGAGCCGCTCGCTCCAAGATCCGACGCTCGCCTCCAGCCGCCTCTAACCTGGGAACAGACGCTGATGTTGGCCATTGGTTATTTGAAGTCGTCAATAACTCGCCTTGTCATCTCGAGTATCATTGGCACTCAGTATTTAATTAAGAGCCAGTGCCACCTGACTCCTCACTGAGACTCTCCTCTCGAAAATCGCTGACTGCCCGCGGCCGCATTTGCAGCTACTCCGCATAAAAATGGAGCTTTCCACCATCCGCAACCTGTGGACGCGGCCGGTAGCTTTCAGCTAAGCTTCCCCTGAAACGATGGAAACCACACAAGTCGAAGCTCAAAGTTCCAGCGTGTGTGGTGCTCATAGTTATCCCGTATCTGTCATTTTTTAGTAAGTAAGTTATAAATAAAGTTTCTTACGGTGGAGTTAATGCCTAGAGGGACCACTTCTGTAGTATTTTCTCCAAGACTAACTAAACTAAACTAATATAACAATGATCAGAGAAGCTGTGGTCACCCATTCATCCTTTCCAGTCTCATGTTCTTCCACTTATGTATATCTTTCTATACAAAAGGTAATATCTAGTACTCCCTGCCTGTTCCCGGTAAAAAAAGGTCGGTTTATCACCATTTTATTACAAATCGCCAGATTGCAACTTATAATATATTCGATAAGCAGCTCACTCCTTTCTGGTGGTATGCATTAGCATTACTTCCTACAGAATCCAATCCTCTACTCAGAATCCTCTCCAATCTTTTTTTAGCACACAACGATACATTCCAATTGACCGTTGATCGCCGAAGGCAATTAATCTGTAACGGCCCCGATACCAGCCTGCATCGTCAAAAACTGGAGGATACCCAGGAAATTCCGCATGGATATGAGAGTATACTGATGACAGTCCATTGACTATCCAACTCCAATTATTAATAGGTATGCAACCCTATTCTTCTCCCTTGTCGGACCGAATAGGACTATATCTGTTCATTGCACCCGTAAAGACTGGACTCCAGATTTGAGATCTTCAGCTCCTAAATAGCGTATTTAATGTCCGAGATTTAAAGTCTTGAGCCTATAAAATGCGAATGTCCAACTTTAGGTGTAGGTCCCACACTAACGTACCCCCAATTTTCGGTATTTTTTCTCTGAAACCCATATTCAAATTCGTCTAAAATTTGGCAAACGACATTGTCTCGGCATGGTCAAAGTATATTCCAATCCATGGACGAATCGAACAATATTTTATAGCAGCTCCCATATAAGGTTACATTTCACAAATAGAGATTTTTGATCCGAATTTAGCGAAGTCTAGAGGGAATTTATAACAGAAGAACAGATGGCATTTGGTGAAGGCGGTCTGTTTTCATGTTTAATTTCATTTCTGAATAATGGTCTTTGATAATGCCGGATACTTAATATCGGATAGAATAGAGATAATTTTGTTTATTTTTGGGTTTTATTGAGGACTAGCTGACCCGCGACCGCTCCGCTGCACCTTCTTTTACTTTATATGAATCAAAAGTTTCCTTGGAATATTTACTGTCGACAATTAAAGAGCTTTTAGTGAATTAACATGCCACGAAAATAGTATATCGCTCGACAAACAGTTTAACAATATAAGTGCCTTTATCTGAGTCCCATATGATCTTTATTGGTCTACGAATTTAAGTTTGGAAGTATGGTGTACTCCATTCTTAAAATACTTTATTTCAGCCCGATATTCTCATGATGTCTGCTGGAGAGGCGTTTTCGTAGGTGAGACACTTGGCCCTAAAAAAATATCAGCATCGCGCTCTTCTCTCAAATACCATTTATTAAAACCTCATATTGCCATTGGTTTGGGGGAGTTTACAGGATGAGGCGTCCCCCAAACACATGGCCCCATAATAGGTTATCAAATTCGTTTTCTAATCTCAAATGCCTTTCATTTGAGCCACATATTGGCATGGTCGAATAATTTTTACCCTTTGGGGGGTGTTTTGGGGATGGGGTGATGCCCTAGATACATGGTATATGGTTTGGATATCAAATTCGTATTCTACTCCCAAATTCGTTTATTTGAGCCCCATATTGCGATGGTCACTAACAAATTGCTGTTTGGGGGGTATTTTGGGAAAGGAGTAGACCTCCAGAAAATTTGTCCCGAAAGTGGGTATCAATTCTTGCTCTACCACCCAATACCTTTGATTTAAGCTCCATATTGACATGGTCGGTAATTGTGCCCGATTTAGGGGTGTTTTGGCGATTCGGGTGGTGCCCCAAACACTAAGCCCGGAAAATATATCAGCAACGTGCTCTATTCTCATATAACTATATAGCATTGATTTGAACCCTATATTGCCATTGGCCTCAAAATTGGATATCAAATTCGTTTTCTAATCTCATTTACACTCCTTATTTGGCCCTAAAAACTATAAATATTTAGTTCCACTCTCCTTAAGACCCAAATTGTCTTGGTGAGCAAATACGTCCAAAGGTGGTTTGTTATGGTGGTGGGACGTCCCCTGGACAGTTGGCCCCTAATGTTGATATCAGATACGTGGCCTACTCCTAAATACCTTTAATTTGAGCCCATATTTCCATAGTCGGTAAACATGGCCGGCTTGGGGGTGTTTTGGGGGATGGGCGGTCACTGAGTGAGTTGGCCTTGAAAATATATATCGGATTAGTGTTCTACACTAAAAACCCTCTTATTTGAGCCTCATGTTGCAATAGTCAGAAAATACTACCTATTTGGGCGGTGTTGTGGGGGTGGGGTGGCCCCATAGACACTTTTTCCGAATATTGATATCAAATTCGTGCTTTACTCCCAAAGACCTTTCATTTGAGCCCCATATTGCTATGGTCGTGAATTTGTCACCTTTGGGGGATGTTTTTGATGAGAGGCGGCCCCCACACACTTGGTCCCATATTTAGATATCAGATTCGTATTCTACATTCAAATACCTTTTATTTAAGCCCCATATTCCCATGGTCAGTAATTATGTCCTGTTTGGGGGGTGTTTTGGGAAAGAGGTGGACCCCCAGAAACGTGGTCCCACATATGAATATCAGATTCGTATTCTACCTTTCATTTGAGTCCCATATTGGTCGGTAAATATGTCCGATTTGGGGGTGTTTTGGGGCTTGGGGTGGTCCCCCTAGCACTTGGTCCGACAATTGGATATCAGATACGTTTTCTTATCCTAAGTACCTTTCATTTGAGTCCCATATTGTCGTGATTGTTCTAAATATATGTTTGGTGGGTTTTAGGGCGGGGCAGCCCTCCTAGGTACCCCATCCGAAATTTGGATACCAAATTTTTATTTTTAGGGTACTATATGAGAGCACACAAAATTTCGCTTAAATCGCACCACCCATCTCCGAGATCTGGCGTTTCTGAATACACAAAATGTTGTACCCTATTTTCACCTCGGGGTCATTATGCACCATCTGTGAAAATTTCAAGAAAATCGGTTCAGCCGTTTCTGAGTCTATAAGGAACACACAAACAAACAAACCTACAAACAAACACAAATTAATTTTTATATATAAGATGTGATAGATAACAAAGGTTCGTTACTCATATGTGCAATAAAATGTGATATTCTACTTGGGTTCCACTATTCAGAGTAACGCTAGTTGGAAGTAGGCTAGGATATATATACCATTTCAAGCTTTAACTCAATTACATAAGAGGGAAAAGTAAACGGGAATATGGAAACTTTTGCATATTGGCTTTAAGATAGCAGGATGTCTACCCTACACCACTACTGTGGTACAGGGTATTATAACCTAGTGAATTTGTTTAGCTATGACCTTCTGTCCATATTAATTTGTGTACAAAGTACAGGTCGCAATTTTCATCCGATCGTCTTCAAATTTGGCACAACAAGAGACGAATCCTATTGAAATTGGAAAAAAATCGGTTAATATTTGGATATAGCTCCCATGTATATGTTGGTCTGATTTTGACTAAAATTGCAGCTATATCGTCATTTGTAAAACGATTCTCACGAAATTTTGCACGAGGGATTCTCTTATAAGTCTCGACATTATTGGTGTATTTCATAGAAATCGGTTCAGATTTAGATATAGCTCTCATATATATGTTTGTCCGATTTGGACTAGAATCGCAATAATTTGGTCATTTTTTAACTGATTCACACGAAAATTGGCACAAAGCATTCCCTTATGGCTCCCGGAATTGCTATTGAATTTAATAGAAATCGGTTCTGATTTCGATATAGCTCCCATATGTATTTTCGTCCGTTTTTGAATAAAACTCAATAGTTTAGTAATTTGTTAACTGACCTTCACAAAATTTGACACGAAGGTTTCTTTTATAACTCTTCTGGTGACCGATGAATTTCATAGAAATTTGTCCAGTTTTAGATATAGCTCCCATATATATCCGTCTCCTGATTTTCACTTTAAAAGCCTTTACTAACCCATTTTCAATCGATCATCTCAAAAACTTGCACACTGATTTACTCGATGGCTCCTACAATATGTACGGATTTTGATCGGAATTCTTACAGATGGCTAAGAATTCCGGGTAAGAATTCTTTCAGACGGGAAAAAACCTAACGCTTAGGTATTTATTCAGTAAATAATTTTTATTTGTGGAGTGTTTTAGGGAAGGGATAGACCCCCAATACCTATCATTTGAGCCCCACATTGACGTGGTTGGTAAATGTGCCCGATTTAGGGGTGTTTTGGTGAGTGTGGTGGTCCCCCAAACACTTAGCTCTGAAAATATATCAGAATCGTGCTCTACTCTCAAATATCATTTATTTGAACCCCATATTGCCATTGGGCTCAAAATTGAATATCAAATTCGTTTTCTAATTTCAAATACCTTTCATTTAAGCCACTTATTGCAAAAGACAGCAAATATGTCCGGTTTAGGATATGGGCCCTAAAAACTATCAATATCGAGATCCACTTCCTTTAAGACCCAAAATTGTTATGGTGAGCAAATACGTCCTATTTGGGCGTTGTTGTGGGTGTAGGACGTTCCCTAGGCAGATTCGTGGTCTACTCCCAAATATCTTTCATTTGATCCCAATATTTCCATAGTCGGCAAACATGACCGGTTACGGGGGTGTTCTGGGGGATGGGACGGTCGTTCATTGACTTGGCCCTGAAAATACAAATCTGATTCGTGTTCTACTCTAAAATATGGCCCCATATTGAAATGGTCAGCAAATACATCCTATATGGGTGGTGTTATGCGGGTGGGATGGCCCCATACACACTTTCTCCCGAATACTGATAGCAGATTCGTGCTTTACTCCCAAAGACCTTTCATTTGAGCCCCATAGTGCTATTGTATTAAATTTGTCCTCTTTGGGCGTTTTTTGGCAGAGGCGGCCCCTTAGTCCCACATTTGGATATCAGATTCGTATTCTACACTTAAATACTTTTTATTTGAGCCCCATATTGCCATGGTCAGTAAATAAGTCCTGCTTGGTGGGTGTTTTGCGGAAGGCAACTTGGCCACATTTGGATACTAAATTCGTCGCAAATACCTCTCATTTGGGTCCCATATTGGCAAGGTCGGTAAATTTATCCGATTTAGGCGTGTTTTGGGGGTTGGGGTGGTCCCCCAAACACTAAGTCTGACAATTGGATAGCATATACGTTTTCTAATCTTAAATAACTGTCATTTGAGCCTCACATTGTCATGATTGGTCTATATATATATTTGGTAGGTTTTTGGGGTGGGGCTGCCCTCCTAGGTACCCCATCCGTAATTTGGATACCAAATTCTTATTTTTAGGGTACCATATGAGAGCACACAAAATTTCGCTTAAATCGCGCCACCCATCACCAAGATCTGGCTTTTCTGAAAATTAGGGTAAGGGGAGGGTCAGCTATCAAAAAATGTAGTACCCCGTTTTTACCACGGTATCATTATCGGTTCAGAAGTTTTTGAGTCTTTAAGGAACACACAAACAAACATACAAATAGCAACCGACAATCTATTTTTATATATAAGAAGATAGACGCTATAAAGATCGATCTCCAGACTTAAAGTCTAGAGGCAATGAATTGGTAATTTTTCATCCGTTTTTGATGAAATTTGGCAAAGTGAGTTCTGGTAGACCCCTACCCATTTCTGTGAAGTGTGGTTAAGATCGGACTATATTTGGATATAGCTGTCCGACCGACCGATCCCCCGATATAGGGTATTGAGGCCATAAAAGTTCCAAGTTCCACCCCAAAGCTCACCTGCTCGCTTTGTTTGGAACCATCCGTATAGAAGTCTATGTAACTTCTGTTACCAGGGATATCGTAGTTGCAATCGGCTCTATCAGGAATAGTGGTACAGTACTTTTATCAAAAAGAGACTCAATGAGAAAGCTCCCTTAATCTCTCGGCAGTGGTCGCTGCAATTTGGGTAGCCACTTCGCTGTTGCACGTAGAGCTTCCTGAATATATATCTCTTAGAGTGCTGGGAAACGCATACGCGACCACCTTTACACCTTTTTCTTCCATAGACAATAATATATTGTTATTGGCTACATTACAAGGTTGAGGAGACAGTACACCTCCTTGAAGTGTTCCTCTGCTAACCCATCTTTTGAGATCCACAGATCCCAAACCAACCAACTCCAACTCCTTCATGATTCACGTCGGTTTTACATTATTGAAAGCACCTTCAATGTCAAGAAATGCTACCATTGCGAGAGATCCCCCTATGCAGCCGACTAGGTCGCGAAGGGCTGTTTCAGTGAATTTGCCTCTACCATATGCATGCTGCTGCCGCGACAGGCGATCTCCAGGGATCTTTGCCCTAAGATATGTTTCTATCATGTGGTATGGTTTTCCTGCTTTTGGAATGAAAATGACCTTCTTGTCTCTCCATCCCGCAGGTATAAATGGCATTGTGATATAAGCAGAGTATATCTCCGATAGCCAGGGTACCAGTCTATCAGACACAGCTTGTAATTCATCATCATGGCCAGGCGGCGTAAAGGAGTCGAAACTTCTTATCGCCCAAAGGATTTTCGGCTCATACACAATTTCCCTAATAACCTCCGTCGAATGCATACCAGTGACAACCTCTTATGGCGCTACGTTTTCGTTAGATATTGTCATATAGGAATTTTCTCGCTTGAAAATAATCTTCATGTTGCTGGGATAAGGGCATACAAATAGAAAACTAATATGAATTATGACCAATAAAATTTCAATAAATAAATTTCGGTTAAGAACACGGCTAAAGTAGGTCTGGAAATAAACATAGCTAAGGCCAAATTGATGCGGATAAGAACAAAAAATTTGACACCGCTCACTTTAAACAGTCATGTCATTGAAGCGCCGTTCTAAAACTCAACAAAGTTTAGAGATGCAGTGACGTCTCACATAATACAAAAGTCAGAATCTTCAACAGTCGCTGCCTTCGCATATTCTGGCCAAACTGTATTTCAAATGAAGAATTGCAAATAAGAGCAAATAATTCCCCAGTCGATGTCGAAATACGGAAGAGAAAATGGACTCGGTTGGGTCATATCCTACGACGACCGCGCGAAGATATAGCGAGAAATGTCCTAGACTGGAACACGCAAGGACAGCGAAGGAGGGGCTTGTTGGTGCCCTATGTTTACACTGAACATTTTATTTTGTACTCCAATTGTAAATAAAGGACTTTATGAGGAATTGAAATAGGTTCATTTGACAGATGTCCTTTATGGAACTGTCAAATAAGACTATTTTAAGGCTTCATTAAGTTTTGTGCATACGGCTGTTCAAAAATATCAAATTTCTCTCAATTTTCTATTCCTTTTTAAAAGCTTGGAGCACAATGAGTAACAAACATTCAAATTTTAAAAACTTTCAAGAGCATGGTCTTATGCCTTACTAAAAGTCTAACCATATGACGTTTTCAACTTATTTTAATATTGCAAGCAAGGCGTATTTATAAGGTGGCCGCATTGGCAAATTGCTACAACAAAGCATCTTTTTTGGGAACTTGATATGTCAAAATTTGTATACAGGGCGAAAAAAAAAGATTCGCCATGACATTTAAAATTTACGGCTAATTTGCTTCAACCAATCGGAGCAAGAAGGGAGAAGTTTATTAATATTTGAGTGTCAAACAAGAAAAAAAAACTATAAAATGTTCAAAATTCCCATTAGTTTCAGAGGCTTTACCCAAAAAATCACCAAGATATATTGGGTTGCCCAAAAAGCAATTGTCGGTAATATAGTTGTAATATAGTCGGCGTTGACAATTTTTTTCAACGGCTTGTGACTCTGTAACTGCATTCTTTCTTCTGTCAGGTATCAGCTGTTACTTTTAGCTTGCTTTAGAAAAAAAGTGCGCGAAATTTTGTTTACATTTGTTTGGCGTCAATTTTAATGTGGGTACCACATGTATTGAAAGAAATTCATTTAACAAACCGAATCAACGCTTGTGATATGCACCTTAAACGCAATGAATTCGATCCGTTTTTAAAACGAATCATAACTGGAGATGAAAAATGGATTGTTTACAACAACAAAGTTAGTCGAAAACGATCATGGTGAACCAGCTCAAACCACTTCAAAGGCTGATATCCACCAAAAGAAGGTTATGCTGTCTGTTTGGTGGGATTGGAAGGGTGTGGTATATTTTGAGCTGCTTCCAAGGAACCAAACGATTAATTCGGATGTTTACTGTCACCAATTGGACAAATTGAATACAGCCATCAAGGAGAAGCGACCAGAATTGGTCAATCGTAAAGATGTCATATTCCACCAGGACAACGCTAGACCGCACACATCTTTGGTCACTCGCCAAAAACTGAGTGAGCTTGGCTGGTAACTTTTGGTGCATCCACCATATAGCCCTGACCTTGCACCATCAGACTACCATTTATTTCGATCTTTGCAGAACTCCTTAAATGGTAAAACTGTCTTCCTTGCCAGGAAGATGGCAAAAGGTTATCGAACAAAATGGCAATTATATATTTGATTAAAGTTCATTCTAAGTTTTATTAAAAATGCATTTACTTTCTTTTAAAAAATCCGCAATTACTTTTTAGGCAACCCAATAGTTTTTACTAGGTTATAGTAGAAATAAAAAAGCTACCAAGTGCAGACCAGGGTAGTTCTGGCTCAATTCCAATTGGACTGAAATTGTTTCCAACTTCATAGGCGTGTGTCTCGATTATAACCAGGGACCACACATCACAACTGTCAAATGCATGGTGGTGCACATGAGGATTCCTCCTGAGTTCAGTTCATACTATTTTGATGGACAGGATAATTAGCGTAGCAAAGGGCTCAAATAGAAATATTGTGATTAGAGCTCAATCACCACAGGGACGATTTTTTTACCCCTTATCGACACTCTTGGATAATTGTGGGATTTTCAAATCATTCCAAAAGGAAGGGGTTAAAGTTCGTTGGCTACGCGGATGACGATTTAATCTTGGTGTGTGGCCGTTCAAAGCGCATATAGTATGCTGCCAAGATTGGCCAATGGGCATGACGTTAAAATCCGAAAGATAAAGTTGGTTGGTGGTCTATTCACCAATATGAGGTAACTTGGTGTGTTCAGGGAACCACTTCCACATGTGGAGCTGGTGCTCTTACTAATGATAGGGGTCCTTACAAGCTATTGCAATGTCAGCACTTTGACGTCGCGCTGGACACATGACGGGCTTACGCATGATTTGTGGGGATGGGGAGGAGTTATAGATGGTTGAGCACCTATTGTGGCACTGGCCTGAAGTTGCGTGGGTAGGTGCATTACTATGGCTAAATGAACACTTTTTTCCTGTCTAAATTATTTCCAGGCACATAGTCCTTTCGCCATACTTGACTACAATGAGGGCTTGAAATGGCAGATAGGAGGGAACTTCTCCAGTCCGCCTGGTTTCCATTATTGTCATGCATGTTGGCTCCTTATCTCCTTCATTCTAATGTCTGGCATTGTACTGCCGTAAATTTTGCTTGTGTTCTTCAGCGCCCTTTAAATCTTTTTCGGGGGCGATACAATAAACCTAGTTCCCTGAGTAAAGCTGATAGCGATTAAGGTTGTTCGACGCGTACCATTATATGACCTAATTTAAGAACCCAAACAGCAGAAAAAAAAAACTCAATTTAGAGAATTTTTATTTCGAAGTTTAAATTTTAATAAGGCAAATTCAAAAATGAATTGACATATCAAGTTCAATCAGCTGTGCTGATGCGGTCACCTTATTAAATACGCCTTGATTGCAAATGTACAATATGTGAACGCACACTAGGTTAGGTTAGGTTGAAAAAGAAGGTGCAAATAATAATCCGCCCAATGCCACTATGGACATACACCTAGGCCAGTAATCGGCTTGTTGTACGCTCCAAAAACAATAAAGTAACCTCTCAAAAAGAAAAATTTAAGTTAGGTTTAATTCAATACCACTGCCATAAGTTGATTCACGTCTGGTACTGTGTCTCCACCTAAGTGCCCGTATCTGTTAGACGCGAAAGCCGGGCATTGACAAAGGAAATGCTCCAACGTTTCATCATCTTCCCCGCATGCCCTACACATGCTATCACTTGCCGCACCGATTTTATATAAGTGAGCTCGTAGTCCTATGTGTCCCGCCGTCCTACCGACTGTTTCGTTCGTCGCCCACTCCCTTAACTCGGACTGCGTCGACCCGCGGGTCGTGCGTGATTCTTGGCTCAACAAATCCCAGCACAATTTTTCCATAAAGTACTTTTTTTGCGCTTATATTGATTTCCAAAGACAAACATAGCTACACAAGTACACGTTTAAATATAATAAGTCAATTCCAGATGCCAAACGCGTTGATTTTTTTCCTTAGAAAATCGGCTTTAATGCTAAACCAGGATTGTTTTTCCCTCAAAGAGTTAGTTTTTTAAAGAAAACTGTTTTTCCGACATGCAAAATTTACGTGCCAACAACCCCTTTTCTATTTCTTTAATATTTGAATCCGGAGAAGATGGTGGTCACTTCAATGTCTCAACATTTTGGTGCTAAAGCCATATGCAAAGAAGCATTTTTGCGATGAAATTTCCACTCCAAATCTCCAAAAATGTTTTTGAGTCAAAAAAAGTGCGGTTAGCACCCTTTTGTCCTCGTCTTTTTAACGAGACAATAAATCGAAGACGATCGTAGCAAAGATGATCTAGGAGTGATTTATCATTTATTTAGGTTCGTTTCAAATGCGCCGCATCAGAAAAAAAAACGTTTGCTATTCACACACATAAATTGAGGATATTTTGGATAATTAAGGCTTGTCTAAGAATGGTGTTGTTGTCAGCATTTATAAACGAACTTTCGGCTCTTTCAACTTCTCTTAAAATTTCAGCAATAACTTTTCGACCACAGCTTGCCCTTTCTGCTATATAGTGAATTGAAAGTCCAAAGTTATTATAGGCAATAATTTGCCTCCTTCTTTAACACTTAAGGACATAGATCGACCCATTCTGCTATTTTTGGTTTTTTTTTATACCCTCCACCATAGGATGGGGCTATACTAATTGCGTCAATCTGTTTGTAACACCTTGAAATATGCGTGTGAGACTCCATAAATTATAAATATTCTTGATCGTCATGTCATTTTAAGTCGAGCCATGTCCGCCCGTCCGTCAGTCTGTCTGTCGAAAGCACGCTAACTTACGAAGAAGTAAAGCTAGCCACTTAAAATTTTGCACAAATCATTTTTATTAGTGTAGGGTCGGTTGGGATTGTAAACGGGCCAAATCGGTCCATGTTTTGCTATAGCTGCCATATAAATCGATCTTGGGTCTTGACTTCTTGAGCCTCTAGAGGGCGCAATGCTCGTCCGATTTGACTGAAATTTTGCACGTAGTGTTTTGGTATCACTTCTAACAACTGTGTTAAGTATGATTCAAATCGGTTCATTATCTTGTATAGCTGTCATATAAACCGATCTTGGATCTTGACTTCTTGAGCCAATAGAGCGCGCAATTCTCATCCGATATGGCTGAAATTTTGCATGAGGTATTTTGTTATGACTTCCAATAACTGTGCTAAGTATGGTACGCAAAACGGTACATAACCTGATATAGCTGCCGTATAAACCGATCTGGGATCTTGACTTCTTGAGCTTCTAGAGGGCGCAATTCTCATCCGATTTGGCAGAAATTTTGTTCAACTGCTTCTCTCATGACCTTCAACATACATGTCTAATATGGTCTGAATCGATCAATAGCCTGTTTTAACTACTTAAATTTTATGAACGTCCATTAGTAACATTTAATCAAAACATTATAAAATCTTAGGATGTTCTATTCAAATTAACCAAATATTTTACTCGAATTTATGACTTTGTTTTGTTTTTGTTGTATTGTCCTTAATCATATAAAGGGAACAGACAGAATTGGCAATCCTGAATTGTCGTATATATTTCAAACAAATGACATCTTAATGACAAACTGTAACTTCAAATTTAAAATTAAAATGAAGAAATAAAAATAACGTTTTGTGGCACAAATTGTTTTTATTAGAACAAAAAAGACGGGCAGTGTCGGCTACGCCCTACGCCCGTCGTCGGCGTAGGAAATGCTTCAGTGTCTTGTCGCCTTCCCCACTCACGCTGTCACTTACTCACCTTTTCTGTATTAGAGTGCCCGTAGTGCTGTGTCCCATAGTTGTCCTGAAAGCTTCAACTTCATCAACTTTTAGAGCCCTTCGTTTTGTGACGATCCTGTTCTCCCTAGAGGATTTTCGTCGTCCTTCCGAAAGTTTCACTGCTTCACAGTGGTACATACGTCTTAGTAGCCTTTCCTCTTAACTGTAGCGTACACAGTCTCCCTAAAGAGTTTTGCAATGACCCAGGGCAAATCAATAATCATGAATAACTTAATTAAACTCTTTTTTATGAAAAACTAAATTAGAGATATCTGTATATCCACCACCAAGTATTTGAAGATATAAAATTGGCAAACGTTGAGCTGTACACTCACAGAAATATGATTGATGTAAATAGCAAACGCTGTCTGCTGAATATTAGTTGTTAATTTTGCTACTGCCATAATAGTAGTTCTGTAGTTCTTGCAGCAGTAGTTCTGCAATTTCAGAGCAGCAGGCTGGCTGCTGAAAAGTCTGTTGTTTGCTAAAAATGACTACTACTTAATTACGAAGGGGATGTTAGAAGAAAAATAAAATAATGTTTACAATCACCACTGAATGAATACTTTTTATAATCTTTTTTTCTTTAAATTTAGAAACAAAAGGTCATACCAGTCATATACACATTGGTAGAGCAATAACAAAAAATCCGAGCAAGCTCAGAAAAACCAATAAATGTTTACCAATGGATGGATCAGGTCGCTGCGCTACATAGAAATGTGTTCCTATGTGTGTCTACATTTGCTTTGACAAGTTAATGGGACAGTGTTGTATCCCAATTTTGTTCTTGTTGGGCATCTGACTATACCATGTATATGATTCTACCATGGGAACAGATTTTTAACTTTTCATTTTGAAATAGGACAACTTTTAAAGAACAAGGATATATTTTCTACTACAGTTTTCAGAAAATAATTAAGATACAGCGGTCACAAAAAGTATTCATCATTAGCAAAATTGATAATAAATTCACTTATTTTGGGTAATTGAAGAAAATTTAAAGTAAACAAATAATGCAGTTTTATGCAATAGTTTATTTTTCGTAATATGTTTTAAAATAAATTCAAAAAATAAATTTAATTAGCGCAAAAAATGCAATTTTATATAATAACACCAAAAACAGAACAAAAAAAGTATTCATCATTGATGTGCTATCATCAAAGTCAAATTCAAATATTATTTGGGAATCCCCCTTTTCTGTTTTATTTAGTAAAGGAGGCTTTGCCCTTGACAGCAAATATTTAATTTCATTGAAAATATAGTTTTTGTCAAAATGGGTCGTAAGCAAAACGAGGTTTCTGATGAGGTAAAAGTTTTGATAATAAAACACCACAGGAATGGTTTAACTCAAAAAACTATCAGTGAAATATTAAATAGACCACGATCTACTATACAATCCATCATCAGAAAGTGGACAGAAACGAAAACTGTTGACAATAAACCAAGATCTGATCGACCAAAAGCACTTTCAGTTGGAGATGTGCGTTGGCTAGTGCGGCAAGTTCAGAAAACTCCGAAGACAAATGCGACCATTCTTCGTAAAAACACTATGGAATATTTAGGGAAGGAAGTTACTACACAAACAATTCGAAATACACTCAAAAGGCATAGTTACAGAGGAAGAACTGCACGTAAGAAGCCCTTTATAAATAAAATAAACCGAGTGAAAAGGCTAAACTTCGCAAAAATGTACAGCGGTCAAAAAAAGTATTCATCATTAGCAAAATTGATAATAAATTCACTTATTTTGGGTAATTGAAGAAAATTTAAAGTAAACAAATAATGCAGTTTTATGCAATAGTTTATTTTTCGTAATATGTTTTAAAATAAATTCAAAAAATAAATGTAATTAGCGCAAAAAATGCAATTTTATATAATAACACCAAAAACAGAACAAAAAAAGTATTCATCATTGATGTGCTATCATCAAAGTCAAATTCAAATATTATTTGGGAATCCCCCTTTTCTGTTTTATTTAGTAAAGGAGGCTTTGCCCTTGGCAGCAAATATTTAATTTCATTGAAAATATAGTTTTTGTCAAAATGGGTCGTAAGCAAAACGAGGTTTCTGATGAGGTAAAAGTTTTGATAATAAAACACCACAGGAATGGTTTAACTCAAAAAACTATCAGTGAAATATTAAATAGACCACGATCTACTATACAATCCATCATCAGAAAGTGGACAGAAACGAAAACTGTTGACAATAAACCAAGATCTGGTCGACCAAAAGCACTTTCAGTTGGAGATGTGCGTTGGCTAGTGCGGCAAGTTCAGAAAACTCCGAAGACAAATGCGACCATTCTTCGTAAAAACACTATGGAATATTTAGGGAAGGAAGTTACTACACAAACAATTCGAAATACACTCAAAAGGCATAGTTACAGAGGAAGAACTGCACGTAAGAAGCCCTTTATAAATAAAATAAACCGAGTGAAAAGGCTAAACTTGGCAAAAATGTATGTAAAACAGCCCGAATCATTTTGGAAAACAGTCATTTTTGCAGACGAGAGCAAGTTTAATCTTTTTGGGTGCGATGGAAAGGTCATAGTGTACAGAAAACCAAATACAGAGCTTGAAGAACGAAACACAGTTGCTACTGTAAAACATGGTGGAGGTGGTTTAATGGTTTGGGGGTGTATGGCGGCTTCAGGAGCGGGAAATCTTGAAATTATTAATGGAGTAATGGATCATAAGTATTACATTGACATTTTAAAGAGGAATTTAAAAGATAGTGCTGTAAAACTTGGGCTTGGTAATAACTTTCAATATTATCAAGATAATGACCCCAAACATTCTGCTTTAAATACCAAGATGTGGATGCTGTATAACTGCCCCAAAGTCATTAAAACTCCTCCTCAAAGTCCCGACTTGAACCCAATTGAACATCTTTGGGAACATCTCGAACGCAAATTGAGAACGCGCAATTTTTCGAGCAAGAGTCAAATGCAACAGGGGATAATGGAGGAATGGACTAATATAGACCAAAATATAACCGCTAAATTAGTCCAATCGATGTCAAACCGTTTAAAAGAAGTTATAAGACGCGGTGGTCGAATAACAAAGTATTAATTTTTTTAAATTATGTTATTTATTTTTTTGTTTTTTTGCAATGATGAATACTTTTTTTGTTTAATTTTTTGTGTTCAGCTGTAAAATGGCCCTTTTTGTTCCAATAAATACTATTTTTTTCTTTAAAAACAATGAAATTGTGTACATATATATCACACAAGCACTACTGCATCATTAGTTTAATATGTTTTTATTCCAATTGTCTTTTGTAGACTTATTAAAAAAAAAAACATTGAATGATGAATACTTTTTTTGACCGCTGTATGTAAAACAGCCCGAATCATTTTGGAAAACAGTCATTTTTGCAGACGAGAGCAAGTTTAATCTTTTTGGGTGCGATGAAAAGGTCATAGTGTACAGAAAACCAAATACAGAGCTTGAAGAACGAAACACAGTTGTTACTGTAAAACATGGTGGAGGTGGTTTAATGGTTTGGGGGTGTATGGCGGCTTCAGGAGCGGGAAATCTTGAAATTATTAATGGAGTAATGGATCATAAGTATTACATTGACATTTTAAAGAGGAATTTAAAAGATAGTGCTGTAAAACTTGGGCTTGGTAATAACTTTCAATATTATCAAGATAATGACCCCAAACATTCTGCTTTAAATACCAAGATGTGGATGCTGTATAACTGCCAAAAAGTCATTAAAACTCCTCCTCAAAGTCCCGACTTGAACCCAATTGAACATCTTTGGGAACATCTCGAACGCAAATTGAGAACGCGCAATTTTTCGAGCAAGAGTCAAATGCAACAGGTGATAATGGAGGAATGGACTAATATAGACCAAAATATAACCGCTAAATTAGTCCAATCGATGTCAAACCGTTTAAAAGAAGTTATAAGACGCGGTGGTCGAATAACAAAGTATTAATTTTTTTAGATTATGTTATTTATTTTTTTGTTTTTTTGCAATGATGAATACTTTTTTTGTTTAATTTTTTGTGTTCAGCTGTAAAATGGCCCTTTTTGTTCCAATAAATACTATTTTTTTCTTTAAAAACAATGAAATTGTGTACATATATATCACACAAGCACTACTGCATCATTAGTTCAATATGTTTTTATTCCAATTGTCTTTTGTAGACTTATTAAAAAAAAAACATTGAATGATGAATACTTTTTTTGACCGCTGTAAGTGTATTAATTGAGTATGTTCTGTTCAAGTGAATGACAGTGTATATTGGGGTTTGCCTCCTTGCCACGAACCGTTGGTAGGTTTGGGAGCGATTAGAGTGTGCCTCCTGTTTATGTCCCCGTGTCGTCACCCTATGAACCCGAAAAGTGCAGAATTCTAGGATGTGCCTCCCACCCATCAGCTGGCGCATTGTGCCGTACAATAGGGTGTGCCTCCTTACCACCAAACAACGAATCATGCCCTATATTAGGGCGTGACTTCTTTACTTACAGTGACGAACATATTGCTTCGCAACGGTATGATCTTTCGCATCCTCGTGCCGTGAACCCGAACAGTGATGTGTATTGGGCTGTGCCTTTTAGCCGCCTGTGCATCGAGCAGTGTATTGGGGTGTGCCTGCTTGCCACTCTTCTGAACCGCGTGTCTGAATCTCATTGCTTGTGGCGAAGTGCCCTTTCTACCCCTAACGGCTACCGAACCCTAGTGGCCAACCGTATAATAGGGTGTGCCTACTAACAAACCGACCTGCCGAACTCCTCAGCGACCGTGCTCCCGCATAAAAAATACCATTTTTTTGTTTTAATTACTGTTTTTTTTAGACTTTTCATCCATTTTCATGTGTCAGCAGACAGACTTTGCATCTACCTTCAAAATTGCTGCAGCTCTCAGACCATAAGTTCGAGCATTTGTAAACTGGATCAGAAGTACATTTGCTGTGGTTTGGGGTAATATCAACATACAAGCAGAAGAATACACGAAAAGGAGGTTCGGTAATACAGCATTGTGTAAAGGTCCCATGGAATGTGATATTTTACGACAATTATGGTAGTACTATGATTTGAAAATGTGTATGTTACAGGGACATACACAAAAACAACTCAATCATACGAAATAATGAAAATGAAACAAGTAAAGGCGTGGTAATTCGTCCTTGACGAATCTTATATACACTCCACCATGGATCGCAACTGTCAAGTTCCTTGTCCGACATCTCTTTTCAGGCAAATAAAAATAATAGATAAGAATTCCTATGCTATTGGAGCTACACCAAGTCATGAACTGTAGGTAATTGAAGTAATTGCCCAAAAACGGATAAAAATTTTTATCAGGTCATGGACCGACCATAGGAGAAGTCGTTGCACAACATTTCAATCATATCGGATATGATATGAATTGCGCCCTCTGGAGGCTCAAAAACTATAGTCAGGAGATCGGTTTATATGGGAGCTTTATCAGGTTATTAAGCGATTTGAACCATAATTGGCACAGTTGTTGGTAGTTATAACAAAACACCCCATGCAAAATTTCAGACAAACCGGATAAGAATTGCGCCGTCTAGAGGCTCAAGCGCAGTCAAGATCCGGGATCGGTTCATATGGCAGCCATATCAAAATATGGACCGATAAGGTCCATTTACATGATCTACACTAATAGGAAGTATTCTTGCAAAATTTCAAGAGTCCAGCTTTATTCCTTCAAATATTAGCGTGCTTTCGACAGACAGACGGACAGGGCTAAATAGATTTAGAATGTCAAGACGATCAAGAATATATACATATATACTTTCTTGGCTCTCAGATCAACATCTCGATGTGTTACAAACGGAATAACGAAATAAATATATACCCCCCATCCTATGGTGGAGGTGGAGTAAGTTCCGGTGTTAACTGCTGCTAGGCAAAATATTCAAGACAATGGAGAATTTTAAGCCATTTTCATTGATGGCCAAATATCTGGGGCAATGAGCAATGAGGTCACTTTCATTGAGTTAGTATTGAATCGGCCAAAAATCTTTGATAGCAGAGTAACTAACATCAGTTTTATGAGGCTTTAGCCTCAGACAGACAGCACTGGAGACTCAAAAGTAAGCTTTGTTTGAAAAAATTTTAAATACTCGCACCATTTTGCTTTTATGGCCTTAAAGTGGTGCCGTTATGTTTAAGTTTAGAAATGCATATTCATAACAAGGCATGCTTATGTGTGTGTGTGTGTACACATGTGTTGGGACTTATACATAAATATGTAAATCAATAAAGGCGTAACACAACTGAATTTTTAGACCGATTTGTATGCAACTCGAATGACGGAGCTTCCAATTAAGTCTGCAATACAGGGGAAGAGGAAGAAACTTAGTCCTCGTTTAGTTTAATAAAAAAGTAACAAAATTTTTAATATCTTTTTATGTATATGAGGGGACTTGCAAGGAGGCATGTACATGAGGGTATAGATACTAATGGCATTCGTATGTAAGGATGTATACAAAAATACATAGGTATATGTGTATATACACACAGACTTAAAGTGCATACGAAAAATGTATGAGACATTTTTATGTACAATGTTATGTGTGAAGGTCGCACAAACACACTAATATATATATATATAAGTATATATATATATATATATATGTGTGTGTATGTGTATATGTACCTAGCTGATATGTACTGGCACACAAAATTGACCCAAATCGAAAAATCATGTTCCTTCCTTATCAGACGAGCTCGGGGCTAGAGGTGTGCACGTGAGTTGTTGCGTGATTCGACATTCACGACTCACACGACACTCACGACTCACGAGAAAATCAGGACTAAAGTTTAAAACAATAACGAAAAACAAAACTTTTTGCATGCTTTCAAAACATACGACATTTTAACGTACGAATCCGTTTACAGATGCATTCAAATGAAAAAATAAAATAATTGGTTTGTTTATGCAGGGCTAATACATTTTGTATTTTAATATTCGTACGCTCAAATGCTGTTTGATTTGAGACGCATGAAAACAAAATTATAATTCGCTTCAACGAAAAATATTTTTTAACCGTGACTCGTGAGTTTTTCGTAAGTAGTGTTTTTCTCGTGAATCGTGATTTTCTCGTGAGTCGTGATTGTCTCGTGAGCGTGCGGTAACGTGAGTCGGATAAAAAGTCGTGCGTGTGTAAAATTTTTTGTCTCGTGGAAGCAAAAGTGGAAAATCACTCACGCGCACATCTCTACTCGTGCCCGTCCGGCACACACCAAATACAAGCACTTTGGCAGCAGAAACAGGGGAAAAACTACTTTTGCAAACTTGTATTCAAATTAATCAGTTCCAGACCTGGTAAACTGAAGATGTTTTAATTACAACTTTCTTTGTTGGAAACGTGCAAATCACTACTAAATATTCCACAAATGATTTTGGTTCGAAAAGCTTGTGCCGTGTGTGTATAGTCCTTTGGGCACATTTGACAGCATACAACTAGGACACTTGTATCCCACAAATGACAAAATATGAACAGAACTGAATGACCTGGCTAGCTGGATGGTTGACCAACTGCAGCGGCAGATAAACATAGCAGCAGGGACTTCACAACCATAGCGCCCACCACTGCTCCCCCTAATCGCTTTCCGCTTCACACTGAAATTGCAGTCGCTCAGCTGAGAACTATCCAACTATCCTAAGACAAAGAACATGCGCCCTTCGTTATTAGGAAGTAACAAAATTCTACTGATTGCGAGAGGGATACCGAGCGAGAAAAACATGGTGGGGAAAGCAGCTCCTGGTTATGCACATTTCTCTTAAAGCGGCATATACAGGGTGCCCGAAATGTCCACGCACACTCACACCATATATTTCCAATCTGTGTGTGTGTGTGTGGGCGGGAATGAAAAGAATAGGAAATTTGTGTGGATTGGGGATAACCAAATTCTTATGAAGCGCATACATACACTGACTTCAAGGATGCATCATGTACATTGTATGACCATGACAGTAAAGACTAGCGAATAATTGCAAAGGGATGTATCGTTACGCCCTTTGGCGAGTCAAATTATTGTTGAAATACAAATTATTAAAAAATTTGAACGATTATTTTCGAAATAATATTGACAGGAAGGCAGAGGTGAGGGTGCTTTTGATTCGTTTTTAAGACCACTTTCTAGCGAAAGCACCCCAAAAAACGAGAATGACGAGCTGACTCACGACAGTGAAAACTAGGAAAAACTCATGATTAATCACGAAATAACTACGGAACACGCTCTGTATTATATCGAAAGTCAAAGCAAACCAGACAAAAAGCCCCATATCATGTGCGATGTATGTATGTATATCTTTGATGTATGCATTCTCCTCACCCATCTCAGATTGTGATGGTTGGCGATTTTCTTGTTTTGTGTTATCAGTTTCCTTGCACTGCGTTGTTGCGTTTTTGCTTTTTTCTGTTGTTTATTTTCACATTTTCATGCATCGCCTTCACAACAAAACCTCGAGTTTTTCATCATTCCATCATTTCACGACCATCACACTACGCCAATGACGATGGACGGGCGAGAATACGGGAGTACGGCGACATCGACTACGACACTTGGGAATAGGCGCATAGGCTGACCTGGCCGAATAACAGGCCAAGCGCACCACAACGCGAAAACCGAATGAAACACGATGACGACGACAAACTCGAGATGCCGAGTGCCGTTGTTTCTTTCACCACATCGAGCGTATGCTTTAAGTTTATGTGTATCTATCAATCTTTTCTATATGGGCGAAAATTCACTCACACTCATTCACTCGCATATTCAGGGTATACATATTAATAGCACATACCTACATACACTTGCATGTATATGTGGTACAAAAGAATTTCAACTCTTATTAATTTTTCATTTTTTCTTCCATCTTTGCTTTTGGCCTAGAACCTCAATTTTGCAACTTTACACACCTTTTTCGAGATATTTTCAATTGGCAGCGGCGTAGTCGTCGGATTTTCTCATATTTGAAAACAGCATTTGTGAACAGACACAATTATTAAAAAATTTCTATTTTGAAATTGTATGAACTTTTTTCTTTTCTTCTTCTTGCTTTGAACTATTTTTGCTGTTGTTCTTTTACCGTACGCGATAACGATGTCCACATGTATCTACGGCAGACATTATGGGAAAACGTACAAATTGATACTGGGCCAAGTATTTCTGGGTTGATTTCGTTCTTGTGCTACTACTAAACGGATTTATGAAACATTCAAGAGTTGCAGAGAGGTATCTCTGCCACTATTTGCTCTTGTTTTGCATTCGTGCGCTCTCTCTCTATCTCTCGCTCTCGCTGCCGCTCTCTGCATCTCAGGGAGCTTCAAATGTATAGAAAGGAAAATACCGAGTGGGCCATCAACCGACCCATCGACCGACAGGCGGTCTGACCGTCCCAATACAACTAGAATGAACCAAACAAATGAAAATAATGTTGAAGACGACGACGACGATGGTGATGGTGATGCCCCATTCAAATACGTACGGTTGTCGTTCTCATAATACAACCACAGACAAAAACAACAAGGAAAGCCTTAGCCGAACAAATGTTTCCAATGTTCGTCCCATATGCGAGGAGAGAGTAGTGCGTAAAAGCTTAACTGGAACAGGTTAAGGTAACCCCCAACAACTACAACGAGCAGGGCAACAGCGGCAATGGCAGGCCTGTTACGGCAGTCACACATTCACCACTGCAGTACACAACCACTTTGGGCTTAGGATTGTCTTGGGGTGGAATGACATACAAACATATATGGGTTTAAGGGTTGTGCGCTTTGATGCATGCATTTGTGTGTGCAAACTTGTTTTAAGCTACTACACTGGTGCGCAAAAATGCAGGGACATTCCGCCACACAATTATTTAACCCAAATAATAACTTCCAAATCCATCTGAAGACTGGTGCTATGTTCACTTTTCGCGTTGAAAATCATATATTTTTCGCGATTATCTTATATATAAAAATCAATTTGTGTTTGTTTGTAGATTTGTTTGTTTGTATGTTTGTGTGTTCCTTATAGACTCAGAAACGGCTGAACCGATTTTCTTGAAATTTTCACAGATTTTGCATAATGACCCCGTGGTGAAAATAGGGTACTACGTTTTTTGATATCTGAAGGGGCGCCGGACCCTCCCCCTTACCCTAATTTTCAGAAACGCCAGATTTCGGAGATGGGTGGTGCGATTTAAGCGAAATTTTGTGTGCTCTCATTTAGTGCCCTAAATATAAAAATTTGATATCCAAATTTCGGATGGGGTACCCAGGGGGGCTGCTTCACCCTAAAACCCACCAAACATATATTTAGAACAATCACGACAATATGGGACTCAAATGAAAGGTATTTAGGATAAGAAAACGTATCTGATATCCAATTGTCGGACCAAGTGCTAGGGGGACCACCTCAAGCCCAAAAACACCCCTAAATCGGACATATTTACCGACCTTGGCAATATGGGACTCAAATGAAAGGTATTTGCGAGAAGAATACGAATTTGATATCCAAATATGGAACCACGTTTCTGGGGGTCCACCCCTTCCCGAAAACACTCCCCAAACTGGACTTATTTACTAACCATGGGAATATGGGGCTTAAATAAAAGGTATTTGAATGTAGAATACGAATCTGATAGCCAAATATGGGACCAAGTGTTTGGGGGCCGCCTTTCCCCAAAAACATCCTTCAAAGGGGACAAATTTACGAACATAGCATTATGGGGCTCAAATGAAAGGTCTTCGGGAGTAAATCACGAATTTGATATTAATATTCGGGAAAAGTGTCTATGGGGCCACCCAAGACAATTTTGGTCTTAAAGATAGTGGGACATAATATTCATAGTTTTTAGGGCCAATACCCTGAACCTGGCATATTTGCTGACTTTTGCAATAAGGAGTTTTAATGAGATTAGAAAACGAATTTGATTTCCAATTTTGAGGCCAATGGCAATATGGGGTTCAAATAAATGATATATAGATATATGAGAATAGAGTACGTTGCTGATATATTTTCCGGGCTTATTGTTTGGGGGACCGCCCCAATCGCCAAAACACCCCTAAAAAGGGCATATTTACCCACCATGTCAATGTGGAGCTTAAATGAAAGGTACTGGGGGGTAGAGCAAGAATTGATACCCATTTTCACAAGAATTGATACCCAAAATACCCCACAAACAGCAATTTTTTAGTGACCATCGCAATATGGGGCTCAAATAAAGGTATTTGGGAAAGAAAGTAAAGGCATTTTTAATAAAACTTAGAATGAACTTTAATTAAATATACTTTTTTTACACTTTTTTTCTCAAGCAAGCTAAAAGTAACAGCTGATAACTGACAGAAGAAAGAATGCAATTACAGAGACACAAGCTGTGAAAAATTTTGTCAACGCCGACTATATAAAAAATCCGCAATTACTTTTTGGGCAACCCAATATTTAGGGCATAACCAAAACACCCCCAAAGGAAAAAATTTTTTCAACCATGCCAATATGTGGTTCAAATGAAAGGTATTTCAGATTGGAAAACGAATTTGATAACCTATTTTGGGGCCATGTGTTTGGGGATGCCTCATCCTGTAAACTAAACGGTATATGAGAGAAAAGCACGATGCTGATATTTTTTCAGGGCCAAGTATCTGGGGGCCAAGTATCTGGGCACAAGAAGCAACAGCGAGAGCCGTTGCGATTGTCAAGCGTTCGAAACCATAAATACAACTTGCCGATGAGTTATTCTAACCGAATGACGAAACGCATCCCATAGTGGTAGGTGTGTGTTGCGATCTTTGGCTTTCCTTTTCCATTGCCAAAGTCTACGAACATTGAGCTCGTCCCGAAAGAGAATCAAACAAAAATTGAAAAATTAAATGATCTTCGCCCTCACAGGCAAAAAGACTTGAAAATGAAAATCAGCAAAAGCAAGATTCATATTGTCTTAGATTACAAAGTTTCTGGACTGAACCATATCAATTCAATGCTTACACAGGTACTCGGCCGAGAACCTGTGTTATTTGCCATAAAATATTAAATTATGTGATTCCCCAGAGTTGTCAACGTCGGATGCAGCAGTGATGAGACAGGGAGACGGTGGAACATCAACAAATGAGAACTCTCCACATTTCGTGGGGTAGTAACAACATTCATAAACCGGGCCAAGCTCTGGCAGAATTCTGCACGAGGTTGTGCACTCCTATGGGTGACCACCATAAATAACCTATTACGGATGTTGACTGAGGAGGGATTTGAACCCGTTTGCTACGCAGACGATGTTTTAATACTTCTAAGGGCTAAAGATTCGAACTTGCTATGCAGAAGGGCCGAAAGGGTCTTGCAGATGGCATACGACTGGGTTAGACCTAGAGGTCTCCATGTTAACCCAGAGAAAACTTAAATCTGCCTGTTCGCAAGGAAAGCGAACGTGGAACAATTTGACGCACCACGTTTCCTCAATAGAACGATTTCTTTCAATATCTGACAAGGTCAAATACCGAGGAGTGATCTTGAACAGGAAACTGAATTGGAAGTGTCACATTCGGGGGCGTACCGAGAAGGCTCAGGGTTTGTCCACTGGCTCTACAGGAGCGTGACCAATACTTACTTACGCCTTATGGAGAAAACGTGCAACGTAAGGTTAATACAACAAGTTCAGAGAACATGTTGTCTTGGCATAGGCGTAGCGATGAGGACCACGCCCACTAGGGTACTTGATATCCGACCCATAGACATTCAGTGTGAGGCGGCAACTGAGGCTACGAGACTTAACGCGATGGAAGAATGGATTGAGGATAGGAGCAAGTCATACCATAGCGGTATAATCGAGGCTACGATTAGAAGCCTGGAAGGAATGGAAGAGGAGCGAGGCACTGCTGTCAGCGGCACAGCCTTGGGTCGACGGAACTCTACTATATTGGGCCCGAGCAATAGAGGAGTAAGGGAATTGAAAGAGCAAACGATTTGGCAGTAAAGGCCATAGGATTGCCGTCAATAAACTTGGTTAACCCAAAGCCTTTGTGGTCGAGGTAGTCACATTTAAGGGCGTGGTCAACAAACGCTCATGTTACACTTTTGAACTGCGAAACGTTCGGTAGGACGACGAAAATCCTATGGGGAGATTCGGATCGTGAAAAGAAGAGGCTATTACTAAAAAGGAGTAAGAAGGAGGTCATTATAGTTTTCGGTATCATAACGGGACACATAGGGCTACGAGCTCATTTATACAAAATCGATTGTGCTAGGGATAGCATGTGGGGAGGATAATGAGACGTTGGAGCATTTCCTATGCCATTGCCAGGCTTTCGTGGCTAACAGACACCTGCAATTAGGTGGTATGGAAAACAATATGGAATTCTGTAAGTAGCACTAAATTCCTGACTGAGATTTTCTTTTTCGAGTTTACTTGTAGTAATTAGAGCGCACAGTAAGTCAATTACTGGCTTAGGTGTGGCATGGGCGGATACTAATCTTATCAAACTATCTTAAGACCAAGCTGATGCCGCTCACTCATTTGAAATGGTCATGCCATTGAATACATTGACAACTTTCCTAACTTGGCACAAAATTACAAAGGACTAAGGATCAAAATCGGACATCCGCCAACGTATCAACAAGGCTAAAAATGCCTTTTTTTAAATCAAGAAAGTGTGCAGTGGCGTCAGTGTAATACAAAAGTCAGAGTTTTCAACACAGTGTGAAATCAATATTATTATATGGTTATACAACATGGAGCTTGACACAAGCGATTACACGCAAAATATTGAAAATATTGAAAGTTTTTATATATTGCTGCCAACGACAAATATTTTGAGTTTTATGGCTAAAACGAATTTCAAACGCGAACGAAAACTACCCGTGTCGATGTAGAAATCCAGACTTGGTTGGTTCATATCCTACGCCGACGCGCGGGATATGTTTTAGGCTTGGACCCGCAAGAACAGCGAAGCGCCCGTGAAACAAATGGATCCGTTTTACTAAAAGAGAGTTAAAATCAACCCATACTGAACTTTTCACTTTTGGTCTTACTTAATTTATATAAAATACTAGCTGTCCCGGGCCCGCTCCGCTGCGCCTTCTTTTACTTTATATGGAACAAAATTTTTCTTGGAATATTTAATTTCGACAAAGAGCTTTTAGTGAAATACCATGCTACGCAAATAGTATATCGCTTGACTAACAGTTTAACAATATAAGTGCCTTTGTCTGAATCCCATATGATCTTTATTTTGTTTTATTTTATTGAATTTATTGAATTTTATTTTAGATGTAAAGTGTACTCCATTCCTAAAATACTTTATTTCAGACCGATATTCTCATGTTTTCTCTGATTTAGGGGTGTTTTCGGGGGTGAGGTGACCCCCAGACACTTGGCCCTGAAAAAATATCAGCATCGTGCGCTTGAAAGAAGCGCACGATGCTATTTTTAAACCCCATATTACCATTGGCTTAGGGGAGTTAACACGATGAGGCGTCCCCCAAACACATGGCCCCAAAATAGGTTATCAAATTATTATTAAATCAAATTATCACATACCCTGGAAAATATATCAGCAACGTGCTCTATTCTCATATATCTACATATTATTTATTTGAACACCATATTGCCATTGGCCTTAAAATTGGATATAAAATTCGTTTTCTTATCTCATTTAAACTCCTTATTGCAAAAGTCAGTAAATATGTTATTGGCCCTAAAAACTATAAATATTTAGTTCCACTCTCTTTAAGACCCAAATTGTTTTGGTGAGCAAATACGTCCCATTGGGGTTGTTATGCTGGTGGGACGTCCACAAGACAATTGGTTCCTAATGTTGATATCAGATATGTGGTCTACTCCCAAACACCTTTAATTTGAGCCCCATTTTTCCATACACGGCAAACATGACCGGCTTGGGGGTGTTTTGGAGGATGGGCGGCCACTCAGTGAGATGACCTTAAAAATATATATCGGATTTGTGTTCTACTCTAAAAACCCTCTTGTTTGAGCATCATATTGAATAGTCAGCAAATACTTCCTATTTGGGTGGTGTTGTGGGAGTGGGGTGGCCCCATAGACACTTTTCCCGAATATTGATATCTGATTCGTGCTTTACTCTCAAAGACATTTCATTTGAGCCCCATATTGCTATGGTCGTCAATTTTTCCATTTTTGGGGGGAGGCAGCCCCCTAAACACTTGGACCCATATTTGGATATCAGATTCGAATTCTACAATAAAATACCTTTTATTTAAGCCCCATATTCCCATGGTCAGTAAATAAGTCCTGTTTGGGGGGTGTTTTGGGTAAGGGGTGGACCCCCAGAAACGTGGTCCCACATTTGGATATCAGATTCGTATTCTACTCGCAAATACCTACCATTTGAGTCCCATATTGCCATGGTCGGTCAATATGTCCGATTTAGGGGTGTTTTGGGGGTTGGGGTGGTCCCCTTAACACTTGGTCCTACAATTGGATATCAGATAAGTTTTCTAATCTAAAATACCTTTCATTTGAGTCCCATATTGTCGTGATTGGTCTAAGTATATGTTTGGTAGGTTTTGGGATGGGTCGCCACCCCTAGGTACCCCATCCGAAAATTGGATAACAAATTTTTCTTTTTAGGGTACTATATGAGAGCACACAAAATTTCGCTTCAATCGCCCACCTATCTCCGAGATCTGGTGTTTCTGTAAATTATGGTAAGGGGGAGCGCCCGCCCCCCTTCAGATATCAAAAAATGTAGTACCCTATTTTCACCACGGAATCATTATGCACCATCTATGAAAATTTCAAGAAAATCGGTTCAACTGCTTCTGAGTCTATAAGGAACACACAAACATACAAACAAGCACAAATTGATTTTTATATTTATATTCCAAGTATAAATAAAGAACATTAATGGGATAAGATTTACTAGAAATAATATTGAACAAGAAGAGAAAGAAAACATGTTAACTTTTGCAAAAGGCTGAACCAGATTATTAAATATGTATATTATTAAACGGCGAAGGGTTTTACAAAGACGAGTCTGTGGTACATATTAAGGCCAAACGACTGAATGGACTTCAATAAATTTGGCTTTAATCAAAAGATATTTTTTCATGGATTTGAAGAATATATATAAAAACAAGTAAAAGCGGGCTGAATCTTGGGAACCCACCACCATTGATTCTGCTAAAATATGGGAGCTATACCTAGTTATAGACCGAATTGGACCGAACCTGACGCAGTTGTTGAGAGTCAAAACAGAATATTATATGCAAAATTTCAGCCAAATCGGATAAAAATCGCGGCTTGTAAGGGCTCAAGAAGTCAAATCAGGAGATAGGTTTATATGGGAGCTATATTATGTTCTTGACCGATTTGAACCGTACTTGGCACAATTATTGGGAGTCATAACAGAACACTTTGTGCACAATTTCAACCAAATAGTACAAAAATTGTGGCTTTCATGGGCTCAAGAAGTCAAATCGGGAGATCGGTTTATATGGGAGCTATACCCAAACCTGAACCGATATGGTCCATTTGCAATCCTCAACGACCTACATCAATATAAAGTATCTATGCAAAATTTCAAGTGGCCAGCTCTACGAGTTCGACCGCTATCATGATTTCGACAGACGGACGGACATGGCTAGTTCGAATCAGAATTTCGATAGGATCAAGAATATATATACTTTATGGGGTTCTAGATAAATATTTCAAGTTGTTACAAACGGAATGACTAGATTAGTATACCCCTATCCTATGGTGGTAGGTATAATTAATGTTCCGAAAAGAAAATCCATGAAAATGAGGAATGAATAAAAGAAGAAGAAGCAGAAACAGAGCGAATAGTTGTTGGTGTTTTGAACACCCGTATTTGTTTGAACGCAATTCCATACTGTGGGAGCACGAGATAAGTAAGAGTAACAAAAGCAAGTGGTAGATGTTTGTGAAAATTTCAAGAAAATAAGTTGAGTTGTTTTAGAGTCTATATGGAACACCAAACAATAATGAAATACGTTGTCCAAAATTTTGCAAAAGGTTCGGTACAATACAGGTTTTTTTTCAGGAACGCTACAAAAGTAGACCGATAGCGACAGGAAACGACGTCATATTTTTCGCCGCTCTTTTGCAATTTCTCTTCAGTAAGGTTTGCCATTTCATGAGGGAAAGATACAAGAGCCAACAACGAGTCCAAATTATTAAAATTTACTACCGAAATTCGCGGTTAGTGACCTCAACGCTAAGAGCGCTAGGATGGGGCTTATTTCTAGCTGAATGGCTTCGTCAATAAGCAAAATAGCGTTATTGGTTAGACACCAATCCACACCTACTGCATGAGTCATCATTGCATCCCGAAAAAATAAGGTTCGTGCGGTTTACGGGCCGGAGGTGTCATTTGGCCGAACTTCTTCCGTGATGATCAAGACCGGCACGTTACTGTAAATGGGAATCGCTACCGTTCAATGATAACAATGATATTTTTGGTCCCAATGGATGGTATAGACTATTTTCTGTGGGGCTACAAGTCAAATCTATGGTCTATGCCAACAAGCTAGCGACGATTGATGAACTTTATACGAATATCGAACGCGAAATTGCAGCAGTATCGGCTGATTTATGCTTGAAAACCGTCGACAATTTGGTTCAGCGTCTGGATTTCTACAAGCATGTCTGTGGTGGCCATGCAAATGAAATCGAGTTCTATACATAATGGCATCGAACGTACTTTCATAGGAATGGAGAATTTCATTGATATTTTATTTAAAAAGATTTGGCAACGCTCTTATTGAAAGACCCTATAAAAGCGTGCTAAGTTCATCGCATTTGTCAAGTTTTTTGCCCGATATATCTTTATAGGCAAACAAAGGAAAATAGATAAAAATTGCCATGCTATTGGTGCTACATCAGCTTATCGACCGATTCGAACCATACCTGTTTTGGATCTTGCAAACCATAGTATAAGTCATTGTGCAATATTTTAGCCAAATCGGATAAGCATTGTGCCCTATAGGGGCTCAAGAAGTAGAATCGGGAGATAGGTTTATATGAAAGCTATATCAGGTTAAAGACCGATGCAGCACGTATGTGGAAGATCATAGGAGAAGTTGTTGATTTAATATTAGCCAAATCGGATATGAATTGCGCCCTCCAGAGGCACAAAAAGTCAATTCAGGAGATCGGTTCATATGTGATCTAGATCAAGTTTTGAATCGATTTGGACCATACTTGGCATAATTGTTGGAAGTCGAAACAAAAGACTACATGCAAAATTTCGCCGTCTAGAGGCTCAAGAAGTCAAGATCCAAGATCGGTTTATATGACAGCTATATCAAAGCATGGACAAAAATGGCTCTATTAAGAACATAGAAACAAAATTTATGCCATCAATCGAAACAAACATTTAAATAAATGCGTCAATATAGGTTAATGGACAACTCGAGTCATTGATCATTTTCGGCAATTCAGCAGTTATGCAAATGCATTTGCATAGCACATACGTACAGTCAATCAACTCTATTTAAATCTGCGTACGTCTGCATAACTGCATTTAGTCCTTGAATTTGCTTTTACTTGTTTTGATATAACTTTCGTATTAATAAGCACTTATCTTTAAGCCCATTATTAACTGTAGGAGTATATAAGCGTAAACAAAATAAAGGCCATTTGGCAATCTATTAAAACAACGCCAGGTGTTATTGCTTGCCCACTTTTCTACTAGTTACAAGTGCTGGGAGAAAAGATACAGAAACTCAAGAAAGGAAATAGGGATAGTTTTGACGCATCGTTTAAACTAACAACCACTACCCATTCTTGAATTTAAAATACAATCCCAAGCGACCTACACTAATAGGAGGTAGTTAATTGTAGCCGTTGATTGGAGCGGACGTGTTTTTATTTCGCTCCTCAAAGAAAAAATATTCGTATCTCAGAATAGGTACTACCTATTACGAAAAGCCAGTCATCGCAGCTTAATCGAGGGATGAGGGCTGCGGGATGACGGCAGAAGTGAGCGATGGCTTTGCTAAGCTCACAAGCAGACCGAGAAAGCGATCCGGTGCCAGACGAAGGAGACAGAGGAGTAAGTTCCGGCAGCGCAATCGGGCGAAAGTGCAGGATGCTGGAAGCGATAGAACTGACATTCCAAGCAAAACCAAGGTTTGGTCGCGTGGAAGTGGGAGGTCTTCCACAGGGAGTATAAGAAAGGAACTTTCCTTGTGGTTGGCATTCATCAAATCTCCGTGACGAGTTTGGCTAAGACTAAGACATAGCGCACTACGGGAGCAAGGCGGTCTTTTTCAAAATTGGGAAGACTAGGATAGGCAGAAATCCTCATATTGAGACATCAAGTCATGCAGCGGCAGGTGACTTAATACCGCCCAACGCACAGGGGGCTGGCGACGAGACAATCACCGCCTCTCTCAATATTGGAAAGACTAGGATAAGCAAAGATCTTAATACTAAAATATGAGGCAGTGCATTAAAAAGGGACCCAACACAACCTAACAAACAGGGACCTGCCGACGGACCTATCACCGACTTAATAAAAATTCGGAAGACTAGGATAGGCAAAGAACCTAATACGATGACATCAAGCAGTGCAGTGACAGGAAAGTCAATGCAGTTTAAAGAACAGGGAGCAGGCGATGAGTTCATCACCTACTCCCAAGATGTCCATCTACTGGAGAACCGATGATTGAGGTAATCCACATAAACTAGAGCGAAACTGCTACACACGCTCTATTGGAGAAAATCAGTAAGGGCAAGACGACAAGATGACCCGGAACAAAGTTTCTGGACTGAACCATATTAACTACCAATTATTCTATACTAATACTGGCACTGAAGGTCACCGTAGCGCAGAGGTTGGCATGTCCGCCTATGACGCTTAACACCTGGGTTCGAATCCTGGCTGGAACGAACATCAGAAAAATGTTCAGCGGTGGTTATACTCTCCTTATGCTGGCGACATTTGCGAGGTACTTTGCCATGTAAAAACTTCTCCCAAGAAACGGTCGGTAGGAGGGCGAAAATCGTATGGGGGAATCCAGATCGTGAGAAAACGAGGCTATTACTGAAAGGAATTAAGAAGGAGGTCAGTATAGCTATTGGTATCATAACGGGACATATAGGACTACGAGCTCACTTATGTAAAATCGGTGCGGTAATAGCATGTGTAGGGCATGCGGGGAAGATGATGAGGCGTTGGAGCGTTTCCTTTGTCATTGCCCGGCTTCCGCGTCTAATAGCTTCCGTCACTTAGGTGGGGACACAATACCAGACATGAACCAACTTAGGGGCGTAGCATGGAAAACAATTAAGTATTTTGTAGATAGCACGGAATCCCTAACATAGGTTTTCTTCTTTGAGTTTACTTTTTTTAGTTTTTAGCGCACAACAAGCCGATTACTGGCTTAGGTGTATGTCTTATTTTAACCTATCCTACACTGAAAGGAAGTATTTATGCAAAATTTCATGCGCCTAGCTTTATCCCTTTGAATGTTAGCGTGCTTTCGATAGACGGACGGACATGGCTAAATCGACCCAGAATATCAAGACTATGAAGAATGTATATACTAGGTTGGGTCTCAGATGAATATTTCGATGTGTTACAAACGGAATGACGAAATTAGTATACTCCCTATCCTATGGTGGAGGGTATAATAAAATGAAAGGACTTTGAGAGTAAAGTACGAATTTGATATACGATTTTGTGGACAAGCCAACAAAACGTCCAAGCGGACATTTGGCCGATACGGCAATATATAGGACTCAAATGAGAAGATTAGAGTACGAAATCAACATTAGGTGTTTGGGTTGTTTTTCAGGAAGGTACGTATAAATCATGTATTTAAACAATCAAGGGTTTTGGACCATAACAGCTGCAAATGTTACCCGATTTCACTAAAATTTATGACAGTGAGTATTAGTTGTTGAGTTGTATATAACTGCAGATCAATCTCCCCATTGAACGGGTTGGGTTCAAAACAATTTCTATGAATGACTTTTTCAAATAGAAAAACACCAGTCATAGAAAAACACCACCTCCAAAATTACAGGCAAATAGAGAAATAATGGCGCCCCCTTCAGAGGCTAAAAAAGTTGACCTGGGAGATCGGTTTATATGGCAGCTATATCAGGTTACATACCGATTAAGGCCATACTTGGAACAGTTGTGGGAAGCCATACCAAAATGGCATATGCAAAATTTCAACCATACTGCGTCCTCTAGAAGCCCAAGAAGTCTCTTCGGGAGATCGGTTTATATGATGGCTATATCAGGATATTGACTAATTAGGCCATAGTTGACACAGTTGTTGGAAGTGAAAAAAAAAACACTTCACGCAAAATTTCGGTCAAATCGGTTATGAATTTCGCCCTTTAGGAGCTCTAGAAGTCAAGACTCAAGATCGGTATATATGGCAGCTATATCAGGTCATGAATGAGGATTTGATGGCTTAAGATATCAGATCTGCAGATCGGACCATATAACAGCTTTATCCAAAAATGATCTGATACAGACCATCAAAGTATGGCCCCATCTGGACCAAATTCGGTGTGGACAATGGGGAACCTGACCTGGGAGATCGGTTTATATGGGAGCTATATCAGGTTACATACCGATTAAGAACATACTTGGAACAGTTGTTGGAAGCCATACCAAAATGGCATATGCAAAATTTCAACCATACTGCGTCCTCTCCCAGGTTGAACCTAGTTCAACTCACTGCTCTAAATTTTAGCGAAATAGGAAAATACGCCTTTTTCCGTTCGGGCTGGGGCTGAAGTGAAAGAAAAACTTTGTAATTTAATTTATAATTTATTTATTTACACGCGCACAACAAGAATATAAAATTCTTATAATTAAAGTGCGGGAAATATCTCCAACAGTAGTATTGGGTTGTCCAAAAAGTAGTTGCGGATTTTTTAAAAGAAAGTAAATGCATTTTTAATAAAACTTAGATTGAACTTTAATCAAATATACTTTTTTTACACTTTTTTTCTTAAGCAAGCTAAATGTAACAGCTGATAACTGACAGAAGAATGAATACAATTACAGAGTCACAAGCTGTGCAAAAAAATTTGTCAACGCCGACTATATGAAAAATCCGCAATTACTTTTTGGGCAACACAATACATAGTAAACACTTAAAACTGAGAATCTATAGCTATACAATACATCACAGATTTTGAATGAATAACTAACATTTGTGGCTTTGTAGATTTGAATTTAAAAGAAAAAAAAGTTAATTTATCAATTAAAGAGCAATTAATAGACTAAGTTGATCCGAAGAAGAAGAAAATAAGGTAAGTATAAAAGAATAAAAATAAATATATAAATGAGTCTTAACATTCATCAACTTAATGCAGTACAATGTTTCCAAAGTCTGGTTTTAAATGTTGCCGAGTTACTGAGTAATTGCAGATCGTTAGGAATAGAATTCCAGAGACGTACAGCGAATATGAACATATGCCATTCAGCAACAAGTCTCCGATACATTTTGGGAATAATTTTTGAATTTGATAAATTTCAATAACATCTTATGAAATGAAAACATTTTCCTAACATTTTTCTTATAGACAATTTTCAATAAATATTTTTAAAGACAACATTTAAACCCATTACGCTTGACCCTCGATTCCCTTGTCCAATTTGGATGAAATTTTATATATTCATAACTTAGAGCATTTATATTGACGTTGTCAATTTTTTTAAAGACAATTTTTAAAAAAATTGTGAACGGTTTTGAAAAAGTAAAAAATCTCTTTATTTCCTAAGCCACAATGTATTTACAATAAAAGAACATGTTTTTAATATTTTATAACCATTAGGCGAAGAAAAATAGATTTAATTACATTGAAGTTCTTGGGTATTTTTCTATCCATTCGTATTTAATGGGTTAATGGCATTTTCTTTATAAATCGAATATTCCAGATTAATTTACATTTTAAAATAAATATTTCAAACGGAACCACTTCGTTATTTCCTTGGAATTTCATAATTCATATACAGTATTTAAGGCAATTGAAACGGAGCTCCTAGTGAGTTGGATCGAAATCAATTAGTCAAGATCAAGCAGCATTGAGTCTAGTAGAAATTTATCAGTCCTGGTGGCTTTGACCGTAGTGTTGGATACAGTGAAATATTTAAAAAAAAATTTAAATTCACTTTTTGAAAAATTGATTTTCTTCCATATTTTGTTTTAGATTGAAAAGATTACAATGGAAGTTTATAATAAAAAGAACTTAAAATAATATTAGTCGGCAGACTTTTATCAAGTTTTATGTTACACTTACGATTGTCGCTAGGTCATTTGACACCAATTATATATTTATTTCATCTACCGAGTTAAAATTAGAAGGCAAAGAAAGAAAAAGGTTTACAACTGCAATATGGTGGAAATCTTTTCGTATTTCTGCTTTCTACTTCTAGCACCTTTTCTCATTTTATCTCTAATGAATTAGGAAAACTTTAGGACTTATAATGTCATGACGCAAATTAACAAATTGTGATTGTTGTACAAATGAGACTACCTTTCATTGTTTCGCAATGGGAGGAGAAATTAGCGACATCATTTAAGTAGGACGTAGATGGTTCGTCGTAAAAATTGGTCAAAATTTATTTTTGTGAAATATTTAACATTTAAAGTTGCTTATTTTATAGTTGCGATTAGGATCGACCTACAAATAGTGTGTTGGCAATCAGTACAAAATTCAGCTCTGACTTTTTGACCAAATATCACCGCCGCTGGGCCAGTTCGTGCACCTAGAAGCGACGACATTTTCAACAAACATTTAAGGAATCTTTACCAATTTCACAGTAACAGAAAAATGTTGATAATTTTTGATTTAAAAAAAATTTGGTTCGGCTACGTCCCTGATGGCAGCTATATCTAATTAGGGCCCGATATGGACCATTTTCGGTTGCGATATCGGGGGCCTTAGTACAATTCGCGGTTTACAATTGCAACGAAATCGGATAATAAATGTGTCTTTTATGGCTTACGACCCTAAACCGGGAGATCTGACTATATATTGCAGCTATACCTAAATATGATCCTATTTTGCTCGCCAAAGAACTTAATTATCTCAATTTTTGAAGGTTGTAGCGTGATTACAACAGACGGACACAGACGATTCAGAATGTATATACTTTGTAAGGTCGGAAATGGGTATTTCGATGTGTTGCGAACGGACTGACAATGTGAATATATCACCTTTCCAATGGTGGTGGATACAAATATCGATGTATCCTTTAATCCTTTTTAGATTCTGCCTATAAAAAGAACTTAACAAATGCGATCAATGGTGGATGGTATACAAGGTTCAGCCCTACCGCACTTAGTTCGTTTTCACTTGTTTTGGCTTTAAGACGAAACTTTCTAAAATTGGTACACATCTGTTTTCGATAACGATTTAACGAGAATTCGCCAAAATAAAAAGTTCGTAAACCTTATAAATATGAGTATTCTATTTTTTTATTTTGTCGGAGCGGAGCGGATTTGAGATTGAAAACCCCTCCGCTCCGTGTTGAATTTTGAAAGGAATAAATAAACATTCTCGAATATCATTATAGAAAATTATTAAAATAAACTTTAAAATTGTTTAGAAAATAATATTGTTTTAAAGAAAAAAAAAATAAAATTTTCAAAACAGCTAATTTCAAAAAAAATTGAGTCTTTTTTTAAAAATTGACGCGATATTGATGTTTTGGATATTGTGAGGAAGAGTATTCCAAAGACGTATGGTACTCATATAAAACTGCCATTCCTGGACGCGATATTGATGTTTTGGATATTGTGAGCAAGAGTATTCCAAAGACGTATGGTACTCATATAAAACTGCCATTCAGATACTAGGCTCCTTCTTCTAAAAGGGACAAGTTTCCTACCCCTTCTAGATCGGGCAAATATTAATTTGTAATTTGTTTGATATTAAGGTTGTGGCGGCTGGAAATAATTTACTTTGAAATTTAAAATGTTTTTAATTATTTTAACAACTTAGCTTTGATTTTATATGTTTTTCATTTTTTACTTTGATTTTGTAATTTTCATTCTAATTTTCTTTTTAACAAGTCAGCCTTGATTTTGTCACTTTTCTTATTTTGAACAAGGTAGCCTTGAAATTTCTTGTTCTGGATGACAAACGAAAATTTGTAAATACGAAGAGTTGAAAATTGTCTTTCAAACAATAAAAATCTTATCACTCTTTTTGTAAAAAACTTAATTTTTGCGTTTCAATATTACCAAATACGCAACAAGGTGTTTGCTTTCAAATGATTTTATGTAAGAATAGTAGAGATCTAGTTCTAAGTAGATTGAGGAACATGTTGAGACCTTCTTATACCATAGACATACCTAATAATGCTATTGAATACTATATTTAATTTTCGTTGGCTTAGTAAAACGCAGTTTGAAAAAAGTTCACACCCATCGCTCAGACCAGGAATTAGAAATGTCTTTGCTTACAGATTCAAATTTCGATTGGTGAATACGAGTGTGTTATCCACAGTGCACGCAACTTTGCATATGTCTGCCCGGCTACAACATTTATATGATTTGAAAAAGTAAAAGACAGTTAAAAATCTCGCCTAAATTCTTAGCACTAGACACTATATAAAGGGTGATTTTTTTGAGGTTAGGATGTTCATGCATTAGTATTTGACAGATCACGTGGGATTTCAGACATGGTGTCAAAGAGAAAGATGCTCAGTATGCTTTGACATTTCATCATGAATAGACTTACTAACGAGCAACGCTTGCAAATCATTGAATTTTATTACCAAAATCAGTGTTCGGTTCGAAATGTGTTCAAATTTTGACAAATTTTGTTCAGCGTTGAGGCTCATTTCTGGTTGAATGGCTACGTAAATAAGCAAAATTGCCGCATTTGGAGTGAAGAGCAACCAGAAGCCGTTCAAGAACTGCCCATGCATCCCGAAAAATGCACTGTTTGGTGTGGTTTGTACGCTGGTGGGATCATTGGACCGTATTTTTTCAAAGATGCTGTTGGACGCAATGTTACGGTGAATGAACACATTTCGAACCGAACACTGATTTTGCTAATAAAATTCAATGATTTGCAAGCGTTGCTCGTTAGTAAGTCTATTCATGATGAAATGTCAAAGCATACTGAGCATCTTTCTCTTTGACACCATGTCTGAAATCCCACGTGATCTGTCAAATACTAATGCATGAAAATCCTAACCTCAAAAAAATCACCCTTTACATGTTCTGTTGAATTTATAGTGATATCCAAGTCTCGTAAACTATTTTTTTTTTTTGTAAATAACAATAACTTTCGATTTCTCGGGGTTCAGAAATAAACCATTTGCTGTAGCCCATTTATAAACAACGAACAGATCCTCGTTGAGTTTTGCAACGCATTCGCCAATATTATTAACAGAGCCGCAAAGGAATAACTGAACGTCATCGGCATACATAAGGATTTGGCTATGGACCTGCTGGGTAGGAAGATCGTTTGCGTAAAGCGAAAAAAGGAGTGGACCAATTATTGAGCCTTGTGGAGCTCCCTTGGGCACTAGAATCGGCTCTGATAATGAATCCCCTATGTACACTGACTGTTGCCGATTACTAAGATATGATTAAACCTATTTGATAGAAGTATCACTAAAATTGAAAAATCTTCTAAGCTTCATATTTAAGTTATGATGATGAACCGAGTCGAAAGCCTTTGAATGATCTAGTAGAACGAGAAAACTAACATTGCCATCATCAATTTCTCTTCTATTGATTGGGTCAAAGTTATGAAGACCAATAGCATTTGACTTGACTGATCTAAGACTATGTAAAACTTCGTCGTGCAATGCACATCTAAACTAAAAACTGCAATCAACATTTGTACTTTCCTGAAGCTTATTAGTGTCTTGGTAAAAAGTCGAGTCTATATCTAAGGTCGGAATATTAATAAAAGTTTCATTCAATTCGTTTGTATCACCATGGTAATTAGAAATTGCCTTGGATTTTTCAATTCCGATATGGTTTATGACCCCCACTTGCATTTTTGTCTAACGCCGAATAATATTTGGATGAATAATATCGTAATTTTGCATCACTTATAAGTGCATTACCTATTTTTTTTGCCGTGCGGAATTAATCATGAAGTTCAGGCGTTTTAAAGCGTGTCCAGCTAGATCAGGCTAATAGTGAAATGACATCAAGGCTACGTATCCGATTTCTTCATCTTAGTCCGAATGGGGACTGTTGCATCATAGATACACCAAATGTTATCTTGAATAAAGCTTAATTTCTCATCGATCCCATTTCAATGGACTTCTGGAATCATTTTATCTAATTCAGAATAGTCCAAATTTATGAAGTCGCGGTGTGAAAACTTCTCCACTGTCTTTAACACACACAAATTGTAAGCAAGATAAATCAAATCATGTCTTGAGAAACAAGGGACAGATATTTGCTCATAGAGCGAAATATTAGAAGTAGTGTTCACAAAGAACATATCCAAAAGGGTATTAACAGTTGACGATAAATGAGTGGGGTTTCTAGAATTGGTAGGGAAGAGACCCAGTGTCAACATATTGTCCCTCAATTGGGAATCTACAAGAATAGTGGCATTAAAATCCCCAGCTATAATAACATCGTTAAATCCCAATGTTATGGTCTCTAAGACGTTATGAATTTGATTCAAATCTATTGTATTGTTTGGCCGGTAGAATACAACAAATCAAGGTTTTTTTTTAAGTTAGATAAAAGCTCCGCGAATATATATTCCGTTTGATCCTCAAGATTAGATTTTAATCGGAATTTGGCTTTTAACGTGTTCCTTGCATATATGGCAACACCACCCTTACGACGTTCTCTATCAGATCTGAATACAGTATATCGATCCAAGTTATCATACTAATTTCGTCATTCTGTTTGTAACACCTCGAAATCTGCGTTTAAGACCCCATAGAGTGTTTATATTCTTGATCGTCGTGACATTTTAAGTCGAACTAGCCATCCTATGGTGGAGAGTATAAAAATTTAATGGTTTTGTTTCGCGAAAAGCACACATAGAACCACTCCTTATTGTGAAAATGGTATAGATACTCACATTTTTTTATTGAAAATTGTGGTCGCTGCTGGGTGCGGGAACTGACCAATCTATGATGATGACATTTGGTCATAAAGTCAGAGCTTAATTTTGTACTGCTTGCTTACACACTAATTATAGGCCGATCCTAATCTTTCGAATCCTTCAAAATATACATTTATTTGAAAATATCTTTGTTTCATAGTCATAGTTTCGGCGAATCAGCTTCAGTTTTAATTTCCCTTCAAACTAGTTTTATGATTTCAACAGGTTAATGTTTGTGTCAGTCAATTGGTTATAAATGTCTTCTATTTCCATAAAATTTTAGGCCAACAAACTAATATTTTCAGCAACTATAATTCATAAATAAAAAATAGACAAATATTTATGAAGAGCAATTTACATTCTCCTAAAATGAAAATGATGTCGCTAAATTATACTTCGAACTTTAATAAAATTGATCAAAAATACGTTTTTAATGGAAAAGATATCTCACTATTTGCGCTAAATTTATTCGGTCTTGAAATAATTCATACAATCGGATATTGTCCGTCTTGAGACCGGGGGTTCTATGTATCTATTACAAATAGAAATACAAACAAGTTAAAGGGTGCTAAGTTCGGCCGGGCCAAATCTTATAGACCCCCCACCATGGATCGCATTTTTCGAGTTCTTTCCCGGTATCTCTTTATAGACAAACAAAGGATAAAAGAAAAAAATTGCTATGCTAATTGAATTGAATGTTGAAGACCACAGTAGAAGTCTTTGTGTAAAATCGAATAAGAATTGCGCCTTTTAGGGGCTCAAGAAGTAAAATAGGGTGATCGGTTTATAGGGGAACTGTATCAGGCTATAGACCGATTCAGGCCTTATTTGACACGTATGTTTGAGGTCATGAGAGAAGCCGTTGTATAAAATTTCAGCCGAATCGGTTAATAATCACGTCCTCAAGAGGTTCAAGAAGTCAAGATCCCATATCGGTTTATATGGCAGCTATATCAGGTTATGGGCCGATATGAACCATATATGGCACAGTTGTTGAAAGTCATAACAAAACACCTCATGCAAAATTTCAACCAAATCGGATAGGAATTGGTGACCTATAGTGGCTCAAGAAATCAAGATTCAAGATCGTTTTATATGGCATCTATATCAGATTATGGGCCTATTAAAACCATACTTGGCACAGTTGTTGGAAATCATAACAAAACACCTCATGTAAAATTTGAGCCTAATCGGATAAGAATTGCGCCCTCTAGTGGCTTAAGAAGTCAAGATCCAAGATCGGTTTATACGGCAGCTTCATCTAAATATAGACCGATATGACCTATTTACAATCCCAACTTATTAGAAGTATTTGTGCAAAATTTCAAGCGGCTAGCTTTACTCCTTCGAAAGTTAGCGTGCTTTCGACAGACAGACGGACGGACGGACATGGCTAGATCGACATAAAATGTCGCGACAATCAACAATATATATACTTCATGGGCCCTTGGATGAATATTTCGAGGAGCTACAAACGGAATGATGAAATTAGTATACCCCCATCCTATGGTGGAGGGTATAAAAACCTTATTTTTAAAGATATATAATTAGTTAACGAAACTCATATAAATACCTAATTTGGGATAGATATCGTCTAAATTTTACCAATCAATGTATGTGCATTAGAATTTCGTGTTGTATTTTCTTGTACTTGGCAGCCATTTGTCTGCTGTTCTAATGGTTTTTATCATTGGACATATCAGCATTTTTTTATCTTAGGCGAAACTTTTGTCACTTTTCGAGTTTACCATCTGCGCTCGACCGACCTGCTCAACATACAACATCTGAAGTCAATGATCTTAATATTGAAAGACCCTGTGTGACAGGAATCTCAATGTAGCCTAACGAACAGCGAGCCGACAAAAGACCATCACCTACGCCCAAGACGCCCATTTCCTTAGCTTTAGAATACTAGGATAGGTAACTATCCGAATATTGGATCAGCAGGCAGTGCAGGGACGAGAAACGGGAGGCCGAGAACCTGCGTTATTTGTCATAAAAAAATTAATTATGCATTTTCTCCAGAGTTGTCAACGTAGGATGCAACAGTGATGAGACAGGGAGACAGTGGACCATACCTGACATCACTTTATCTGCCTTTCGAATCTCCGATACCGCTACACACGTCGGAGCTGCAACGGATGGTGAGGAAAGCAAAACTGACAGGAAATGAGGTACTAATAGGGTGCGATGCGAACTCTCACCACATTTAGTGGGGTAGTACCAACATTAATAAGCGTGACCAAGCCCTCACAGAATTCTTGAATACTAACGACTTCATAACACTTATTATTGGAGGGTCTCCATGGAGCATTCCTTATCAGATCAGAGCATATTAATGACAATGTCAAGGGAAATCAGCCCAACAAAAACCCTGGATGACGGGGGAGATTCGTAACATTTTTAACAGAGCATGTCGTAAAAAAATGAGTGTTTAGTTGGATGTGTATTACACACGACTCAAGGAATACAAAAAGATTATCACGGCGGCTTTTCCGCCAAGATAAAAAAGTTTCTCTTAGTAGAGGACATGGGAGTGAGAGCAAAGACAACGGAGGACTGGCTCAAGCTTTTGATAAAAACACATTTTCCACAGGATACGACGAGACTCACGGAGACACCGGAATCCTGGAATAATGAAGTTGATCGAAGGCTTATCATTGCAGAATTTATGATAAAGCAAGCCTTCACTCAAGCTATATTCAAAACAGCAAAAATGTTTGCTAAAACAGCAGTTTTTGTGTGCTGAAAATGGGAATGCAGATATTACTGCTGTATTAGCAAACATTTCTTACTGCTATTTCAACTAATGAAATCTGCAGTTTTAAGTACATATGTACATTTTGTTGGAAGAGATGATTTTAATTTGTGGAGTATTGCTGTAAAGAAGCTTTCAGATCCTCCCATTGGTATACATTTCGAAATGTGGCTGAACTAGCTCTAATGTGTCCACGACTGGCATGGCCTTTGGATCTAAATTTAAAGAAAAAATGTTATGGAAAGTATACATTCAGTGGTGATTATAAACATCTACTGAGATACACATTTACATATGTGTAGTAGCAGAACTACTGCAACAATAGCAGCAAAATTCGCTACTAATATTCAGCAGACAGTGTTTGCTATTTTTAGCAAACTTTTTTCTATGAGCGTTGAGGAGCTTCAAACCATTTAAGTCAGCCAGACTTGGTGGAATATTTTCGGCGTTACTACAGAACGAGGCAGACTAACTGGCCACTATTTTCACCAGAGCTGCGGAGTCGAGCAATTTTGACTCGACTCCCACTCCAGGCAAATTGATCGAGTACGACTCCGACTCCGGGCACTTAAAAATGCTATGTGTTATACCCTCCACCAAAGGATGGGGGTGAGGATCTTCAACCTAGGCAATATGGGTATCAAATGAAAGGTATTACGAATGTATGTAAAAACAAAGAATAAAAAATTTAACCAGGGAATGTCCAACGGGATCTTGAGGATTTTGGACCCTTTTAACCCTAGGCAATATGGGTATCAATTGAAAGGTATTAAGGAGTAGATTATGATAACGCCCAAAACCTTCTTTTACATCATATGGAACAAAATTATCCTTTAAATATTTATTTTAGACAATTGAAGAGCTTTTCGTGAAATACCATGCCACGAAAATGGTATGCCGCTTGACTAACAGTATAACAATATAAATGCCTTTATCTGAACCCCATATGATATTTATGGGTCTATGAATTCGCTCGGAGGGTTTAGGGTCATTAAGCACGGGAAAGCTTTGAGCACCACACATGCTGAAACATTGAGACCCGATCTGTGTGGTGCTCATTGCTGTCACGAGAAGCTTAGCTGTCAGCTACCGGGCGGGTTGCGGGTAGTGGAATGCTCCATACGGAGTAGCTGTACCGGCAGTCGGAGATCGGTCCTTTGGACCGGAACGAGATAGCTCACCTACAGGAGCTTGACGAGGATCGCCACCTCCACATGAAATAGTGGCTGCAATGTATGTCCGATTTAGGGGTTTTTTTTGGTGGTGGGGGTGGTGTGGTCCTCCGGATACTTAGCACTGAAAAAAATATCAGCATCGTACTCTACTCTCAAATACCATTTATTTAAACCCCATATTGCCATTAGTTTAAAGGGAGTTTATGGGATGAGGCGTCCCCCAAATACTTGGCCCCAAAATTGCATATCAAATTCTTTTACTATTCTCAAATACTTTTCATTTGCATATTGGCATGGTCGTTAAATTCGTTCTCTTTGGGGAGGGATGGTGCCTCAACTACTTGGTCGCACATTTATCCGATTCGTATTCCTCTCTCAAGAACCTTTTATTTAAGGCCCATATTGTCATGGCCAGTAATAATTTCTGTTTGTGGAGTGTTTTGGGGAAAGGGTAGACTGCCCCATATTGCCATCGCCAGTGAATAATTCCTGTTTGTGGGATGTTTTGATGAAAGGGTGAACCTCCAGAAACTTGGTCCCGAAAGTGAGTATCAATTTCGTGCTCTGCTCCCCAATACCATTCGCTTGAGCCTAATATTGCCATGCTCGGTAAATGTGTGACTTTGGGGTTTTTGGGAGTTGAGGTGGTCCCCCAAACACTTGGTCCCACTATTGGATACGTATTCTACTCTTAAATACCTTTCATTTGAGTCCCATATTGTTGTGATTGGTCTATATATATTTTTCACTAAAAAGTAAAATGTCGATAAAATTTTCTCTAAAGACAACATTTCTCTAAAGACAAAATTTCAATGAATTTTCTTTTAGACAATATTTCAATAAAGTTTTTCTAGATCTAAATTTTCTATGACAAATTTTAAAGATAAATATTTAATGAAATTTTTGCTAAATTCCAAATTTCAATGAAATCTTTCTGTAGACAAAACTTCAAATAAATTTTTTCTAAAGACTAATTTTTAATGAATGTTTTTTTCTTGATTTTTTTTGTTGAAACATTATTTTCTATGTTGTCCGAAGTGGGTATCGAGGTAATTTTTCGACTTCCACTCCAGGGAAAATTGCTCGACTCCGTAGCTCTGATTTTCACAGCGTGCCTACCACTTGCATATACTTGCATAAGCCTGACAGGAGTAGGACATCCAGCGAACTGCTCAAATACAAACATTATGCCTATGTCAAGGGAAGGTCGGTGGAGACTGCCTTGCACGAGGTTGTGCATAAAATAGAAGAATCCTTCGATGCCAAAACGTACACACTGGCGGTATGCATTGACATCGAGGGGCTTTTAACAATGTGCGGACCGACACACTGATCCAATCCTTAGACCAGTACCGGGTGGAGCAGATCCTTAGAGACTGGAACCATATGCTAAGCAACAGATTGATAAATTGTGGATCCCATGACATAAATGTAAAAGAGAAAGTGGCACAGGGGGGAATTTTATCGCCACTCCTTGAGTGACCACCATAAATGATCCATTACGGATGCTGACTGAGGAGAGATTTTAATCAGTCTGCTACGCAGACGTTGTTATAATACTTCTAAGGGGTAAGGATCCGAACGAGCTATGCAGAAGGGCCGAAAGGGCCTTGCAGATGGCATTCGAGTGGGGCAGACCTAAGGGTCTAAGTGCTAACCCAAAGAAGACTGAAATATGCCTGTTCGCGAGGAAGGCGCAGTTGTGCCAATTTAACGCACCACATTTCCTCAGTAGAACGATTTCGATATCCGACAAGATCAGACACTTTCGCGTGATTTTGGAAATGAAACTGAATTGGAAGTGTCACATTCAGAAGCGTACTGAGAAGGCTCACAGATGTTGGGCACTATGTAGACGGACCGTAGACTCGAAATGGGGCCTGAATCCGAGGATAGTCCACTGGCACTACAGGAGCGCGATTAGACCAATACCTACATACGCCTCAGTAGTTTGGTGGACTGCGGTGGAGAAAAAGTGGATAATACAACTGGTTCGGAGCACACGTTGTCTTGGCATAGGCGGAGCGATGAGGAGGATGGCAAAATCCGCATAGTTTGGGTGCCGGGCCATAACGGAGAAAGGCGAATGAAAGGGCAGACGATTTGGCGGTGAAGGCCTTTCGGGTGGACACACTCCGAATTAAGGGTATGGGCGACGAACGTAACACTGTGGAACAATGAAACAGACAGTAGGGCGGCGAAAATCCTATGGGGTAATCCGGGTCGTGAGAAACTCGTCCTCTCGTTACTGAAAGGAAGTAAGAAGAAGGTCAGTATAGCTATTGGTATCGTAACGGGACACATAGGAAGACGAGCTCACTTATGGGAAATCGGTGCGGCAATGATAGCATGTGTGGAAGATGATGGAACGTTGGAGCATTTCCTATGTCATTGCCTGGCTTTCGCGACAAAAAGACATCGGTACTTAGAGGTACACAATACCATACATGAACTAACTTAGGGGAGTGGATGGAAAACAATTAAGGATTTTGTAAGTAGCACGGAATCCCTAACTTAAAATTTGCTCATACGAGATTACTTTTTTGTTTTTATAGCGTACAACAAACCGATTGCTGGCTTACGTGTATGGCCATAGTGGCATGGGGGATTAATATCTGCACCCTCTTTTCAACCTAACGTTACCATCTACCTAACCTAACATATACTACATATTGATTTTCAATGCATAGTTAAAAAGTCGATAAAAAATTCTGTGAAAAAAAATCGATAAAAAATTTCTTTGAATTAAACAATTTCCTTTGGGGTATGATAAATCAACAGTTCTTTTTGACTATCATTTACCTGGAACTAATAACGAAAATAACAATTGTTATTTCAATTAATGAACCGCAAATATATCAACTATCCGGGATTGCAGAACATTACATTGATGAAAAATACATATTTTCAGGTAGAGAAGAAATACATAAACAACATTGGGTTAAGAAATTTCGTAAGTAAATTAAAAATGTATAGGTATTACATCGTTTTTATTAAATTAAATTAAATTAAATTAAATTAAATTAAATTAAATTAAATTTAATTTAATTTAATTTAATTTAATTTAATTTAATTTAATTTAATTTAATTTAATTTAATTTAATTTAACTTAATTTAATTTAATTTAATTTATTTTATTTTATTTTATTTTGTTTTATTTTATTTTATTTTATTTTATTTTTTTTATTTTATTTTATTTTAATTTAATTTATTTTATTTTATGTTATTTTATTTTATTTTATTTTATTTTATTTTGTTTTATTTTATTTTGTTTTATTTAATTTAATTTTATTTAATATAATTTAATTTAATTTAATTTAATTTAATTTAATTTAATTTAATTTAATTTAATTTTATTATATTTTATTTTATTTTATTTTATTTTATTTTATTTTATTTTATTTTATTTTATTTTATTTTATTTTATTTTATTTTATTGTATTTTATTTTATATTATTTTATTAAATTACAGTAGTGGTGTATGGATATGTTCACAAATCCGAATTAAAAACATACAGAAATGACTTCCGAATTAAAGAACCCTACAATGGAAAAAAGTCAACAAAGCAAATGAAACGAAAAATCAAGTACGTGCTGCAAAAACGAGCGAAAAAATTTACCTTAATTAACCGATAAATGCTTCTAGCCCCGAATTATCCGGATTACTGATCCTCAACTGTATTTTACGGTAAATGGATGTTATTTTGTAGTTATTAATAACAACATCATAAATGTTTTTTATTTCATAAATGTTTTTTCTTATTTAGTATGTATTAATAACAATATCAAATTTAATAAAATTTTCACCTACATGTCAAATTAGGAATTTTCACCAAAAAGATTTGCTCTTTCTAGTGTTAAGTTATGTCAAAAAATTATTTTTTGTTTTGTTTTTATTCTAGGATTTACAGGTGACAAAATTCAGCTCGGAAATAACAATGGAATTTTGCAAACTCAAAAAATAAAGAACTTGAAGGGGATAAGGATAATCAAAACTCATTATTAACTCATCCTTAACATACAATATAGCAAGATGTTTATATAAATAAATACATAAATGCGATGGAAAATTAAGTGGGAATATAACACAAATCTCTTTTTTTGACAAAGAATTATTATTACAACTATCCAATAAAATAAAATAAATTAAGTAATTTTACCTACAAATCGCAGCAGCATAATTTTCAAACTGAGTGATTTTCTTTTAGGGAAATGGATTTATTTTCCTTGAAAATACTATACCCTTTTATTAGGTTACAGCAAACTTTAATCCACTTCTATTTTTGTATCCAATTAAGGGACTAATATCGTTCATTCGTTTATTCGTCTGCATATCCTCGGATTTCAAATGTATACAAGCATTTTAACACCCTCCACCATAGGATGGGGGTATACTAATTTCGTCATTCTGTTTGTAACTACTCGAAATATTCGTCTGAGACCCCATAAAGTATTTACATACACGCATTTTAATACCCTCCACCATAGGATGGGGGGTATACTAAATTTGTCATTCTATTTGTAACTACTCGAAATATTCGTCTGAGACCCCATAAAGTATATATATTCTTGATTGTCGCGACATTTTATGTCGATCTAGCCATGTCCGTCCGTCTGTCTGTCGAAAGCACGATAACTTCCAAAGGAGTAAAGCTAGCCGCTTGAAATTTTGCAAAAATACTTCTTATTAGTGTAGGTCGGTTGGTATTGTGAATATACCATATCAGTCCATGTTTTGATATACCTGCCATATAAACCGATCTTGGGTCTTGACTTCCTGAGCCTCTATAGTGCGCAATTCTTATCCGATTGGAATGAAATTTTGCACGACGTGTTTTGTTATGATATCCAACAATTGTGTCAAGTATGGTTCAAATCGGTCCATAACCTGATATAGCTGTCATATAAACCGATCTTGGGTCTTGACTTCTTGAGCCTCTAGAGTGCGCAATTCTTATCCGATTGGAATGAAATTTTGCACGTAGTATTTTGTTATGATATCCAATAATTGTGCCAAGAATGGTTCAAATCGGCTCATAACCTGATAAAGCTGCCTTATAAACCGATCTGCGATCTTGACTTCTTAAGCCTCTAGAGGTCGCAATTATTATCCGAGTTGCCTGAAATTTTGTACGACGGATTCTTTCATGACCATCAACATACGTGTTTATTATGGTCTGAATCGGTTTATAGCCCGTTACAGCTCCCATATAAATCGATCTCTCTATTTTACTTTTTGAGCCCCCAAAGGGTGCAATTCTTATTCGAATTGGCTGACATTTTGCACAGGTCTCCAACATATAATTTATGTGTGGAGATGCTGGGAAAAGAACTCGACAAATGCGATCCATGGTGGAGGGTATATAAGATTCGGCCCGGCCGAACTTATGCCGAACTTGTCTATTTTAGAACGCGGTGTACCTTTTTTATATTCACACTACATCCTTTATGCTTGGAAGCTATCCTTGTTTATAAGTTGCATATCTTTGGCTCGAAATTATTACCAAAATCTTAAAATTAGGAGGTAAAGAAAGATTTTTGAGTTATATCTTTTTTGCAACACCGGTTTAAACAGCTCACACACATTCCGTGTTTTGCTTCACTGTCAAACACCTTCAGTTTAGTCTATAATATCGTCGTCTTACAAACGAACCACCCTTGCAAATTATTGAATTTTATTTTAAAAAATGCGTGCTCTTCCATTTTATGGACGACGCTCAATTTTGGCTCAATGGGTACGTAGGTTAGGTAAGTTTGCCATCAGACTCTCTTAGACCTTTTCGTTCATTGTGATACCACAGGAACAGAAGAAGGAAGATGCCTTTTTGTTCCTACCATTGAACCATCCAGATCGCTCCAAAAAAGCCCAATAAATCAGACAGGTTCTCAAAGAAATGAGAACCTAAAGTGGAACTTCTTCTGACTGCTAGTGCGGGACAAACACACAGAAGGTGTTCTATAGTCTCTTCTTCTTCGATGTACTCACAGCTTCTGCAAAAGTCGTTGCTGGCAACCTTCAGTCTGTCAGTATGTTTTCCGATTAGACAGTGACCTGTCATGACGGACACAATGATTGGGACGTCTGTTCTAGCCAATGACAGCAAAGTCGGATTAGGCCACATAGTTTTAGAATGCTCACAGCCCCCTCTTTGTGACCATCTATCGTTCGTTGTCCTTGGGACCTGGTCCTGAAAACTTAGCTTGCTTGTCGCTAGAGGCATACCCTAAGATTCCGCTTTACAATTTCCTGGGATATCTCTGCGGCCCTGCACCTACAACAGATGAATTTTTAACTGTTCAGCCATCTCGTTGAGAGATCTGCGACAGTCGTTGGCGGTTTTGTGCCCAGAAATACATTTATTAAGAAGACATTAATGCCAATCGTCGTAATGACATTATATCTTAGCAATTCCACCACTTCCTTAATTGCAAGGATCTTCGCTTGAAACACACTGCAGTGGTCGGGTTACTTTTTCGATATGACCAGTTCTAGATCTTTAGAGTACACCCCAAAGCCCACATGGTCGTTTAGTTTGGAACCATCCGTAAAGACGTCTGTTTAACTTCTGTTCTGTTCCAATCGGTTCTATCAAGAATAGTGTTACAGTAATTTTTGTCAAAAAGAGGCTCAGGTACCTGGCCGTAGCCGCCACATGACCAATGAGAAAGCTTCCTTAACCTCAAGGCTGCAATTTGGGTAGCCACAATCTCCAGAGGCAAAATATGTAGCATTAAATTCAGTGCATCAGATGGTGTCGTCCTCAGTACGGGTGTGATGCACAAACAAGCCATCCTTTGGATCCGGTTAAGTATTGAGCAGTAGATGGACTTTTTAAGCGTCGTCCAACAGACCACAATACCATACAGCATTGTAGGTATATACCAAATGCATGACATGCGGCCTTAACCCCATCTTTTGCCAATGGCTCTGTTGCAGTTGTATAGAAAAAGAGTTGCCTTTCTTGCCCTTTCCAAAATGTTGGATTTGAAGTCCAATTTCCTGTCCAGCAAAACACCCAGGAATTTTGGGCTTTCTGTAAATGGTACATTCTCTCTACCCAAGGAGACAGGTTCCACTGTAGGCAACTTGCATCTCCTGCTGAAAAGAACTACTTCTGTCTTGAACGGATTTATACCCAGATTACTTTCGTTAGCCTACTTTGCTGTTGCACGTAGAGCTTCCTGAAGTATATCTCTTAGAATGCTGAGAAACTTTCCCCTAACCGCAATTGCCACGTCATCATCATACGCGACCACTTTTACGTCTTTTACTTCCAGAGACATAGCTAATGGCTATATTCCAAAGTAGAGGAGACAGTACACCTCTTAGAGGTGTTCCTCTGATGACCCATCTTTTTAGATCCACAGATCTCAAGCCTGCCGTAATGCATCTTTTAGTAAGTAAAAAAAATGCTCCCATATATCAATGAGTGCAGTCCGATTCAAATTTTAAGCTCAATGATAAGGGGCCTCCTTTTTATAGCCGAGTTCGAACGGCGTGACGCAGTGCGACACATTTTAGGAGAGAAGTTTTACATGGCATAGTACCTCACAAATGTTGCCAGGATTCGAACACAGGCGTTTAGCGTCATAGGCGGACAAGCTAACCTCTGCGTATTTAGTAAGTCAGTTATTAATAAACTTTCTTACGGTAGAGTTGATGCCTAGAAACTCCAACTCCTTCATGGTTGATGTCGGTTTTAGATTACTAAAAGCACTTTCAATGTCAAGAAATACCTCTAGGTCGTGAAGGGATGTTTCAGTGGATTTGCCTTTACTATATGCATGCTGCTGTGGCGACAGGCGATCTTCAGGGATATTTGCTCTAAGATATGTTTCTATCAACCTCTCAAGAGTCTTCTGGATGCAGGATGAAAAAGGACGAAAATCTTTCGCCTTCGTGTGGTATGGTTTTCCAGCTTTTGGAATGAAAATGTCCTTTGTGTCCCTCTATCCCACAAGTATATGTGACATTCTAATAGAAGCAGAGTATATTTCCCTAAGCCAGGGAACCAGTTTATCAGACACAGCTGGTAATTGAACCGGTGATACATTATCAGGTCCTGGCGACCCAAAGGGGTCGAAACTTTTTATCGCCCAAACGATTTTCGGACACAATTTCCCTAATAACCTCCGAAGAATGCATACCAGTGACGATCACTTCTGGCGCCACGTTGTCCTTTGGAGAATTTCCGGGAAATGTGTACCAACGAGTAGTTCTAGTGTTTCCTCACTAGACATTGAATATACCCCACCGTAATAGCTCTCAAGGACAGAATCTTCCTTAGCCTAGAGGCTTCAACCAGCTCTGGGGTATTATCCACGGAGCTGCAGAATTCTGCCCAGAATTTTTTCTGAGCCATTCTCAGCTCGCCTTTATATTTTCTCAGCCTTATAGATGTCCCAATGTGATGCTCTTGAGGCTTTTGCTCTGTTGAAGATTTTTCTGCAGTCCTTCCTTAGACCAACCAGCTTTTAGGTCCACCATGGCGGTCGCTGTTTGCCCCTTGGCTTGGCACTAGGACATGCAGACACAAGTGAGTCAGTCAGCGCCTTCGTGATCCGCTTGACAATTATGTCTACATCCTCCGCAGTTTCCACTTCCGTTTCTGGTCTAGAAGGGATAGACGTGCAAAATTTGTGCCGAAATTTGTCCCAATCCGTCTTTCTTCTGTTTAGCCGAGGGACCACTCTCTCCATCTCCAAGCTAAAACTAATACAACGATGATCAGAGAAGCTGTGGCCATCCAACAGATCCCAGTCGCATATTCTTCCACTTATATCTTCCGATACAAAGGTAATATCTAGTACCTCCTGCCTGTTCCTGGTAATAAAGGTGGGTTTACCTCTTTTATTACAAATCGGCAAATTGCAACATATAATATATTCGATAAGCAGCTCACTCCTATCGTTGACATCCGAACTTCCGATGTGCATAAGCATCACTTCCTACAATGAGGCTCTTCTGTCCTACAGAAGTGGCATTAACCAACGACTTAATGTTTAAATGCGGCATCTCTGAATCGAGTCACATATATAGCGAAGCCAGTCAGTAATAAGACTTGTTTATTTCAAAGCTGGCTACTACTAAATCTTCAGTGCTTAGCGACGGAAGAAGAAAAACATTTAGACTACACTTTAGCATTTCCCATACCATTGAGAAGTTTAAATCCCGGAATAAGTCCACGAACCATTCCTCCACACATCTCGATAAGAACCACGTCAAGTCCCCCTGCCAACAGGAGGATCTTTAGTGCCGCCGAAGCGGCCTTACAATGGTGGAGACTTATCTGTACAAATCGGACCATAGTCAGGATTCAGAACTTCCACCACTGTTGTTTTAGCCTCTTCTTCTGATTCCACCAGGGGTTCATCCTCACCAAATTCGTTAGATCTTGTCATGATGAGCTTCCGTACGCATCCAGGGGCAGGTGAGAAATCTGGGGAACCACTCTTCCTCAGGACTCTGAACACTTGCCATGTCGACGATTCCTCCTTAGTTGCTTCACTAGCTGCGGCTGTCGAAGTATATTTTGAGTCCCGTGCTTCCCCGCTGGCATACACCTGGCGCTTGTCGGGTCCTGTTTCGTTGCCATCCCCTCCAGTCTCGATTGTGGCAGGGGGATTTAGTCTCCTGTAATCCGCCAGACTTAAACGATGTGGTCGATAATTCCTAACAACTGCTGAGTCGCCTCCTGATTCCCCAACCCCACTGCTTCCATAGACCTTCAGTTTCAACTTGTTGAATCCGTAGGATACAACCCCCTCAGACTTATTGAGGACTGCGAGACAGCCAGAGTTTAGTACGAATACTGCATGTCTCCGGTCACCATTAGCCTCATCCAATCTACCAATCTTCCAGTTGGTGTTTGACAAATTGGGATTAAATTCCCTTAGTCTTCCAAGTATCGATTCAGGATCTGAGGGAATCCTTGGTATTCAAGCATGCGCCATTGGTCGAGAAGGAATATATTCCTTCTTGACTAAATCCAGTGCTACGCCAAGCCAGATCTCGTCAATCTAATTTAGGGCGACACGATGCGTTTCAACTGAACGTTGATCCCCGAAATCAATAAGTTGGAATTGATGATATCAACCTGCATTGTCACAATCTGGAGGAGATCCAGGAATTTCCGTAAGGACATCGGATTATACTGATGACAGTCCATTGACTATCCCACTCCAATTATTCCTTGGTATGCAACCCTGTTCTTCTCCCTATCGACAACTGCCATCACCAAACTGTCTTTAGCGACATTAGCAAAGGCTCTTGGATCCATCTTACTATTAATCGCCCTAATTCTTTTAGGTATGAGATACCCTCCAGGTGACTGCAGCCTTTCGGCTGACTGAAGTGCAGTTTCCGAATCTAGACGTGTAGTCTTTGGTAGTAGCCTGTGCAGCGAATCCCCGATCCCAATCTAGGGAGTCTCTCTTCCTATTAGTGAGAGTCATAGGATCATTCGCACCAAGCCTCTCAATAAACCTTAGAGCGATGAGTCTTCTATTATTCCAACCTCATAAAGTGGTGTTGGTTTGCCGGGGAAGGTCGATCCCAGCTATCCCTAAATGACTTAAATTTTTCCTTAAAAAATTATGACCTATTACGAGTTACAGGAAAATTCTTGCGGGGCGAAATAACAAAACGACCGCTCCACACAACGGATCAACAAGAATCCAATGGGTACGTAAATAAGCAGAATTGTCGATTTTAGAGTGCAAGAGCTACCAATGCTTCAAGAAAAAGTCACAGCTTGGTGCGGTTAATGGACTGGTGGCATCATTGGACCGTACTTCTTCAAAGATGATGCGAATGGTAACGTAACTGGGAATGGTGAGCGCTATCGGGAGGTGATATCCAACCCTTTTTGCCCAGAATAGAAGAGCTTGACTTGCTGTTCAATTGACCGCCTAGATTGTGCGATTTAACGCCTTTAGACTATTTTTTGTGGGGCTATGTTAAAGCCCATGTCTATACAGACAAGCCCGCTTCAATTGACGTATTGGAAGACAACATTGAAGCATTAATTCTTGAGATACCGACCGAAATGTTGGAAAGAGAATGCTAACATTGGATTAAGCGGATGGACCATTTAAGACGCAGTCACGGTCAACATTTGAATGAAATAATCTTCAAACGTTAAATTATTGTATATGTACCGTTATATCGATTAAAAAAGAAAATTCATGCATTTTTATGATTTTTGAATAGCTTTGGCCCATTTAAAGTTACACCGACCAACAATACAATAAGTAGTATTTCGGCAAAATTTCTAGCTTAAAATTTAGCGTACTTTCAACAGACCGGACTACGTCTTTGGCCAAAATTTCCATGTGTTTCAAACGGAATGTCGAAATTAGTATGCCTACATTTCAAGGTGAAGGGTTTAAAAAACAGTGGTCAAAAGCAAAATAAAACAAATTAACATTGGAAATTCTTAAAATACTCTGTTCTCGTATTTGATTGGCTAAAAATACTCTGTCACCACTTGTGGAATCACAAAAACATAGACGTAACTTGCTAAGCGTACATACATAAATATTTTTAAAATCGTTGGTGGTATGACATCAGCTAAAAGGGAATCGGCAGTGCCATTCCACCAAGTGAAGGAGTGAAATCTGCCGCTCTCTGCACAAGTCTCTTTTTAGTGGCCCTAAAAGCCGAAAACATTTTTTCTCTCGCATTGTGGGAGATATTTTTTGTGAATGGACTGCTGCAAGTGTAGGCTAATTTTAGTGGATCAAGTCGCGTTAAGATTAGAACTATTAAATTGATGTATATTTAAATTCTAAAAATTTTTAGATTTTTTTTAAACGTAAAGAAGATATTTGAATTTGCCTATGTTTTGTATATCGTCCGGGCCGAATTTTGTATACCCTTCACCATAATTGGCATTGAAGAAATTTTCCAAATTATGACTTCCTATAAGCAAAATTGAAATTGGAATATAATATATAAGAACTTAATTGCAGATAATGCGATGTAGTGTAATTGCACCCAAATTAACAAAGGTTATAAAATTTATGTGTAATATGTAATAGAAACATATTCTCGTATTTTGATCTATATCCCCCTAAAGAGTATGTATGTTTATATTGGGTTGCCCAAAAAGTAGTTGCGGATTTTTCATATAGTCGGCGTTGACAAATTTTTTCACAGCTTGTGACTCTGTAATTGCATTCTTTCTTCTGTCAGTTATCAGCTGTTACTTTTAGCTTGTTTTAGAAAAAAAGTGTAAAAAAAGTATATTTGATTAAAGTTCATTCGAAGTTTTATTAAAAATGCATTTACTTTCTTTTAAAAAATCCGCAATTACTTTTTGGGCAACCCAATATATGTCCGTGAAAATAAAGTTAACTTTAACTAGTAGAGACACAAACTTATTCAATTTTCATCGTAATGTTAACACATTAACAGAGCTATGTTATAAAGTTAACAGCAAATATTAAATAATAAAAAACGATTTTAGCTCCAAATTCCGCAAGAACAAACAATAAAAACCCAAAATATATCAACTTTTCTCACGAGTGCTATTCTCGACAAAGATGAGACCACTGTGGCGTACATAAAAATTGTGCGTCAATCGCCGCACACGGCTTATGATATGACTTATACAATCGAAAATGGCCAGTATCTTTTTTCCGTCAGTACTTTGGGGGTCGGTTAAACCATTTATGGAAAGCCATTGGTCCATATAATAAATCCCCAAGCAGTGATTGACGCACTATTTTTCAGTCCGCCACAGTGGGCTTCTCTTTATCTAGAATAGCACTCGTGAGAAAAGTAGTTTTCTATATCTGAAAATGGTAAATATTTACATAATTTTAATATTGTTGGGAAATTTTAAGCGTTTGTGATATATTTTGGGTTTGTATTGTTTGTTTTTGCGGAATTTGGAGCTAAATATTTGCTGTTAACTTCATAACAGAGCTCTGTTGACGTATTAACATTATGGCGGAAATTGAAGTGGTTTCTGTCTCTACTAGTTAAGTTAACTTTCTCTTCACGGACATTGTACATAGATAACATGGGTCGTCTTGACATTCTGAGGCGATCGAGCGTTCGAACAAAGTCACAGAAACATCTTTTTCATTATGGTTGTTGGAGATTACAAAAGGGGCCATATCGGTTCACATTTACCTGAAATGTGGTACGTGGAGGGTGCTTGTGCCTTCCAACACATACACTAAATTCCACCAGAAATATCTATAAATAGATATAGCCTCCCTAGAAGTCCCAATCTTTACGGGAAAGTAGGTATGTGAGGTACGTTTGTACCCTCCGACACACACAAATTCCCGCGCAGATAGGTCCGTAAATAGATAAAACTTCCATATAAACCAATCCCCAGATTTGACTTCGCGAGACCCTAGAAGCCTTAGGTTTTGGCGGATCCAGTTTCTAAAAATCCCTACAGTACATTTTTACCGATTGGAAAGACAGCTGTATCAAATGAAACGTATTAGAGACCAACTGTCTAGGTGGGCGCCCACACGCAAAACACGACTTAACAGAACATGAAGCGGTCTTCAGTTATCCCGGCCCCGGCATGGGATAACTATGAGCACCTCACAGGCTGCAATTTTGAGCTCCCATCTGTGTGGTGTTCATTGTTAATACGGGAAGCTTAGCTGCGAGCTACCGGGCGCATCCACAGATTGCGGATAGTGGAATGCTACATACGGAGTAGCTGTAACTGCAGTTTTGGACAATCAGCGGTATCGAGTGCAGAGTCTCAGTGAGAGGTCGGGTAGCACCGGCTCTTGCATAAATACTGAGTGCCTGTGATTCTCGATATGACAAGGCGACTTACTGGCGCCTTTAAATAACCAATGGCCATCATGTTCTCGCGGCGATCGGTCCTTTGGAGCGTAAGGAACTTGCTCACCTATAGGAGCTAGACGAGGACAACAACAACAACCGATCGCGACAATATGTCGTGGAGTAAGTGTCTGGGCACCAACAGTCCCAATAAAAAATACCGCCAAATGTACATGAAGACCAACCGGAACTACACTAGGTGCCAAAAGTCTACACTTCCATCGGTATTTTTTTCAATTATATCGAAAAGGTCGAAGATTTTAATTACTTGTTAAACTTTCTGCAATGAAATCGTTATTGTGCACAAAGTAATTTTTTTTAATGCTAAACTATAATTCAAAAGTCACAAAAAATTAATTAAGATTTCGCTATACAAAGTATACATATTTACAATTAGAGTCGTTTTGCATATCTTCATCCTTTTAGAACTTCTCTTAATTCATTTTGCAAAGATTCAACTAAACGAGTTGTCTCAGAGACTACAATTTTTTCCCATATTCGTTTGCTGGTTATGTTGTGTTGTTGAATTTTTTGATCCTTTAGGACCAAAAGAGCTCAAAAGGGTTCATATCTGGTGATTGGGAGGAACATTCGGAACATTATGCAAAGGGTGATTTTTTTGAGGTTAGGATTTTCATGCATTAGTATTTGACAGATCACGTGGGATTTCAGACATGGTGTCAAAGAGAAAGATGCTCAGTATGCTTTGACATTTCATCATGAATAGACTTACTAACGAGCAACGCTTGCAAATCATTGAATTTTATTACCAAAATCAGTGTTCGGTTCGCAATGTGTTCATTCACCGTAACGTTGCGTCCAACAGCATGTTTGAAAAAATACGGTCCAATGATTCCACCAGCGTACAAACCACACCAAACAGTGCATTTTTCGGGATGCATGGGCAGTTCTTGAACGGCTTCTGGTTGCTCTTCACTCCAAATGCGGCAATTTTGCTTATTTACGTAGCCATTCAACCAGAAATGAGCCTCATCGCTGAACAAAATTTGTCAAAATTTGAACACATTTCGAACCGAACACTGATTTTGGTAATAAAATTCAATGATTTGCAAGCGTTGCTCGTTAGTAAGTCCATTTATGATGAAATGTCAAAGCATACTGAGCATCTTTCTCTTTGACACCATGTCTGAAATCCCACGTGATCTGTCAAATACTAATGCATGAAAATCCTAACCTCAAAAAAATCAGCCTTTAGTATCCAATGCTTAATAACTTGTCTTGTTGAAATAGTATTCATCAGGTAACCCCAAATTTTCAGCACTCTGCTTCAAATTTCACTTAAGGATATCTAAATAAGCAAATTTATTCGTCGTCGATTTGGTGCTCTCAAAATTGTCCACTCCTCAAGCTAACATACAACCCATCATAATTCTGGCACAGAGTACGAATGTGGGCAATATATTGAAGGCCATCCATACCAAAAAAAAACCCAAACGGAATTGTCCCACCTCAACACAAAAAAAAAACTACAAATGAAAATATTGTATCGCATTTGGTTAGTGGCAGTCTGACGTCAGACACATTTATGCGTTTTCGTCCATTGTGATACCACAAGAACAGGAGAAGGAAGATGCCTTCTAGTTCCTAACTTTGATCCAGATCGCTTAAAAAAAGTCCAATAAGTTGCGAATGTTCACATCCGCTAAATCAACAAGTTCTCAAAGAAATAAGAACCTAAAGTGGAAATCCTTCTGACTGCCAGTGCTGTACACACACACACCAGGTGTTCTATAGTCTCTTCTTCTTCGACATTATCAAAGCTTCGGCAAAAGTCGTTACTGGCAACCTTCAGTCTGTCAGCATGTTTTCCGATCAGACAGTGATCTCTTATGACGGACACAATGGCTCAGACGTCTGTCCTAGCAAACGACAGCAAAGTGGTAGACCTCTTCATATTAGACCACATAGTTTTGGGATCCTCACAATTGACTGAGAAAATATTTTTTCATTACATCCCAGTAGCCGGGTAACCCTCTCGATATGACCGGTCTAAGTTCTACAAACTGCAGCCCAAAGCCCACCTGGTCGTCTAGTTTAGAACCATCCGCGACGAAGTCTATGTAACTTCTATTACCAGGGATATTATAGTCCTAATGGGTTCTATCGGGAATAGTGGCACAGTAATTTTTATCAAAAAGTGGGTCAGGCAATGTGTAATCCACACTGCCTGGAATATTGGGCATTGTATCATTGTCTATAGTCGACGCACGATCGAAGGGAAAGCTCCCTTAGCCTCATAGCAGTGATCGAAACAATATGTCGAACCAGTTTCCAGAGGCAGTAGGTGTAGCATGAAATTCAGTGAATCAGATGGCGTCGTCCTCAGTGCGGCTGTGATGCACAAACAAGCCACCCCTTGGTTCCGGGTGAGCATTGAACAGTAGGTGGATTTTCAAAGAGCCATCCACGAGACCACAACACCATATAGTATTATAGGTATGACAAGTGCAGTATATACCCAGTGCATGACACGCGGTTTAAACCCCAAACTTTTACCAATTGCACTCTTGCAGGTGCATAGGGCAAGAGTTGCCTTTTTCAATTTTCTGTCCTGCAAAACTCCCAGGTATTTTGAGCTTTCAGTAAAAACAACATTCTCTCCTTCCAAAAGTGCAGGTGCCACGGTAAGTAATTTGATCTCCTGCTGAAAAGAACTACTTTTGTATTACACGGAATTAAGCCTAGACCACCTTCGTTGTCGCACGGAGAACTTCCTGAAGAATATCTCTAAGATTGCACAGAAAAAAAAATTCTCAGAAAAAAACTACCAAATTTGTATGTGAAACATTAAATTCGCAACGAATTTTAACATTGAATCGAAGACATTATTTGTTGAAGTATGTAAGTAAGTCTCTACAAGAGACTTAACAGACAGAATTATTGAAATTTTGTTAACTTTCAACAATTTTTTTAGTTGAGATAGTTGTTAAAATAGGCGGTAGTACGCCTATTTTAACAAAAATCCCATGCCATTTATGACTTGCAAAACCAGGTTCGAGTCCCCCGGTCGGCGAAACAAATTTTTCTTTTTTCTTTTCTTTTCATTAAACTTATTTTAGAAAATTCGGCATAAAAAAATTCTGATAAATAATTGTAGAGGGGTTTTTACCTATGCTAATTTAATAATTGAGACAGCAGTACTTATTAATTTATTTCACCATAGAGGATATAATGTCGTTAGGCAAGAGGATGTGTGCAAGACTACTAAACATGAGATTATGAGTTAAATACTCTGCGGCACCAAAATTATCAAAATTTGTTTTTAAGGGTAATAGTAGAGAGTGACAGAGAAAAAGCCGAGAGCAGCAGTAAAACGAACGTGACAAAGCAGCACGAGCCGAACAAAGAAAACAAAAACACTACCACCCTAAGCTTATTGATATACTGTTGTTGTTGTTATATGTTGCCTTGCAAAGAGTGCCCTTCAACAACAAATGTGTACTTTGGGTCGTTGAGATTCAAAATAAACTGTTGCAGGAAAATTAATAACTTTGAAAGTTATTTTTTGACCAAAGTTGTTGTTTTTCAAAATTATTTTTATATGTGTGCTGGGAAACTTTTCCCTAACTACAATAGGCACGTCATCAGCATACACCACTTTTACACCTTTTTCTTCCAGAGACAATAATATATTGTTAATTGCTATATTTTTTAAAGCAGAGAAGACAGTATACCTCCTTGAGGTGTTCTTTGTTTTGGGGTCCACCATAGCGGTCGCTGTTTGTCCCTAAGATTGGTACTAGGACATGCTGACACAAGCGAGTCGTTCAGGGCCTTCGTGATCCGCTTGACCATTATGTCTATGTCCTTCGTAGTTTCCACTCACGTTTCTGGTCTAGAAGGGACAGGCGTGCATTTATCTCAATCCGTCATTCTTTCGTTTGGGCGGGGGCTCACTTTTGTAGTATTTTCACCAAGTCTGAAGCTACTATAACGATGATCAGAGAGGCTGTGGTCATCCACCACTTCCAGTCGCATACCGTTCTGCCTATTTCCTCCTATACAAAGGCGACAACTAGTATCTCCTGCCCGTTCCTGGTAATAAAGGTCTGTTTATTTCCCTCACTATAAATCGCAAGATTGCAACTTATAACATATTCGATAAACAGCTCACCCCTTTCGTTGATATCCGAACTTCCTACAATGAGACTGTTTATCCGAGCAGAAGTGGCTTCAACCAGCAACTTAAGGTTTAAAAGCGGCATCTCTGAATCATGTGCCATATATAAGGAAGCCAGCCAGTAATGAGACCAATTAATTTCAATGCTGGCTAGAAGAAAAACATTTTGACTACTCTTTGATAGAATACAGGCTCCTCACGACACTGGACACTTGCGGTGTAGACGATTTATCCATAGATACCTACTGTCGAAGTATCTTTTGAGTCTCGTCCGTTACCGCTGGCGCACACCTTAAGCCCAATCCATAAGGATAACTACCCACATAGGGTCCCATCTCAACCTCTTTCCCTCCTATTTTGATCGTTGCAGGCTGATTTTCGGTCTCCTGCAATCCGCCAGACTTCAGAGATGTGGTCGATAGTTCCTCAGGCAAGTGTTCAGCAACAACTGATGAGTCGTCTTTTGATTCCCCACCGCTTATATACACCTTCAGTCTCAACTTGTTGAATCCGTAGGATATAACTTCTGCAGCATTGGTTAGACAGTTGCAGTCGGTTGTTGAAAGTACGGTTTCAGGGTCTTGGTATCCAAGCGTGTGCCATTGGTCGGGAATGAATATCTTCATTGTTGACAGTGCTACGTCAAGCCAGATCTCGTCAATCTTTTTTAGGACGACACGATACATTTCAAATGAAAGTTGATCCCCGAAAGCAATCAGCTTGTATTGGCCTCGATACCAGCCTGCATCGCCACAAACTAGAGGAGACCCAGGCATTTCCACAAGGTCATCGGAGTATAAAAATAATAGTCAATTGACTATCCAACTCCAATTGCTCCTAGGTATGCAGCCCTCTCCTTCACCCTTGTCGACAACTACCATCATCAAGCTGTCCCTTGCAACACTAGCAAAGGTTCTTGAACCCATATAACTATTGTTCGCCTTAGTTATTTTGGGCATGGGTGCTCTCCAGGTGACCGCGCAGACCTTTTGACTGACTGCGGTGCTGTTTTCGAATATAGACGTGTAGCCTTTGGGTTAGCCTGTGCAGCGAATCTCTGAGTCCAATCACCAAGCCTCTCAATAAACCTGAGAGCGATGCGCCTTTTATTATTCCAACCTCTTAAAGAGCGTATTGGATTGCCGGAGAAGACCGATGGGCTAGACAAATTATAGGCATGCGTAGATAAAATAGGTTCGGCCTTGTCCTTAAGACTCGAACCGGATGTCTTTTTCAAAGCCCCTTGATGACCAGTCACATGTCGGCTAGTGGAGCCTGTCGCAGCCGCTCCACCAGTAGAGGTCTCAATAGCGGACAGTATGCCACAGCCTGAGACCGCCACCGTAGCTGTTGGGTCCTTAGAGTCCATTCTAAGCCTACTCCCGGGCTCTAGATCTACCGCTCAACTGCAAAGCATGTGGTTGGTTTGCGATATGATTATGTTAGAAGATTACAAGTACAGTAAACAAACAATAAAGTTATTCTCAAATGGATACTAAGCCCTGAGTGCCTTGAGCGGCTGAAGGAAAGCTTCATAATATTAAAAAAATATATATATTTAAAAAAAGCCATTTACGGTGTAGCTTTCGCACCGGGCCAACTAGCCAAAACCCAAAAGAAAAATTAATTTTGTAGTAGAAAGAGCTAAGGTTGAAAAAGTATCCAAATGTTATACAAATTAGGAAATTCACTTCGAAAAGTACCTGAAACTTTGTTTTGGATGTACAGCCAAAAGAACACGCAATATTTATGAAATATAGAGCTATGTAAAAAACAAAATCCAAAACACTTATTCGTAAAAATGTAAAATCTCAAAGTCATGGTGCTTTGAGATGACTATGTTGTGAAAAAGAACACAATTAAAAGTATCAAACATGGCGGTGGATAACATCATTGTTTGTTTCGTTATGGTTTCAAAGAAGATTTACAGGCCTGTACCGTGGCCTGTTGTGATGACCGCAATCGTAGAAATTTGCAAATTCAAATTAAGATTGCCAAATAACCTGGTGGGACGCCCCATCGCAAAACCCACCCGAAGGGACATGTTTGCCGATTGGGACAATATGGGATTAGTACGAACTTGGCATTAATTGCCAGGGTGGTTCCTCACCCCCAAAAACACCACCAATATCACATTTTTACCGCTTTGGGCAATATGGGTATCAAATGAAAGGTATTTGAAAGCAGAGTACAAATCTGACAAAAAAACATTATTCCTAGGTGTCTGAGGGGCCTCCCCTCCCAAAATCCCCCGGGGGACATATTTACCGATTGGGATATGGGTGTCAAATGAAAGGTGTTTGGAAGTTGAGTACACATCCGTTATAAGAATTTGGTCCAAGGTGTCTACCGGCCTCGCGCAAAATTGCTTAATAGTGTTCTGCTAATGCCAGTAATAGAGAACTGCTAAGTCAGTGGTTTGTGTCTCCACTAGTTAAATTCGGAATTTATCTTCACTCATTCCACTGAGGGGTTACCAGAGCCCTGTTAATACTTAATAGAACTAAACAATAATAGTAATTTATTATCGATAATTTATCGATTTTTGAAAGGATTTGTAACAAGAAACAAATAAATTTTGAGTTTAATATCTATGCTTTAAACCAAAACCGACAAACAAAGTATCTAAGAGCTGGGTATTGAGCAAATGACAAATTTATAAAAAAAAAATTGCACAGGATTATGGGCAATGCTCCTGGAGGACATCTTAAAATTCTACCAGGTACTACCAAACCACATTGGAAGGCCCACATTTATAGCTATCCAAAACATACTTTTATTCGAAAATTGAACGCTTAATTTTTTTGTATTACCATCTTACTTTTGAAAAAATTTATCGAAAACAAGTAAACAGGCGTTAAGTTCGGCCGGGCCGAAATTTGGAAACCCACCACCTCGGGTATATATGTAAACCACCTTTCATCAAAATTCGGTGAAAAATTCATAACTTATGTCCCATATCAATTATATCAAAATAAAGGGTGATTTTTTTGAGGTTAGGATTTTCATGCATTAGTATTTGACAGATCACGTGGGATTTCAGACATGGTGTCAAAGAGAAAGATGCTCAGTATGCTTTGACATTTCATCATGAATAGACTTACTAACGAGCAACGCTTGCAAATCATTGAATTTTATTACCAAAATCAGTGTTCGGTTCGAAATGTGTTCAAATTTTGACAAATTTTGTTCAGCGATGAGGCTCATTTCTGGTTGAATGGCTACGTAAATAAGCAAAATTGCCGCATTTGGAGTGAAGAGCAACCAGAAGCCGTTCAAGAACTGCCCATGCATCCCGAAAAATGCACTGTTTGGTGTGGTTTGTACGCTGGTGGAATCATTGGACCGTATTTTTTCAAAGATGCTGTTGGACGCAACGTTACGGTGAATGAACACATTTCGAACCGAACACTGATTTTGGTAATAAAATTCAATGATTTGCAAGCGTTGCTCGTTAGTAAGTCTATTCATGATGAAATGTCAAAGCATACTGAGCATCTTTCTCTTTGACACCATGTCTGAAATCCCACGTGATCTGTCAAATACTAATGTATGAAAATCCTAACCTCAAAAAAATCACCCTTTATGTTCCGATTTGGACCAAATACTAATAAGTACAGTAGATATATCTAAAAATAAACCGATCTGAACCATATACGACACGGATGTCGAAAAGCCTAACATAAGACTGTGTCAAATTTAAGTGATATCGGATTATAAATGCGAATTTTATGGGGCCAAGACTTTAAATCGAGATATCGGTCTACATAGCAGCTATATCCAAATCTGGACCGATTTGGGCCAAGTTGCATAAAAATGTCGAAGAGCTTAACTCAAAGCACTGTCCCAAATTTCGCCGAAATCGGACAATAAATGGCTCTTTTATGGGCCCAAAACCTTAAATCGAGAGATCGGTCTATATGGCAGCTATATTCAAATCTAGACCGATCTGGGCAAAATTGAAGAAGGACGTCGAAGAGCCTAACTAAACTCACTGTCTCAAATTTCAGCGACATCGGACAATAAATGCGTCTTTTATGGCCCCAAAACCTAAAACCTAGATATCGGTCTATATGGTAGCTATATCCAAATCTCGACCGATCTGTGCGATATTGCAAAAGTATGTCTAGGGGCTTAACCTAACTCACTGTCACGAATTTCGGCGATATCGGACAATAAATAAGCATTTTATGGGTCCAAAACCTTAAATCAAGAAATCGGTCTATATGGCAGCTATATCCAAATCTGGACCGATCTGGGCCAAATTGACGAAGGATGTCGATGGGCCTAACACAAATCAATGTCCCGAATTTCATCCCTGTCCCGAATTTCAGCGAAATCGGATTTTATGGGCTTAAGACCCTAAATCGGAGGATCGGTCTATATGGCAGCTATATCCAAATCTGGATCGATCTGGGCCAAATTGACGAAGGATGTCGATGGGCCTAACACAAATCAATGTCCCGAATTTCATCAAAATCGGATAATAAATATGGCTTTTGTGGGTCTAAGACCCTAAATCGGAGGATCGGTCTATATGGCAGCTATATCCAAATCTGAACCGATCTGGTCCAAATTAACGAAGGAATTCGAAGGGCCTAACACAAATCCCTGTCCCAAATTTCCGCGAAATCGGATTATAAATGTGGCTTTTATGGACCTTAGACCCTAAATCGGAGGATCGGTCTATATCGCAGCTATATCCAAATCTGGACCGATCTGAGCCAAATTGACGGAGGATGTCGAAGGGCCTAACACAACTCACAGTCCCAAATTTCAGCAAAATCGGATAATAAATGTGGCTTTTATGAGACTAAGACCCTAAATCGGCGAATCGGTCTATATGGGGGCTATATCAAGATATAGTCCGATATAGCCCATCTTCGAACTTAACCTGCTTATAGACAAAAAAAAAGAATCTGTGCAAAATTTCAGCTCAATATCTCTATTTTTGAAGACAGTAGCGTGATTTCAACAGACAGACGGACGGACATGTCTAGATCGTCTTAGATTTTTACGCTGATCAAGAATATATATACTTTATAGAGTCGAAAATGGATATTTCGATGTGTTGCAAACAGAATGACAAAATGAATATACCCCCATCCGTCGGTGGTGGGTATAAATACAGAGTTCCACTGAGGCTTTAGCAGAACTCTCTTAATACTCAATAGAACCAAAATAACAATAGAAATTCATTTTATTTATTAATATTTATAGATTTTTGCAAAGATTTGTAACAAGTAATAAAAAAAACACAATTTGGAGTTTAATATCTATGCTTTAGCCGCCAAGCCAGCAGACCGCCAAACAAAATATCTATGAACCGGGTATTGAGCAAATGACAAATTTATGAAAAAAAAAAATAATCTGGCCAGGATAATAAGCAGTGCTCCTGGATGACAACTAGGAATTATACATGGAACTACCATAGCTTAGGTTTAAGTGGCAGTCTGCCATCAGACTCACTTAGACGTTTTCGTCCATTGTGATACCACAGGAACAGAAGAAGGCAGATGTCTTCTAGTTCCTACCGTTGAACCATCCAGATCGCTTTAAAAAGCCCAATAACTTACGAATGTTCACATCAGCTAAGTCCAACAGGTTCTCAAAGAAATGAGAACCTAAAGTGGAACTCCTTCTAACTGCTAGTGCGAGACATACACACACAAGGTGTTCTTCTTCGATGTCCTTACAAAAGTCGTTGCTGGCAACCTTCAGTCAGTCAGAATATTTTCAGTCTGCCCTTTCATTTCCCGTTACTCCCTTATGACCCGGCACCCAAACGATGCCAATTTTGCCATCCTCAGAGAAGGCGTTAATCTCCTTCTTGCACAGCAAGACTGTTCGTGATCTTACCGTCCTGGTTGTTATTACCCTTATGGCAATTTTACTGTCCGTAAAGATGTTCACACTCGACGTCCTCGCGTTAGCACCACACCACTTCACGCATTCCGTGATCGCCCGGATCTCCGCCTGCAGGACCGTATTATGGTCAGGCAGTCTAAAACTGATCTCAGTCCCTGGGTTCTCTGTCCTCTAGCTTTGATCTTCCAGATGGCAATACTAGGGCTCCGTCAATCAAAGACTGTGCCGATGGCAGCAGTGCCTCGCACTCGACCACAAGTATCCGATCGGAAACCTCTTTCCTTCCTTCAAGGTTTTCTATCGTCGCCTCGATTATACCGCGATGGTATGAGCTGCTCCCATCCTCAATCCATTCTTCCATCGCCTTAAGTCTCATAGCCGCAATGGCTTCCTCACACTTAATCTGTATGTCAATGGGTCGGATATCTAGAATAGTCTCCAGTGCCCTAGTGGGCGTTGTCCCCATCGCTCCGCCTATGCCAAGACAACATGTTCTCTGAACCTGTTTTATGGTCCTTATGTTGCACTTTTTCTCCATAGCAGTCTACCAAACTACTGAGACGTAAATAAGCCAATGGATTATCCTCGGATTCAGGCCCCATTTCGAGCCTACGGCCCATCTACACAGTGTCCAACATCTGTGAACCTCAGATGTCAGTACGCTCCTGAATGTGATACTTCTAATTCAGTTTCGTGTCCAAGATCACACCTAAGTATTTGACCTTGTCGGATATCTAAATCGTCTTACTGAGGAAACGTGGTGCGTTAAATTGGCTCACCTTCGTCTTCCTCGCGAACAGGCATATTTCAGTCTTCTCCGGGTTAACATTGAGACCTCTGGGTCTAGCCCAGTCATATGCCATATGCAAGACCCTCTCGGCCCTTCTGCATAGCTCGTTCGGATCCTTACCTCTTAGAATTATTATAACATCGTCTGCGTAGCAGACGGGTTCAAATCCCTCTTTAGTCGGCATCCGTAATAGGTCATTTATGGTGGTCACCCATAGGTGTGGCGATAAAATGCCCCCCTGTGGCGTGTCCTGTGCCACTTTCTCCTTTATATTTATGCCATTGGACACACAATTTATCCACCTGTTCCTTAGCATATGGTTTATCCAGTCTCTAAGGACCGGGTCCTCCCGGTACTGGTCTAAGGATTGGATCAGTGTGTCGCTCCGCACATTGTGTAACCCTCTCGATGTCAATGCATACCGCCAGTGTGTACGTTTTGGCTTCGAACGATTCTTCTATTTTATGCACAACCTCGTGCAGGGCAGTCTCCACCGACCTTCCCTTGACATAGGGATGCTGTTTGTATTTGAGCAGTTCGCTGGATGTCATACTCTTTATCATTGTGTCCACAATACGTTCCATGGTTTTGAGGAGAAAGGACGTAAGGCTTATGGGTCTGTAGGCCTTTGATGTCGCATAACCAAAGGCCTACAGACCCAAGTGTGGTATAAACACACCCAGCAAGGGTGGTATAAACACCACCCTTGCTTCCTGCCAGGCCTTTGGAGTTTATGCAAGTCCTAGGCACGCTATGAAAATATTGAATAGATGAGGCGCCAGATAGTTTGCCTCTTTCTGTAGTAACGCCGAAAATATTCCATCAGGTTCGGGTGATTCAAATGGTTTGAAGCTCCTGAAGGATTCCTTCACCATAAATTACGTAATTATAAACCTTCGATCAATGTCATTATTCCAAGATTCCGGTGATTCCGTGAGTCCCGTCGTATCCTGTGGAAAATGGGTTTTCGTCAAAAGCCTCAACATGTCCTCCGTTGTCTCTGCTCTCACTCCCATATCGTCTAGTAAAGTGTCAGTTTGGGCATGGGTTTTTGAGAGAAACTTTTTTATCTTGGCGGCGTTATTAACGCTATCGACCTGTTCGCAGAAAAGCTTCCAGGAAGCACGTTTTGCCGCTCTGGTAATCCTATTGTATTCCTTGAGCCGTGTGTAATACACATCCCAATAAACTTACGCTTTTTTACGACGTGCTCTGTTAAAAAGCCTTTGGACCTCTTTCCCAATATTGCGAATCTTCCCGGTCATCCAGGGTATTTCTTGGGCTGATTTCCTTTCCCGAAGAGGACAACTATCTTCGAAGGATCCCACCAGTGCAGTCGTAATTGCCCAAGTCTTCTTCTGAGTAGCCTTCCGAATTTTGTCCAGTTGGTCTTCAGCTTATTCCGGAAGTTTATCGGATTCGGCGCTGGCCGTGCTATTCTAAACCTAATGTAGCGATGGTCAGAGAAAAAGTGTTCCATGGAGACCTTCCAATCCTGAACCTCATCGATCAGATTTTCGGAACATATCGTCACATCTAATACCTCCTCCCTAATCCTATTAACAAATGTATTGGTGTTACCAATATTACCAAGAACTCTGCCAGGGCTTGGCCCCGCTTATTAGTGTTGGTGCTACCGCATGCAATGTGGTAGGAGTTCGCATCGCACCCTATTAGCACCTCGTTTCTTGTCTGTTTTGCTTTCCTCACCAGCCGTTGCAGCTCCGACGTTGGTGGCGGTGTCGGAGAGTCGAAAGGCAGATAAAGTGATGCCAAGTATGCTCCACCATCTCCCTGTCTCACCACTTTTGCATCCGACGTTGACAACTCTGGGGAAAATATATAATTCAAATTTCTATGACACATAACTCAGGTCCTCGGCCGAGTACCAATGTTAGCATAGAATAATTGGTAGTTGATATGGTTTAGTCCAGAGACTTTGTTCCGGGTCGTCCATGGCTCCTGAATTAAGGCAATATGAATCTTGCTCTTGCTGATTTTCTCCATCAGAGCGTGTGTAGCAGTCTCGCTCCGGTGGAGGTTTATCTGGATAACCTCAATCATTGGTCCTCCAGTAAATGGGCATCTTGGGAGTAGGTGATGATCTCATCGTCTGCTCCCTCTTATTTAGACTGCATTAATTTTCCTGTCACTGCACTGCCTGATGTCATCGTTTTAAGTTCATTGCCTAGTCTAGTTCCTAATGGTTCCATCGTCGGGTCCCTGTTCGTTAAGCTTTATTGGGTTTCCATGCCTATCTTAGCCTCCCAAATCTTAAGTCAATGGGCTTCTTGGGAGTAGGTGATGGTACCATCATCGGCTCCCTGTTCGTTGGGTTGCATTGAGTCTCCTGTTGCTGCGTTGCCTAATGTTTCAATATTAGTGTCTTTACCTATCCCATTATTCTTTAGGTCGGTGATGGGTCCGTCGTCGGGTTCCTGTTTGTTAGGCTGTGGTGGGTCTCTCGCCACTGCACTGCCTGATGTCTTAGTATTAGGATCATTGCATCTCCTAGCCTTTCCAATATTGAGAGATGCGGTGATTGTCTCGTTGTCGGTCCCCTGTTCGTTGGGCGGTGTTGAGTCACCTGCCACTGCACGGCCTGGTGTCGCAGAATGAAAATTTCTGCCTATCCTAGACTTCAAAATCTTGAAAAAGACAGTTTTGCTCCAGTAGTGCACCATGCCTTTAGTCATGGCCAAACTCGTCACGGAGACTTGATCAATGCTAACCACAAAGAGAGTTCCTTCCTCCTTCTCCTCCCTGTGGAAGACCACCCACTTTCTGCAACCAAACCTTGGTTTTGCTTGTCCAGGAATCCCAGCATGCGATCCGTCGCAAATTTGCTGCCCCATCCCCTGATGAAGACCGTAGCCTTTGTGAGCTGGGGGGATTTCCGTCTTTCTCATAAGGTCGAGCTTTGCGCCCTCCCAGGGAGCGTGAATACCTGACGAGCTGTTTGACGGTATCAATACATTCCGCCGACGCAAAACGCAGCGTAAAGATGTCCCCTCTAAACTTACAGCTCATCATTTGTATGGGTGGACCCTCTACAGAGTTCCACTCATGTTCAAAAATCCGATCATTAACCAGATCCTCCACTTGACCGACCGATGATCTGGTGGAATCCTACCGGATGCACAGCCGATATTGATGACTCCATATTGATGACTCCATAAGTCAGCTCATCTCTATTGTGCTTCTTTGCCACTCTGGCGTAAGAGGGCGGCTCCTTACCATTCTCAGCGACCATCTTCCCCTTCCGTGATGGCTGTGGGCTTTTGGAAGTCACAGTCCTCCATGAAGACTTAGGGGACGTGCGCGCTTCCTTCGTTCCTGTTCCAACTTTGTCCACCTTCACAGGACGCAGTCTGGAGTCTCCATTGCGGGATGGCTGGCTTGGTTTTCCCAGAGTACTTGAAAGCGAGGAGCTCTTTTTCTTCTTTAGTATTTTAGCAGTGTTATGCTCTTCGGGAGATCTGATTCTTTTTCCAGCTTCCGTAGAAGTGCCTGGAATGTCAGTTCTATCCCTTCCAGCATCCTGCACTTTTGCCTGATTAAGCTGCCGGTACATACTCTCTTGTCGCTTTCGTTGTGCACCGGATCGCTTTCTCGGTCTGCTTGTAAGCTTAGCAAAGCCATCGCTCACTTGTGCTGTCATCCCGATAACCTCATCTCTCGATTCGGCTGCGATGACTGTTTCATTGCCACATTCGCTGTCTGAATTCGAGTCAGAAACTCCACCTTTACTTAAAGGCTGGGGGCGAACTGTGCATCCCTCTGGTTTATCCGTCTCTTCCTCATTTATTAGTCTGACGACTAGTTGTGCGCTTGAAGCATTACTCTCGACCATAGGTGCCAAGGCACCCACACCTATAGCAGGAGAGGACAACATGCTGCGGTCTGACGCCACCACCGCAGATGTTGAGTCTTTGGAGTCCATTTCTAGCCAACTCCAAAAGGCTTTTAAATTTTTTCGTAATAGGTAGTACCTATTCCGAGATACGAATAGATATATATTTTTTCTTTGAGGAGCGAAATAAAAACACGTCCACTTCACTCAACGGCTACAATAAAATTAAAAGTTAATATATACAAAAAAATAACAATTATTACCTTTTATTAAATTGGTAAAAATGTTATTTGAGCGACGGAACAACTTTCAAATAAATTGGTTTATTGAGTTAATAACCGCTTTCATTCATTCTTCTTCTTATGGCCAGTGCTTGTGAAAGATATCTTAAAATTCTACCAGGTTCTACCATACAGGTTCTACCATACTTCTGACTACAGTCAGAGCTTTCCAAAACATAGTTTTATTCGAAAAGGTAATATCTAATACCATACAAAGGTAATATCTAGTACCAACTGCCTATTCCTGGTAATAAAGGTCGGTTTACCCCGTTTATTACAAGTCACCGTACTACCATACTCCGTTGGAATGGCCACAGTGTTACCTTTCAATAAAATAACTTTATTCGAAAATCGAACGGTTGGTTGTCTTGTATTCCCGTCCTTTCTAGAAAATTTCTCGAAAAAAATTCTGGACAGTGCTTGTGAAGGGCATCTAAAAGTTCTACCATACCTCGTTGGAAAGCCTACAGTTAGAGCTTTCCAAAACATAGTTTTATTCGAAAATCTGCTGTAATTCAGGTTTTAGGAAGGTTAGATGAAAATGAATAAAATTTGCCAAACATTTAGAAAGTGTTAAATATTTTTTCCGCTCAATATTTTTTAAATAAAACTAATTTATAGTGTGAATTGGAAGAATGCAAAACAAAAAGAAAAATCAAGAATGTGAATATATAAATGGACGAATTTTGGAGAACGTGGAAGAAATGATTGGGTTGCCCAAAAAGTAATTGCGGATTTTTCATATAGTCGGCGTTGACAAATTTTTTCAACGATTGTGACTCTGTAACTGCATTCTTTCTTCTGTCAGGTATCAGCTGTTACTTTTAGCTTGCTTTAGAAAAAAAGTGCGCGAAATTTTGTTTGCATTTGTTTGTTTGGCGTCAATTTTAATGTGGGTACCACATGTATTGAAAGAAATTCATTTAACAAACCGAATCAACGGTTGTGATATGCACCTTAAACGCAATGAATTCGATCCGTTTTTAAAACGAATCATAACTGGAGATGAAAAATGGATTGTTTACAACAACGTTAGTCGAAAACGATTGTCCAAGCATGGTGAACAGCTCAAACCACTTCAAAGGCTGATATCCACCAAAAGAAGGTTATGCTGTCTGTTTGGTGGGATTGAAAGGGTGTGGTATATTTTGAGCTGCTTCCAAGGAACCAAACGATTAATTCGGATGTTTACTGTCAACAATTGGACAAATTGAATACAGCCATCAAGGAGAAGCGACCAGAATTGGTCAATCGTAAAGGTGTCATATTCCACCAGGACAACGCTAGACCGCACACATCTTTGGTCACCCGCCAAAAACTGAGTGAGCTTGGCTGGGAACTTTGATGCATCCACCATATAGCCCTGACCTTGCACCATCGGACTACCATTTATTTCGATCTTTGCAGAACTCCTTAAATGGTAAAACTTTCGGCAATGATGAGGCTATAAAATCGCACTTGGTTCAGTTTTTTGCAGATAAAGGCCAGAAGTTCTATGAGCGTGGAATACTAAATTTGCCAGGAAGATGGCAAAAGTTTATCGAACAAAATGGCAATTATATATTTGATTAAAGTTCATTCTAAGTTTTATTAAAAATGCATTTACTTTCTTTTAAAAAATCCGCAATTACTTTTTAGGCAATCCAATAGTTGTACCATTAAGGCGCTCTTTGTTTGTAATACTAATTAGTTTTTTGTTTCTAATAAAAAGACACCATATTTGAATGCATTTCATTTTTTATCCGCAATTCATTGACTGAAATAAAAAATGGTTTATTTATGAGAAAAATAATAATTATTTATTTTTGTTAGGTTAGTTAAACGTGTTTTTGAAAGAATCAACATATGCCTAATAAATTGGTTTATTAAGTTAATAACCGCTTTAATTGAATATTGCAACTTGTCATAAATTCAAATTTCAAAATCGTTTATTTATCTTGGGCTCTTGAGTGAAAAATCTTTCTATCGGTTTTGCTATTTTAGTATTTTTTGAAGCATTTTTTCTTTTGGAAAACTATCGCTTTCAGTTAGGACATAAATTATTTAAAAAATGACAAAAATATATCAAATAAAAGAATGTGGAAGAAATTCTTTATTTTTGCTTCAAGCACTGAAAAAATTAAGCACTTATAAAGACATGATGCAAAATATGAGCATATTTTCGACACTTTTACAAACCGGTATTATGGTTGTCGAAGACGAACAATCTACTACGCTTTTGGTATTACGTATGTCGAATTCAACTATCAAATTTGGCAAAAACTGTTGATCGGAATTTCCATTACGACTGGTTTACTGATATTAGTAATTAACATGGGATGGTGCCGCCGGTGTCATTTGTGAAAAATTAACAAAAAAGACGTATTTTTTTGGATTTTACAAAAATAAATGTTGGTCAAATTCTGTGAAATGGTCAGAAGGCACACAGAAAAAATTTAAATCTTGATTTAAGAAATTTTTATATTCAATTTAAAATTTTGCTGAAATCGGACCCATAAACGATTTTGTACTATTAATAAACATTGTGGTCAAGCGGATCACGAAGGCCCTGAGTGACTCGCTTGTGTCAGCATGCCTAAGTGCCAAGCCAATGGGCAAACAGCGACCGCCATGGTGGACCCCAGATCTGGCTGGTCTAAGGAAGGACTGCAGAAAACTCTTAAATAGAGCGAAAGCCACAAGAGCACCACACGATAGGGAAATCTATAAGGCTGAGCTAAGAAAAAATAAGGGCGAGCATAGAAAGGCTCAGAACAAATCCTGGGTAGAATTCTGCAGCTCCGTGGAGGATGAGGCCTCTAGGTTAAGGAAGATTCTGTCCTCGAGACCTATTACGTTGGGGTATATCCAGAAGTCAGAGAATGTATATACATTGTCTAGTGAGGAAACACTAGTCTACTCGTTTATAGACATTTCAGTGGAAATTCTCCAACGGACAACGTGGTGCCAGAAGGGGTTGTCACTGATATGCATTCGTCGGAGGCCGTTAGGGAAATTGTGTCTGAGCCGAAAATCATTTGGGCGATAAGAAGTTTCGACTCTTTTAAGTCGCCAGGCCCTGGAAATATATCGCCGGTTGAATTACAAGCTGTGTCTGATAGACTGGTTCCCTCGCTTAGGAGGATATACTCTGCTTGTATCAGAATGTCATATATACCTGTGGGACGCAGGGACACGAAGGTCATTTTCATTCCGAAAGCAGGAAACCCCTACCACACGAAGGCGAAAGATTTTCGTCCTATTAGTCTGTCATCCTTTATGCTGAAAACTCTTGAGATGTTGATAGAAACATATCTTAGGGCAAAGATCCCTGGAGATCGCCTGCATCCGGCAGCAGCTTACATGTAGTAAAGTTAAATCCACTGAAACAGCTCTTCACGACCTAGTCGGCTACATAGAGGGTTACCTTGCTGTCAAGGAATATGCAATGGTAGCATTTCTTGAAATTGAAGGTGCTTTCAATAATGTAAAACCGACGTTAATCATGAAGGAGTTGGAGTTTCTAGGTATCAACTCTACCGTAAGAAAGTTTATTAATAACTTACTTACTAGAAGATGCATTACGGCAGGCTTGGGATCTGTGTATCTAAAAAGATGGGTCAGCAGAGGAACTCCTTAAGGAGGTGTACTATCTCCTCTACTTTGGAATATAGCCATTAACAATATATTATTGTCACTAGAAGAGAAGGACGTAAAAGTGGTCACGTATGCTGATGACGTGGCAATTGCGGTTAGGGGAAAGTTTCCCAACACTCTACGAGATATACTTCAGGAAGCTCTACGTGCAACAGCAAAGTGGGCTACCGAAAGTGGTCAGCAGGAGATACAAGTTGCCTACAGTGGAACCTGTCTCCTTGGGCGGAGAGAATGTTCAATTTACAGAAAGCGCAAAATACCTGGGTGTTTGCTGGACAAGAAATTGAACTTCAAATCAGCCATTTTGGAAAGGCAAGAAATGCCACTCTTGCCCTATACACCTGTAAGACGGCCATTGGCAACAATTGAGGATTTAGACCGCGTATCATGCATTAAGTATATACTGCAGTTGTCAGACCTGCTATATGGTATAGTGGTCTGGTGGACGGCGCTTCAAAAACCCACCTACTGCTCTATACTTAACCGGATCCAAAGGATGACTTGTTTGTGCATCACAGCCGCACTGAGGACGACACCATCTGATGCACTGAATTTAATCCTACATCATATGCCTCTGGAGACTGTGGCTACCCAAATTGCAGCGACCACTGCCGTGAGTTTAAAGGAGCTTTCTCATTGGCCATGTGGCGCCTACTGACATTGTGTTATCCTTAATACAACATCCGATGTTCCAGGCAGTGTGGATTACACCCTACCTGAGCCGCTTTTTGATAAAGAGTACTGTAACACTATTCCCGATAGAACCGATTGGAACGCGATATCCCTGGTAACAGAAGTTATATAGACTTCTATACGGATGGTTTCAAACTAAACGACCAAGTGGGCTTTGGGGTGTACTCTAAAGATTTAGAACTGGTCATATCGAAGAGGTTACCCGACCACTACAGTGTGTATCAAGCACAGATCCTTGCAATTAAGGAAGTGGTGGAATGGCTAAGATATAATGTCATTACGACGATTGGCATAAATATATTCTCAGACTATTAAATCTCTGGAGAACGTATTTCTGAACACAAAAAAACCGCTCTCGACTGTCGCAGATCTCTCAACGAGAAGGCTGAAAAGTTTAAAATTCACCTGTACTGAGTGACGGGCCACAGAGATATCCCAGGGAATTCTAAAGCAGACGAGCTTGAGAGACTAGGAACTACCTTACACGATCCAGGGACACTGGAATCTGTGGGTATGCCTCTAGCGACATGTAAGTTAAGTTTTTAGGACCAGGCCCGAAAGACAAGGGAATGATAGATGGTCACAAAGAGGGAGCTGTGAGCATTTCAAAATTATGTGGCCTCCTCTAGACTTGAAGAGGTCTACTGCTTTGCTGTCATTGGCTAGAAGAGACGTCTCAGTCGTTGTGTCCGTCATGACAGGTTACTGTCTAATCGGAAAACATGCTGACAGACTAAAGGTTGCCAGCAACGACTTTTGCAGAAGCTGTAGGGACATCGAGGAAGAAGGGACTATGGAACACCTTCTGTGTGTGTGTCTCGCACTAGCAGTTAGAAGGAGTTCCACGTTAGGTTCTCATTTCTTTGAGAACCTATTGGACTTAGGCTTTTTAAAGCGATCTGGATGGTTCAACGGTAGGAACTTGAAGGCATCATCCTTTATCTGTTCCTGTGGTATCACAATGGACGAAAACGTCTAAGTGAGTCTGATGGCAGACTGCCACTTAAACCTAACCATAAACGAATTTGCAATTTGCATTTATGACAAGCTAAATAATTCTTTGTTTAAGGAAGTATATGGGTTCAATCAAATTTTACTGAAAGTTTGCATATCAGCAAAGGGATACAAATGTCGGCGCCGCATCTCTAAAGTGTATAATATATTGAAATAAATAGTAATGGATACCAACCTTTACATTTCTCGTATAATATCTCGAAGTATGGATCCACATGTAGGGGTGCTGTAAGGTTGTTGTGTTTCTGTCAAACAATATAAGGAAGCCTAATTTGTATTATATGGATAATTATATATTCCAACACAATATTATATACTTAAACCCGGCACAGGATGTCTATGAACACCACATCGTCATCTCGAGAAGCTCAGCTGAGAGCTAACGGGTGCGTTCTCAGATTGCGGATAGTGGAATGCTCTATACGGAGCAGCTGCAACTGCAGTCTCGGACAATCAGCGGTATGGAGTGGAGTCTTAGTGAGAGGCCGGGCGGCACCCTCTCTTTCCTAAATACTGATTGCCTATGATGCTCGCTATGACAAGGCGCATTGTTGGCGCCTTTAAATAACCAATGGCCATAGTGTTGACGTGGCGATCGGTACTAAGGACTTGAACGAGATTGCTCACAAATAAGAGTTTGACGAGGATCAATAGCTCCACATGGAAATGTGGTTAAAATAACAACAACATACTTAAAGGAGTCATTTTATTTTTGCAATGTTCTCCATCTTCGGGCACGTTTCACATGTATTCAAATCTTCCTTTTATATTTTCATATCGGGGATTTTTCTCTTTTACACTCTTCAAATTCACACTATAAAATTATATTTTTCAAAAATTATAAAATTGCTCACATTTTCCACTCTTTAGATGTTACCTTAGCCAATTTTTTTCTTTAACCGCCTGTTTTTTCCTGAATTACATCAGGGACGCACAAAATGAAAATATGATTGTGTGGGTTTTTTTGCATTCACTGGTGTATGCTTACATATATTTGGCTCATTTGCACTTCTGTCCGGATTATATGTGTGTGAAAGGGAACACTATATCATCTTGCTTTTTGTAGAAACTGATACATACCGTTCATGCTGTTAAATAAAAATTTTAATTCGTGCAATTAAAAATGTGTTAAACATACGTCTTTCATAAATGCAAAATAGATTTTCAATGTAAAAAATTATTAAAGTAATTAATCACTTTTTTAAAAATGTAATTAGTCGTCAATACGATGTTTGATTTCCGTGCGGCGTTCCATGCTACCTCTCCCATCGGACGCCTTCCCAGGTGGTTGATTGGGGAAAGCACATCAGATATGAGGGATACCACAGAAATAAAATACACGGGCGAAGCAACAAGTTAGCACAAGCAAAGGGTGTCCCACTTGTGCGGATACGAATACGATCAAGATGGGTTCGTGCAATAGGGTCGGCAGCGGATGGCCAACGGTGTCGCTCGCAGACTGCCAATGGGTAAATAATAATCTAAACCAACTTTCTGCTCCATAGCTGCATATTTAAAGATTTTAGAGTGATTGCAACCGACAGACTGTATAGGGCCGACGGTTTATGTATATTCTGGCTGTTTCCTATTTAAGTCCAGCGTCTTCTTGGTAACTGCATTCAGGAAGAATGCGTAAGTCACAGCCAACTTTATCACATTTGGCTCGGCAGATTACAAATTCTTTTCGTAATCAGTCCCTATCACTATAAGAAAATAAAAATCCAAACGTGTTTTATGAGTGTTTTTCTTTTAACAATATTTTTTTTTTTAATTTTTTAAATGACACTAAGCGTTCTTGCGTACACTATTTGCAGGCAGGAGAGAGCGGAAGTGTTTTGTTACTGAAAAGTTCCAAATTCCCACAGGAGGGACTTTCCTACCAGCAATTGGCATCCTGGAACTTAATTTTATTAAAACTGCAGTTTTATAACAAACCAGGGTAAAGGTTTTTATCCGCCTGCAAATTTTTACTAAAAATCATGACGAACACATCTACTTCCCATTTATAAACATACTAGCTGACCCGGGCCCGCTCCGCTGCGCCTTCTTTTGCTTTATATGGAACAAAAGTTTCCTTGGAATATTTATTTTCGACAATTAAAGACCTTTTAGTGAAATACCATGCTTACTTGACTAACAGCTTAACAATATAAGATCCCATATGATCTTTATTAGTCTAGGAATTTGAGTTTGGACGTAAGGTGTACTCCATTCTTAAAATCCTTCATTTCAGCCCGATATTCTTATAATGTCTGATTTAGAGGTGTTGTCGGGGGATAGGTGGTCCCCCATATACTTGGCTCAGAAAAAAATATCAGCATCGTGCTCTTCTCTCAAATACCATGTATTTAAACCCCATATTGCCATTGGCTTAAGAGGAGTTTACAGGATGAGGCGTCCCCCAAACACATGGCCCCAAAATAGATTATCAAATTCGTTTTCTAATCTCAAATACCTTTCATTTGAGCCACATATTGGCATGGTCGAAACATTTTTTTGGGAAAGGGGTGATGCCCTAAATACATGGTCCTACATTTGGATATCAAACTCGCATTCTTCTCCCAAATACTTTTATTTGAGCCCCATATTGCGATGGTCACTAAAAAATTGCTGTTTGTGGGGTATTTTGGGAAAAGGGTAGACCCCCAGAAAATTGGTCCCGAAAATACCTTTCATTTAAGCTCCACATTGACATGGTCGGTAAATATGCCCGATTTAGGGGTGTTTTGGGAATTGGGTTGGTCCTCCAAACCCTAAGCCTGGAAAATATATCAGCAACGTGATCTATCCTCATATATCTATATATCATTTATTTGAACCCCATATTGCCATTGGCCTCAAAATTGGATATCAAATACGTTTTCTAATCTCATTTAAACTCCTTATTGCAAAAGGCCCTAAAAACTATGAATATTTAGTTGCACTCTCTGTAAGATCCAAATACGTCCTATTTGGGGTTTGTTATGGTGTTGGGACGTCCCCTAGACAGTTAGCCCCTAATGTTGATATCAGATACGTTGTCCACTCCCAAATACCTTTAATTTGAGCCCCATATTTCCAAAGTCGGCAAACATGACAGGCTTGGGGGGTGTTTTGGGGGACGGGCGGCCCCTCAGTGAGTTGGCCTTGAAAATATATAGGATTCGTATTCTACTCAAAAAACCCTCTTATTTGAGCCTCATATTGCAATAGTCAGAAAATACTTCCTATTTCATGGTGGTGTGGGGGTGGCGTGGCCCCGTAGAAATTTCGGTTAAACCGTTTCTGAGTCTATAAGGAACACACAAACATACAAACAAACAAACACAAATTGATTTTTATATATAAGATGTCGAAAGCAATAACTTTAGAACACCATGAATTGTGAAATTCGCCTTCGACTATGACCATTGTAGTGTTGCCAAATCTAAAAATCTAGGAAATATTTTTGGAATTTTTGAACGGATAGAGATATGTACACGAAACTTCGCATAGTCAATGATGAGGTGTTTTTCAATTAGTATGTAAAATTTGGGGACCCTAGTGGGTCCAGACCCTGATCCATTGGGCTTAAAGATTGGTCACCTCGAGTCTTTCAAATTTTGTTCTGTCATTTATGAACCGATCGACTTTATTTTTTTAAAAGATAAGCTCGTAAAACCATACAAAAAACATATGAACATTTCCAGTATATCTCTAATAGTTTATAAGTTATTGGAATTAGGTTTTTTTTTTTTTGAAAATTTTTGCCAAGGTATGGTCGGTATTTCTGAAATTGTAATAGATAGAATGGTACTTTAAAGAAAAAAAAAATAGTAAATATACCAATACGTTATAAAAATCGTTCCAACTGGCCAAAAAAAGGTACAAACTTCGCAAAAATTAGCTTGTTTAGTAATCTAACTGTTTCTCGCACGTTTGTAGTGAGGATATAGAAACCTTTTGCAGTTCCTTAGTAGACATATGGGGCTACTTGAAAATGTTAAGAACTTTGAAATCGATGCTATGCAATTTGAGAAATTTAAGGGAAAAAAATTGTTTTTTAAAAGTTGTCAATTTTGGAACGCCCTTAATATATATATTGGGTTGCCCAAAAAGTAATTGCGGATTTTTTAAAAGAAAGTAAATGCATTTTTAATAAAACTTAAAATGAACTTTAATCAAATATACTTTTTTACACTTTTTTTCTAAAGCAAGCTAAAAGTAACAGCTGATAACTGACAGAAGAAAGAATGCAATTACAGAGTCACAAGCTGTGAAAAAAATTGTCAACGCCGACTATATGAAAAATCCGCAATTACTTTTTGGGCAACCCAATATTATTGTAGTTCGTCACATCTAAACTTCCGCAGCATTAATCGCATCTACATCTAGACCGCTTTAAAAGATATAAAAGAAAATAACACCCACTGGAAGAAAAAAAAGTTATGAGGGAGGCTATTTTTGATTTTTTTCGGAAATTTTAGATTCTGAAGCGAATAAGATTTGATAGGAAGAGAAAATTTGCACAACTTCTTTTAATACTCGTAAGATTTTCAATCGGCCTTACATTTTCAGAAATACCGACCATACCTTGACAAAAATGTTCAAGAATGAAATCGTAGTATGTTCAATAACACGTAAACTGTTAGAGATATTCTTGAAATTTCCGTATGCTCTATCTTTAAAAAAAATCAAACCGGTCGATCCATAAATGGCTGTTTGGCAAGCAGAACAATATTTGTAATACTCCAGGTGACCAACTTTCAAGCCCCATGAATCAGCCCCAAATTTTGCGTAATTATTGGAAAACACCTCAGCATTGACTATGTAAAGTTTCGTGTACATATCTCTATCCGTTAAACAGTTTCAGAGCTATTTCCAAGATTTTTCAATTTGGCAATACTGTGCGCCGTCGATTTTCGCCTTCGAGAACCGGAATAAGGGTGAATATATTTGGCTGTTTTTAGTTTGTTATAATATAAATAATAAATGGTTTAAATCTGGAAAATATCATGTTGAAATCATAAAAACAAATTAAAAGCAAATTTAAATAAGCACAAAATAAAAATTGTTTGGAATATTTAACAAAAATAAAACATTGTCATTAAAATGCATATTTATTATTAGAATTAGCTATTCTCCGAAATTTTTAATAAATTTGAATTTGAAATTGAATATCCCACATCTTACTATAAAGCTGAGATATCCGGACAGACAAGAATATTCTGATGGATTTTGGAAGACCTAATCGGCCTCTAAATAGTGTATTATCAAGCAATACAAAGTTTAGCTCACACTTTATGGCCAAATGGCACCGCCGTTGGGTCAGTTGCAGCCAGGTCTTATTCACAAACTATAAAATTGTTTTTTTTTTGACAAAATCTTCACACCTAAAATTTGACCAATACAGCGAGATTTCACGATTTACGATGGGTACAAAACCACTAAAAGTTTATATTATTGCTGTTGCTCGATTTGATGATTGTTTACTATTATTATTATTAAAGACATTATCTCCGAAGACAAGATTTTAATACATTTTTTCTTCAAGTCAACAAAAAAAGTCATTTTTTCTTCCAAAACTTTAATAAAAATTTCTTTAAAGGCAGGATTCACTAATAGAAGGTTAGGTCACATGCAAAAACACAAAGTGGATAGGCCCCATAAACATCATTAAGGATGTCAAATCTGACGATTGAAAATGTCATCATATAGGAGAAAACGTAAACAAAGAATGAATGTAAAAAGAGAACAAGTTGACATCCTCAATGCCAAGTACTGTCAAATATTAAAAAGAAAGTATATCGGCTGATCGCTTGGCTTAACCTTATTCAGTGAATCCTGCTTTAAAGGTTAAAGATCAAAAAAAAAAAATTTCTAAGACAAAATAAAATTAACAAAATTGCCTCTAAAGACAAACTTTGAATAAAGATTTCTAAAGAAAACTTCCGATGAAACTTTGGCTTCTGTGAATTTTCAGGACAAATATATTAAGGACAAAATTTCAATATTCTTGAGAAACTTCTCTCAATTTGCAAAACATTTAAAAAAATACACCTCCAAAAAAATCGTCAGATCGTAAAGATACTCAAAGCAAAAAATCGTCAATAGTCAAAAGACCAAATTTTGACCAAAAAATCGTCAAAGTGACGTAAAACCATCACGTCTGGCAGCCCTGGTTCCAGTGCACAGTAGAGACCAAAAATTTTTTAAAAAATTAATGTATGCTAATTCACTTCACAGCTTCAGGAATACTTTGAGAATTTTTCGAATTGGGAAAATAGTGGGTGCAGCGTATCGTAGACCAACCCTTCTTTACAGAAAAATTCCGCAATACTTAAGCACTCACATATGTCTATGCAAACAAGCCACAGATACACTGGTAGCTTACATAAACCATTCCACCGCTCAATTTTTTTGCCTCAAAGCCTGGAAATATTTTACTCTTGGGAAATTTGATTTCCCACCCATGTGTTCCGTTTCATACATATGGGTATTTATAGGCATAATCGTTCAAACTAAAACAAATCAATGATATTTCGGATTATTTAAATTAAGGCCGCTATTACACGGTCATTTTACATACCATTCATCATTTTTGCTGCCACACCGGTATGTTATTTTCGTATGACATAACCTAAAAATGTGAGCAAATATGATTTTTTTATGCGTAAAAATGTTTAAGATTGTGAGGAAGGTAGTTAAATCATAAATTTGTGAAAACAATTCAATTTGGGGTTGCTTTCATTCGACTGACAACAAAAAAAAAAAAAAAACAAGTAAAAGCGTGCTAAGTTCGGCCGGGCCAAATCTTATATACCCTCCACCATTTGTCGCGTTTTTTTCCCGGCATCTCTTCTTAGCAAAAAAAAGGATAAAAGAAAAGATTTCCTCTGCTATTAGAGCGATATCAAAATATGGTCCGGTTTGGACCACAATTAAATTATATTCTGGAGACCTGTGTAAAACGTCAAGCAATTCGAATGAGAATTGCGCCCTTTGGGGGCTCAAGAAGTAAAATAGAGAGATCGATATATATATATGAGAGCTGTATCAGGCTATAGACCGATTCAGACCATACTTTACACGTAAGTTGATGGTCATGAGAGGATCCGCCGTACAAAATTTCAGACAAATCGGATAATAACTGCGAACTCTAGAGGCTCAAGAAGTCAAGATCACAGATCGGTTTATATGGCAGCTATATCAGGTTATGAACCGATTTGAACCGTACTTGGCACATTTATTGGAAGTCATGACGAAACACGTCGTGCAAAAATTCAGTTAAATCGGATAAGAATTGCGCCCTCTAGAGGCTCAAGAAGTCAAAACCCAAGGTCGGTTTATATGGCAGCTATATTAGGTTATGGGCCGATTTGAATCATACTTGGCACAACTGTTGGATATGATAACATAACACGTCGTGGAAAATTTCATTCCAATCGGATAAGAATTGCGCCCTCTAGAGGCTCAAGAAGTCAAGACTTAAGATCGGTTTATATGGCAGCTATATCAAAACATGGACCGATATGGCCCATTTACAATACCAACCGACCTACACTAATAAGAAGTATTTGTGCAAAATTTCAAGCGGCTAGCTTTACTTCTTCGGAAGTTAGCGTGCTGTCGACAGACAGACGGACGGACGGACATGGCTAGATCGACATAAAATGTCGCGGCGATCAAGAATATATATACTTTATGGGGTCTCAGACGAATATTTCGAGTAGTTACAAACAGAATGACGAAATTAGTATACCCGCCATCCTATGGTGGAGGGTATAAAAACTGATTTCCTTATGTTTTTGTCAGAAGGAATAGAGCACACTCTCAACCAAAGACTTACATGTGGTATCAGCTAAAAAGTGATTTTCATATTTTAGTTTTATTTGTATCACTCGACATGTACAACTCTACGTGTGCTAAATTTGACATGTCATAAGACACCTACATCCCATTTTTATACCCTACACCACTACCACTACAGTGGTATAGGGTATTATAACATAGTGCATTTGTTTGTAACACCCAAAAGGAATAGAGATAGACCCATTGATAAGTATACCGATCTGTCTGTCTGTCTGTTTGTCAGTCTGTCCATGTTAATTTGTGTACAAACTACAGGTCGCAATCTCATCCGATCGTCTTCAAATTTGGTATGGCCATGTTTTTCGGCCTGGAGACGAAGCCTATTGAAATTGAAAAAAATCGGTTTAGATTTCGATATAGCTTCCATATATAAGTTCGTCTGATTTGCAGTAATAGAGCAATAAAATGGTCATTTATTAACCGATTCTCTCGAAATTTGGCACGAAAGATTTTCTTATGACTCTCGATACTACTGGTGAATTTCACAGAATCGGTTCAGATTTGCATATAGCTCCCATATTTTCGTCCGATTTGCAGTAATACAGCAATAAAATGTTAATTTGTAAACCGATTCTCTCGAATTTCAATCGGTTGAGATGTAGCTCTCATATATATATATATATATATATATATATATATATATATATATATATATATATATATATATATATATATATATATATATATATATATATATATATATATATATATATATATATATATATATATATATATATATATATATATGTATATATATATATATATATATATCGCCCGATTTTCACTTTTAGATCCACAATATCCATAATGTTTGGTCAAAATCGGTTCGGATTAAGATATAGCTCCCATGTATATGTTCATTAGATTTTGGGTAATTTCTTGTCATTTGTCAACCGTTATTATTGCAGTTAGTTATTTCATTTTGAACATATTTGCTTTGCTTGAAATTTGATATAGGAATTTTAATAATCTAGATACATCCGCCGAGGTCCATCAAAATTAGATGTAGCCCCCCTTTTGTATTTATGGGGTAGGTGTAGAGTATTATAAAGTCGGCACCGCCCTACTTTTGCCTTTCCACACTGGTTTGCTATAATTATGATAATTTAATTTTCTAATAGCCCATTCCACGTTTCTAGATCTGTATGTAATTCGTCTAAAGTTAATTTAGAAAAATATTAAGCTAGACGCCAATGACAATTTTGTGATCATTTTTAGAATTACTTACCACTTATCCAAGTTAATATGTTCACTGATTGATAATAAAACTAGATCGTGCTGCCTAAGGTTCGGTTTTAACAAAGCCGCTGTAGCCAACACTCTGTTTACATGTTGCCGGCATTATGATCAACTCATAAATCTTTGTATCTAATGTAACTTTAAGCAGCGTGATGTCTTTAGCAGCGTGACGTCTTTAGCACTGGTGTAGGTAGCACTTCTGAACAAACGACAACATAAAGTTTAGGCGACGTCGAAGAAACTGACGTCAACGACAAATTGCTACTATGGTATCGACATTGAACCGCTATCGCAATATAAGACACTGGAACACAAAAATAAGGAATCAAAAGGCCTTTTTTTACTTCTTCTTCTCCTTGAGATTATAATGTTTTTTTCTGTGCTTTTTAATACGCGTACGATTGTTTGCTTTATCGCATAACGGTAATTAGGCGAATGCTTTACGCTCACGTTGACTAGTCAATTGGATAGTGCGGCTTTTTGTTTTTTTTTTGTTTGTTTTTTAATTCAATTCAATCTGAAATAAATTTAGTGATGGTTTGTTAGTTGTGCATATATTAAGGAATAAAGTACTCCAGAATTGGAGGGTTTATTTAAAATGTTAGAACAAAGGTGCTGCAACAGCATTCTTCCAAATTTTTTAAATATTTGCATGCTTCTTGCCCCAAGGTTGAGTATTTTTGGGTTTCGGTTTTCACAATGAACAAAATTGTTAAAGTGAGTGTGACTGCAGGCGCTGCCACCTTAAACTATTTTGGAAGACAATGATACACAGAAAAAAATAACTATTAGAAAAAACCAACTACCAAATGTGTATGTGAAACTTTAAATTCTCAACGAATTTTAGCATTGAATGGAAGACATTATTTATTGAAATACGTACAAGAGACTCGACAGACAAAATTATTGAAATTTTGTGGACTTTCAATGTATTCTATGCTTGCGGTAGTTGTAGTTGCTAATATAGGGGTACTACCATGTAGCGCCAAAACTCCCATGCCATTCATGACTTGCAAACCCAGGTTCGAGTCCCCCGTTCGTTAACAAAAGTTATTTTTGTATGCCCTCCACCATAGGATGGGGGTATACTAATTTCGTCATTCTGTTTGTAACACCTCGAAATATGCGTCTGAGACCCCATAGAGTATATATATTCTTGATCGTCGTCTCATTTTAAGTCGATCTAGCCATGTCCGTCCGTTTGTCTGTCGAAAGCTCGCTAACTTTCGAAGGAGTAAAGCTGCCGCTTGAAATCCATGTTTTGAAATAGCTGCCATATAAACCGATCTTAAGTCTTGACTTCTTGAACCTTCAGAGGGTACAATTCTCGTCCGATTTGACAGAAATCACTTCCAATAACTGTGTTAAGTATGATTTAAGTAGGCACATAATCTGGTATAGCTGTCATATAAACCGATCTTGGATCACGACTTCTTGAGCCAATAGAGCGTGCAATTCTCATCCGATTTGGCTGAAACTTTGCATGTGGTGTTTTGTTATGACTATCAATAACTGTGCTAAGTATGGCGCAAATCGGTACATAACCTGATATAGCTGCCGTATAAACCGATTTGGCATCTTGACTTCTTGAGCCTCTAGAGGGCGCAATTCTCATCTGATTTGGCAGAAATTTTGTATAACGCCTTCTCTGGTGACGTTCAACATACGTGTCTAATATGGTTTGAATCGATCAATAGCTTGATACAGCTCCAACATAAACCTATCTCCCGATTTTGCTTCTTGAGCCCCTACAAGGCGCAATTCTAATCCGAATTAACTGAAATATTACACAATGACTTCTACAATGTTCAGCATTCATTTATGGCCCGAATCGACTGTAACTTGTATTTCATTAAACTTATTTTAGAAAATTTGGCATAAAAAAATATGGATTTCGTATTCAGAAAAAATTTTTTTAGAGTGGTTTTCTCTTTTTTTATACCTTCCACCATAAGATGGGGGCATACTAATTTCGTCATTCTGGTTGTAACTTCTTAAAACCTCATACAGTAAATATATTCTTGATCGTCATGACATTTTAAGCCGATCTAAACATGTCCGCCCGTCTGTCTGTCTGTCGAAAGCACGCTAACTTTCGAAGCAGTAAAGCTAACCGCTTGCAATTTTGCACAAATACTTCTTATTAGTGTAGGTCGGTTGGGATTGTAAATGGGATATATCGATCCATGTTTTGATAAGCTGGCATATAAACCGATTTGAGATCTTGACTTCTTAAGGCCTTGGAGAGCGCAATTCTTATCCGATTTGGACGAAATTTTGCACGAGGTGTTTTGTTATGATTGCCAACAACTGTGCTAAGTGTAGTTGAAATCGGTCCAAAACCTGATAAAACTGTCGTATAAACCGATCTGGGGTCTTAACTTCTTGAGCATCCAGAGGGCGCAATTCCTATCCGATTTGAAATTTTGCATGACGTGTTTCGTTATGACTTCCAAGAACTGTGCTCAGTCTGGTTCAAATCAGTCCATAACCTGGTATAACTGCCATATAAATCGATCTTGAATCTTGGCTGTTTGAGCCTCTAGAGGGTGCAATTATTATCCGATTTCGCTGAAATTTTGCAGCTCCCATTTAAACAGATCTCCCTATTTTACTTCTTGAGCTCGTAAAGGACGCAATTCTTATTCGAATCGGCTGAAATTTTGCAAAATGACTTATACTTAGATCTCCAACATTCAATTCAATTATGATCCGAATCGGACCATAACTTGATATAGCTCCAATAGCATAGCAATTCTTTTATTTTATCCTTTGTTGGCCTAAAAAGAGACACCAGGAAAAGAACTCCACAAATGCGATTTTCGATTTTGTTGTACAATTTTGATGAAATTTCATATATTTGCAAATTTGCTCGTGAACATTCCATAAAGAAACAGGGACATCAATGAGGGATGTCAGATTCATGTTTAAGCTCAATGATAAGGGGACTCCTTTAGAGTCTAGAGTCCGAACGGCGTGGCGCAGAGCAACATCTCTTTAGGTAGAAGTTTTAACATGGCAAAGTACCCTAAAAAATGTAGCCAGCATTGGAAGGGATAACCACTGCTGATTTTTTTTTATGATGGCCTAGCCATAATTCGAACCCAAGCTTAGGAGCATTTATATTGACAGCATTGGCAGTTTCTTTCTCCTTTTATTTTTTTCAGCCTCAACACTTTTTTTGGTACAAAACAAATATTACTTTCGTATTATATAAGCATTTAGGGCAGAAAAGTGGATTTTATTGTACCTGTAGAATAAAACAGTGGGCCCATCGCCATAAGCATATTTGTTGAAATAAAGAAAGCAGCAAATGCTACTAGACACTGAAAGGATTTCCAGAAAATGTTCAAAAAAATTTTGTTACAATTTTCCCCAAAACATGACATATACATAATATGGCAAAAATATATGATGTTAGTTGTTCAAACAAATCATATTATTATTTTATTTTCGTACATATGGAAATTTTAAATACATAATCATATCGTACCATATCGTATCGTTCATACCATATCAACTCTCGTATTAATTACACATAATGCTAAGTATTTTTCTTGGTGCAATCAATTATGTGTTTTTAAGTCGTTCCATAAGAAAACATGACAAAATAGTACTCGGTCCACCAAAACTTCCAAGAATATTATGGGTCGATTATGGATTGCAACCCAACTTCAGTTGAGTTGCAAACGGCCAAATTTGTTATTGAAATTTCTATTTCTTTAGTAAATTGCATATCATATCTGGTGATGTGCATTAGCATCACTTCCCATAATGAGACTATTTTTCCCTGCAGAAGCGGCTTCAACCAGCGACTTAAGGGTTGAAGGCAGCATCTCTGAATCGTGTGCCATATATAATTATTTATTTATTTCAAGGCTGGCTACTACTGAATCTTCAGCGCTTAGCGACGGAAAAAGAAAAACATTTAGACTATTCTTTTCAAGAATACCATGTGCCTCCCATTCCCCGTACCCTTGAGTAGTTTAAATCCTGGAATTCTTAATCCACGAACCATTCCTCACCACACCCATCGTTCATGGATAAGAACCACGTCAAATCCTTCTGCCATCAGGAGGACCTTTAGTGCCGCCGTAGCGGCCTTACAAGGGTGGAGACCATAGTCAGGATTCAGAACTTCCATCACTGTTGTGTTAGCCTCGTCTTCTGATTCCTCAGGACATTGGACACTTGCGGTGTGACGATTCCTCCTTCACAAGTTGCTGCTGGCGAAGTACTTTTTGAGTTCCGCCCCTCCACGCTGGGTCACTCCTTTATCCCAGTCCAACCGGATGACCCACCCGCACAGAGCTTGTCGGGTCCCGTTTCGATGCCTTCCCCTCTTGTCTCGATTGTGGCAGGGGGGTTTATAGTCTCCTGCAATCCGCCTGACTTAGCGATGTTGTCGATAGTTCCCCAGACAAGTGTTCAGCAACAACTGCTGAGTTGTCTCCTGATTCCCCAATCCCACCGCTTCTATAGATTTTCAGTTTCAACTTGTTTGAATCCGTAGGATTCAACTCCTTCAGACTTTTTGAGGTTTGCGAGACAGAAACCAATACTGCATGTCTCCGGTTACCCTCAGCCTCATTCAATCTATCAATCTTCTAGTCGGTGGTTGAAAGATTGGGATTACATTCCCTTAGTCTTCCAAGTATCGAGTCAGGATCTGAGGGAATCCTTGGTATCCAAGCATGCGCCATTGGTCGACAATTAATATCTTCCTTCTTGACTTAATCTAGTGCCGTCTGGCCAGATTTTGTTAAATCTTTTTTTAGAGCACAACGGTACATTTTAACTGAGCGTTGATCGCCGAACGCAATTAGACTGTATCGGCCCGATACCAGCCTGCATCGTCTCAAAAGGGAGGAGACCCAGGAAATTCCGCAAGGACATCGTAGTATACCGATGACAGTCCCACTCCAATAATTCCTAGATATGTAGCCCTGTTCTTCTCCCTTGTCGACAAATGCCATCACCAAACTGTCCCTTGCGACCTTAGCAAAGGTTCTTGGACCCATTTTACTAATTTTACTAAACGAGTTACAGAAAAGTTCTTGCGGAGCGAAATAACAAAACGTCTGCTCCACTCATATGAAAAGAGCAAAGCGTGATCTACACCGTTTTCAATAATTGTTGCTTATGTAGAGCACCTTGGTCAATTTGACAAAGGTGTTGATGGAGATACATGGCGTATCAGAAATCGCGATCTACTATGCCAGTCAAAGTGCTTTTACAACAGCACACACTTACCAAACTCTTTATAAGTATTTGCTATTCTATTTTTTTTATAGAAATCATTGATTTTAAATGATTTCAAGCTGGAATATGTTTGAAAAATACGACACTTGACAGATCTTTGGGTAATGCTTCATAAACAGCTCGAAGACTCCTGTAGTCGCCATAAAACATGCCACTGAGGTTTGAAAGGGGTTGATTATGGATTGTTGCGTAACTATATTTGCGTTGCCTGGATATAAAAGCATGAAATAAAAATGAGTACGTACAACTTTGGAAATTTTTCTCAGTTTTATTCAATATCAGTGTTTTGAACGTTCAGCTACTAAGTAAATTGTAAAAGCATATGCAATCCCATGGCAGCCGGCTGTATGTACCGGATTGACCCGATGAATTCCTTCATCGACAAGCGCTGCCGCCTGAGTGTACCACACACTGCTACTACAACAACAACCAGATATGAGGAAGTTCGGATGTCAATGAAAGGGATGAGCTGTTTATCGAATATATTATAAGTTGCAATCTGCCGATTTATAATAAAGGCGATAATCCGACCATTATTACTAGGAATAGGCAGGAGGTACAAGATATTACCTTTGTATCGAAAAATATAAGAGCAAGAAAATGCGACTGGGAAGTGTTGCGTGACCACAGCTTCTCTGATCATTGTTATACTAGTTTCAGCCTTGGAGAACATACTGCAGAAGTGGTCCCTCGGCTAAACAGAAGAAAGGCACATTGTGATAAATTTCGGCAACTGCGCAGGATAAAGACATAATGGTCAAGCGGATCACAAAGGCCTGAATAACTCGCTTATGTCACCATGTCCTAGAGGTTTCGAGGACGTTTCGACTTCTTTAAGTCGCCAGGCCCTGATGATGTATTACCGGTTGAATTACCTGGCTTAGGGAGATAAAATCTGCTTGTATCAGAATGTTATATATACCTGCGGGATGGAGGAAAACGAAGGTCATTTTCATTCCGAAAGTAGGAAACCCTAACACACGAAGGCGAAAGATTTTCGTCCTTTTAGTCTGTCATCCTTTATGCTGAACACTCTTGAGAGGTTGATAAAAACATATCTTAGGCCAAAGATCGCTGGAGATCGCCTGTCGCGGCAGCAGCATGCATGTAATAAAGGCAAATCCACTGAAACAGCCCTTCACGACCTAGTTGGCTACATAGAGGGTTCTCTCGCTGTCAAGGAATATACATACATTTCTTGACATTGAAGGTGCTTTCAATGATGTAAAACCGACGTCAAACATGAAGGAGTTGGAGTTTCTAGGCATCAACTCGACCGTAAGAAAGTTTATTAATAACTTACTTACTAAAAGATGCATTACGGCAGGCTTGGCAGAAAGTTTATTAATAACTTACTTACTAAAAGATGCATTACGTCAGGCTTGGGATCTGTGGACCTCAAAAGATGGGTCAGCAGAGGAACTCCCTAAGGAGGTGTACTGTCTCCTCTACTTTGGAATACAGCCTATTGTTATTATTGTCTCTGGAAGAAAAAGACGTAAAAGTGGTCGCGTATGCTGATGACGTGGCAATTGCGGCTAGGGGAAAGTTTCCCAACACTCTAAGAGATAAACTTCAGGAAGCTCTAGGTATAAATCCGTGAAAGACTGAAGTAGTTCTTTTCAGCATACAGGATACAAGTTGCCTACAGTGCAACCTGTCTCCTTGGGTGGAGAGAATGTTCCATATACGGAAAGCGCAAAATTCCTGAGTGTTTTGCTGGACAGGAAATTGGACTTCAAATCCAACATTTTGGAAAGGGCAAGAAAGGCCACTCTTGTCCTATACACCTGCAAGAGAGCCATTGGCGTTGTGGTCTGGTGGACGGCGCTTCAAAAGTCCACCTACTGCTCAATACTTAACCGCATCCAAAGGATGGCTTGTTTGTGCATCACAGCCGCACTGAGGACCACACCATCTGATGCACTGAATTTAATGTTACATCTAATGCCTCTGAAGATTGTGGCTAGACAAATTGATAAAAAGTACTGTGCCACTATTCCTGACAGAACCGATTGGAACTTCGATATTCCTGGTTATTTCTTGGTTCCTGGTTCCAAGCTAGACCACCAGGTGGGCTTTTGAGTGTACTCTGAAGATCTAGAACTGGTCGTATCGAAAAGGTTACCCGACCACTGCAGCGTGTATCAAGTGGAGATCCTTGCAATTAAGAAAGCGGTGGAATTGCTAAGATATAATGTCATAACGACGATTGGCATAAATATCCTCTCAGATAGCCAGGCAGCCATTAAATCCCTGGAGAACGTATATCCGAATGCAAAAACCGCCCTTGACTATCGCACATCTCTCAACGAGATGGCTGAACAGTTAAAAATTCACCTATTTTGTGTTCCGGGCCACAGAGATATCCCAGGGAATTCTAAAGCGGACGAGCTTGAGAAACTTGGAACTACCTTACACAGTCCAGGCAAACTGGAATCTGTGGGTATGCCTCTAGCGACATCTAAGCTAAGTTGTTTAAGACCCGGCCGAAGGAAAACGAAAACGTCTCAGTCGTTGTGTCCGTCATGACAGGTCATATCTAATCGAAAAACATGCTGACAAACTGATGGTTGCCAGTAACGAATTTTGCAGTAGCTGTGAGGACATCGAAGTAGAAGAGACTATAGAACACCTTCTGTGTGTGTGTCCCGCACTAGCAGTTGGAAGGAGTTCCACTTTAGGTTCTCATTTCTTTGAGAACCTGTCTCATTTCTTTGAGAATCTGAGACTGCCACTTTAACCTAACTTCCCACCCCCCTAACAACCCCCAAATAGAACGTATTTGCTTACCATGACAATTTGGGTCTTAAAGATAGTGGAGCTCGATATTGATTGTTTTTAGGGCCCATACCCCAAACCAGACATATTGACTGACTTTTGCAATAAGGGATTTGATATCCAATTTTGAAGCCAATGGAAATATGAGGCTCAAATAAATGATATTTGAGAGTAGAGCACGATACTGATATATTTTCCGGACTAAGTGCTTGGGGGGACCACCCCACTCCTCAAAATACTGCTAAATCGGACATATTAACCGAGCAAGCCAAGGTGGGGCTCAAATAAAAGGTATTGGGGAGTACAGCACGAAATTGATACCCACTTTCGGGACCGATTTTTAAGGGGTCCACCCCTTTTTCAAAACACCCCACAAACAGCAATTATTTACTGACCATCGCAATATCCAAATGTGGTACCATGAATTTTCGGCACGGCCCCTTCTCCAAAACACCCCCCAAAGAGTACAAATTTACCAACCATGGCAATATAAAAGGTATTTGAATTTAAAAACGATTTCGATAATCAATTTTTGGGGCCAAGTGTTTGGGGACGACTCATCCCATAAACTCTCCTTAAACCAATGGCAATATAGGGTTTTAATAAATGGTATTTGAGAGTAGAGCACGATGCCGATATTTTTTCGGGCTAAGTATTTGGGGGACCACATCACCCCCAAAAACACCCCTAAATCGAACATACATATTTACCGATCATGGCAATTACGGGTTCGAATGAAAGGTATTTGGGTGTAGAGCACGAAATTCATACCCGCGTTCGGGAGTCCAAACTGGGGATCCACGCCACCCCTAAACCCACAAACCATAAAGCTGAGGGCGTTACCACTCCCAAAGTCTCCATAGGAATATCGAGCTCAAATTAATGTTTTAAGAATGGAGTACATCTAATATCCCTCGGAGCGAATTCATACAATATGGGATTCAAATAAAGGCATTTATATTGTTATTCTGTTAGTCAAGCGATATACATATACTATTTTCGTAGCATGGTTATTCACTAAAAGCTCGGTAATTGTCGAATATAAATATTTTAAGAATAATTTTGTTTCATGTAATGTAAAAGAAGGTGCAGCGGAGCGGCACCGGTTCGGCTAGTTGCATATAAAACATTCGACAATTAAAGAACTTTTAGTGACAACCCATGTTACGTTAATGGCATGTGTATATCGCTTGACTAACAGTATAACAATATAAATACCTTTATTTGCATCCCATATGATCTTATTTATTTATGGTCTATGAAGTCGCTCGGAGGGTTAAGGGTCATCTAAGTTTGGATGTTAGATGTACTCCGCTTTTTAAGCAAACTTTATTTGCGACCTATACTCGCATGGGGTTTTTGGGAGTGGGAAGGTGCCCAGGGTGGTAGTTTGTGGGATAAGGACTGTCAAATACCAATTATTTAAACCCCATATTGCTATTGGTTTATAGGATGAAGCGTCCCCCAAACACTTGGATATCAGAGGCTTATTATACTCCCAAATTCCTTTTATTTGAGCCCCATATTGACATAGCCAGTAAATAAGTCCTGTTTGGGGGGTGTTTTGGGGAAGTGGTGGACCCCAAGAAATTTAATGTTCTACTCGCCAGTACATTTCTTTTGATCCCCATATTGGCATAGTCGGTAAATATGTACGATTAAGGGATGTTTTGTGGAATGGGGTGGTCCCCCAAACACTTAGCCCGGAAAAAAAATTAGCATCGTGTTCTACTCTCAAATATAACTTTTTTGGACCCCATTTTGCCATTGGTTTAAAGGGAGTACATGGGATGAGGCGTCCCCCAAACACTTGGCCCAAAAAAAAAATTAAATCAAATTCGTTTTTTAATCTCAAATATATTTTATTTGAGCCCCTTATTAGGGTTGCCCAAAAAGTAATTGCGGATTTTTCAGGTCGGCCAAATGAAGTTGATGATGACCATATCAAAGCATTAATCGAATTGGATCGTCATGTAACTGAGCGTGAGATAAGAGAGAAGTTAAATATACCAAAATCAACCGTTCATTATCACATAAAAAGTCTTGGACTGGTGAAAAAGCTTGATATTTGGGTACCACATGTATTGAAAGAAATTCATTTAACAAACCGAATCAACGCTTGTGATATGCACCTTAAACGCAATGAATTCGATCCGTTTTTAAAACGAATCATAACTGGAGATGAAAAATGGATTGTTTACAACAACGTTAGTCGAAAACGATCATGGTCCAAGCATGGTGAACCAGCTCAAACCACTTCAAAGGCTGATATCCACCAAAAGAAGGTTATGCAGTCTGTTTGGTGGGATTGGAAGGGTGTGGTATATTTTGAGCTGCTTCCAAGGAACCAAACGATTAATTTGGATGTTTGCACCATCAGACTACCATTTATTTCGATCTTTGCAGAACTCCTTAAATGGTAAAACTTTCGGCAATGATGAGGCTATAAAATCGCACTTGGTTCAGTTTTTTGCAGATAAAGGCCAGAAGTTCTATGAGTGTGGAATACTAAATTTGCCAGGAAGATGGCAAAAGGTTATCGAACAAAATGGCAATTATATATTTGATTAAAGTTCATTCTAAGTTTTATTAAAAATGCATTTACTTTCTTTTAAAAAATCCGCAATTACTTTTTGGGCAACCCAATACAATCATCAGCAAATATGGACGGTTTGGGGGGTGGGCCCTAAAAACTACTCACATTGTGCTCCACTCTCTTTGAGCCCCAAATTGTCATGGTAAACAAATACGTCCCATTTGGGGGTTGTTATGTGGCCTTTGAGCCCTATATTTTCGTAGTCGGCAAACATGTCCGGTTTGGGGAGTGTTTTGGGGGACGGGGAGGCCACTCGGTGACTTGGCACTGGAAATGTATATCAGATTAGTATTCTACTCTAAAATACCTTTTAGTTGAGCGTCATATTGCTATGGTCAGTAAATTTGTCCTCTTTGGGGGAGGGGCGTCCCTATAGACACTTTTTACCGAATGTTAATATTCGTGCTCTACTCCCAAAGACCTTTCATTTGAGCCACATATTGGAGGGAGGGGCGCCCCACTAAACACTTGGTTCCGCATTTGGATATCAGAGGCGTATTCTACTCTCAAATACCTTTTATTTGAGCCCCATATTGACGTGGTCAGTAAATGAGTCCTGTTTGGGTTGTGTTTTGGGGAAGGGGAGACCCAAAAACTTGGTCCCGAAAGCGGATATAAACTTTGTGCTCTACTCCCAAATATCGTTTATTTGAGCCCCATATTGCCATGGTCGATAAATATGTCCGATTTAGGGGTGTTTTGGGGGTGGGGTGACCCACCCAAACACTTGACTCCATATTTAAATATCAGATTCGTTTTCAACTCTCCTAATTTTTATTTGAGTCCCATATTGTCGTGATTGGTCTACAAATATATTTGGTGGGTTTGGGGGTGGGGCGGCCCCCCTAGATACCCCACCCAAATTTGGATATCAAATTTTTGGTTTTAGGTTATTAATAGGAAAGACACAAAATTTCGCTGAAATCGCCCATCTCCTAGATCTGGCGTTTCTGAAATTTAGGGTAAGGGAAAGGGTCCGCACCCCTTCAGATATCAAAAAATGGAGTACCCTATTTTCACCACGGGACCATTATGCACCATCTCTGAAAATCTTAAGAACATATCGGTTCCGCTGTTTTTGAGTCTATACAAAACAAACAAACACAAATTGATTTTTATATGTAATATTTAATCAAATGAAATAACAAACGTTTTATTCATGTGAAAAATAAGTATCAATTATTTATTTTTATTAAAGCAGTAAAAAAGTTGCTTAAACGAAGGGGCAAATTTGAAATAATTTGTTTATGGAGTTAATTACCACTTTAATTGGATTTTTGAAATTATCATAAATTTAAATTGCAACATTGTTAATCAACAACACAAATTCGTTAATAGGACCAATTTCAGGAAATTTTTTAATTAAATGTACAAATTTCTTTATTGATATGAAATGTACAAATACAACCCCGATATAAGTGGGTCGCTATCTGGCCATAATCGTCTGGTTCTAGGGGACTTTAATGCGCATCACACTTCATGGCATTCTCCCCTAGGTAACGACCAGCGTGGTATAGCTTTGGCAGAGCAGATTTAAAGGTCCACTTTTAGCACGGTGAATGAGGATGCCGCCACTAAGATTACGAGGAGGTGCAGCAGCTCTCCAGACATTTCCATTGCATCTCCTGAGTGTCGTATCCTGGCAAGCCGACATCTCTTTGGGGTCAGACCACCGCCCCATAATTCTCACCATCGACCGACCACCCGACTTCATAACCTCTGAGCGCCGGACGTTTATCAATCAGAAGAAGGCCGATTGGGCTGGCTTCAGAGAGTATACTAATCGCCGCTTCAGTGAATTGCCACCCCCCTCGGAAATTCTTGTAGCCGAGAGGAAATTCCGAGACATCATTAACGCATCAGCCGCTCGTTTTATAGCAGCCGGTCGAATACCCCAAGTGGCACGGGCACGGGATAAAGCTGGATTTGGTAATACTTGTACGTTTAGGTACTAAAAAGTACCAACAAGTACGAAATGGTATATATTTGCCCAGTGTGAATGGAAAAGACTAGAATTATGTTCTAGGGCTCAAATTAAAGAGCGTCTCGAAAAAATAAGGTTTGGTAAAGTGGGAAGTGGGAGAAATAGTATGTTTAGTACAGCAATTAGTACTATTTAGTACTTTTTTGTAAATTGAACTAGAGCTCTGAATTTTGGAAATTAGGTACACTATGGCTACCTTAATTGGGTGACCATAGGAGTTTTTGAAAATTTGTACATTTAGTACCAAAAAGGTACGAAATTGTTAAACTTTGTACAAAGCGGAAGGATAGATGTAGAATTTTGATATTTGACTTAAAGAGATCTGGTGCAAAAGGATAATGGTGAAAAGAAAAAATAGTAGTGGTAACGGAGAAACACGCACGTTTAGTACAGCAATTGGTACCATTTGGTACTATATTTACATACGGAGCTAGAGGTCTGAAATTTGGCATGAAGGTCCAACTGGGAAATATATGATGGGTGACTAAATGATCTATTCATAATTTGTACATTTTGGTGCCAAAATATGGTACCAGATTTGTACTCTCATTACAGATAGAACTAGAGGACTAAAACTTGAAATGCAGGTACAACTAGGAAAAATATGTTAGGTAACTATTATTTTTTTACAATTCGTACATTTTGGTACAAAAATTTGTACCATTTGGCACTTTTTGTACAGATGTGGCTAGAGGTATGAAATTTGGAATGCAGGTACAACCAGGAAAAATATAATGAGTGACTAAATGATATATTCAAAATTCGTACCATTTGGTACTTTCTTTACAGATGGAGCTACAGGTCTGAAATTTGGCATGTAGGTAAAACTTAGAAATATTTGATGGGCGACTAATGATTTTTTTTGATTGAATGATCTATTCAAAATTCGTACATTTTGGTACCATTTAGTACTTTCTGTTCAGATAGAGCTTGAGGGCTGAAATTTGGCATGTAGGTACAACTATGTAATATATGATGGGCGGCTATATGTTCTATTAAATATTCGTACATTTTGGTAGCATTTGGTACTAACTATTCAGATCGTTGTACATGTAGGTACAACCAAGAAACATATGACAGGTTTCAGAATAATCTATTCACCATTTGCACATTTTGGTATCAAAACTGCTTCTTCATAGATGGGGCTAGAGGTCTGATAATTTGCATGTAGGTACAACTAAGAAATATATGATTGGTGACTAAAGGGTCTATTAAAAATTCATATATTTTGGTACAAAAATTAGTACCATTGGGTACTTTCTTTGGGTGGAGATGGAGCTATAGGTCTGAAATTAAGCATTCAGGTACAACCAGGAAAAATTGGATAGGTGACTAAATAATCTATTCGCAACTCGTACATTATGGTACTATTTGAAACTTTCTTTACAGAAGGAGCTAGAGGTCTGAAATTTAGCGTTTAGGTACAACTAGAAAAACATGATGGTAAATATCCATAATGCACCCATCATATTTTAACATCTATTAACAATTCGTAAATGTTGGTACCAAAATTGGTACCATTTCGTACTTTTTCACAGATGGACTGAAAAATATATGATGGGTAATAAAATGATCTTTTCACAACTCATACATCTTGGTAACAAAATGGATACCATTTTGTACTTTCTTCACAGATGGAGCTTGAGGTCTGAAATTTGGTATGCAGGTATAACTAGAAAAATATGAAGGGTGCCTAAATGAACTATTCAAAATTCGTAAATTTTAGTACCAAAAAGTGTAAAATAGTACGAAATAGCTTGTCTTCGCCTGCAGAGACCGGGGACAGCTAAAATTAAGCAATTTGCAAACATTATTGCAGTCTTGACAAAAATACGACATGTGGACGAAAACGTACTAATTGTGGTGTACTTGGCACCTTGAAAGAATATATTGGGCAACTAGAAGATATTTTTTATTCGTTAAGAAGGTAGCATACAAAATGTTACCTTCTTAACGGATTGAAGATTGAAGAAGATTATTCAAAGTCGTATATATATATAGGTACTAAAACGTACAAAATGGTACATTCTTTACGAATTAAGCTAAAGCACTCAAAATTACGATACGATTACACCTTGACAGTAAACATTGATCGGTTAGAAGATTTGTTTTTAATTCGCCCAATTAGGTACCAAAATATACAAAATGATACATTTTTTACCGAGTGATCTTAAGCTCTCAAAATCGGAATATTATACATTTTGGGCGGCCAGAAGAATTTTCTTTTCAAAATTCGTACATTGATGTACTAAAATATACAAAATGGTACTTTCTTTACAGAAGGGGACAGTTTTCTGAAATTTTATACGCAATTATTGCAAAACTTCATAATCTTATGCATTGATTGACTACCTAGGTTTTTAGAAGTCCTACACTTAAAAGGCGGTATCAAAAACGGGGGATGTTAGTCTATATATATAACAAGTAAAAACGTGCTAAGTTCGGCCGGGCCGAATCTTATATACCCTCCACCATGGATCGCATTTGTCGAGTTCTTTTCCCGGCATCTCTTCTTAGGCAAAAAACGATATAAGAAAAAATTTGCTCTGCTATTAGACCGATATCAAGATATGGTCCGGGTTGGACCACAATTAAATTATATGTTGGAGACCTGTGTAAAATGTAAGCCAATTCGAATAAGAATTGCGCCCTTTGGGGGCTCAGGAAGTAAAATAGAGAGATCGATTTATATGGGAGCTGTATCGGGATATAGACCGATTCAGACCATAATAAACACGTATGTTGATGGTCATGAGAGGATCCGTCGTACAAAATTTCAGACAAATCGAATAATAATTGCGACCTCTAGAGGCTCAAGAAGTCAAGATCCCAGGTTGGTTTATATGGCAGCTGTATCAGGTTATGAACCGATTTGAACCTTGTTTGACACAGTTGTTGAAAGTAAGAATAAAATACGTCATGCAAAATTTCAGCCAAATCGGATAGGAATTGCGCCCTCTAGAAGCTCAAAAAGTCAAGTCCCCAGATCTGTTTATATGACAGCTTTGTCAAATTTAAAACATACTTGGCACAGTTGTTGGATATCATAACAAAATACTACGTGCAAAATTTCATTCCAATCGGAAAAGAATTGTGCACTCTAGAGGCTCAAGAAGTCAAGACCCAATATCGGTTTATATGACAGCTATATCAAAACATGGACCGATATGGCCCATTTACAATACCAAACGACCTACACTAATTTGGCAAAAAAAATTTAAAAAATAGTACCGGAAGTGGGTGAAATAGTACGTTTCGCACCGCAAAATGGGAACCATTTGATACTTTCTTTACAGATGGAGCTAGAGGTCTGAAATTTGGCATGCAGGTACAAGAATTAAATAGACAATGGGTGACTAAACATTAAGCAATTTGACAAACATTATCACAGTCTTGGCAAAACTGCGACATGTGTAAGAAAACATACTAATTGAAGTGTAATTGGTACCTTGAATGAATAAATTAAGAAAATGGAAGATATTTTTTATTGATATATTTAAGTACTCGAACGTACTTTTAACGGAGTGAGTTAAAGCTCTAAAAATTGTTATACAAGTACACATTGACAATAAATTTTGGGTCACCAGAAGAGTATTCAAAATCATACATTTTGGTAGTAAAACGTACATGATGGTATATTTTTACGAATTAGGATACGATTACACCTTGACGGTTAAAAGATTTTTATTAATTCCATTAATTCGTTTTTTTTAATTCGTGTATTTTATACGCAATTATTACAAATCTTCCTAATCTTATAAACTGAGTGACTACCTAGGTTGTTGGAAGTGCTACACTGTTTAATTACAAATAGTATGGTTTTGTGTGCAGCTTCCAAACATTTTAATAATCATAAAGTAAGAGTTGCCAAATTCCAACGAATGTCAAAATAAGCCTCGCTTTATAACAACTAGTTACTCGTTACATTAAAATTACATTGTTCTCTTGGATTCTCGTCCACCAACAAGCAACCAATCCGTTTTTCAAAGGTAAGATATTGTTTTTCTAAACAATATTTAAATAAAGTGCTTTTGTTATTAAATAAAATAACATTTTTGCAAATTTTGCCCATGAACATTCCACTAAGGAACAGGGGCAAACTTCTCACATATGAATGAGTGCAGTCCGATTCAAGTTTAAGCTCTATGAGCCCCTTAGGCTTCTTTTTACAGCCGAGTCCGAACGGCGTGCCGCGGTGCGACATAGTACCTCACAAATGTTGCCAGCATTAGGAGGGGAAAACCATCGCTGAAATTTTTTTCTGATGGTCTCGCCAGGATTCGAACCCAGGCGTTCAGCGTCAGAGGCGGACATGATAACCTCTGCGCTACGGTGGCCACCAAATACGAAATGCTGACATTGTACCACGAGTGGAAGAAAACGTACTTAAGTACTGTAATGGGTACTATTTGGTACTTTCTTTACAGATTGAGATACAGCTCTGAAATTAAGGATACAGTTACGTCTTGGCATTATGTACCGGACGACTAAAAGTTGTTTGGATATTCGTACATTTTAGTACTAAACTGTACAAAATGGTACTTTATGTACGGATTGAGTTTAATATCTCAACATTGAGATACAGTAACACCTCGGCAGTATATACGATTTTTTGAAAGTCGTAAATTTAGGTACTAAATCGTACAAAATTTTAGTTTTTTTCAGACTGACCTAGAGGTCTGAAATTTGGGCTATAGGTACTTCTTGACATATATATTGGGCGACTAGAAGAATTGTTTGATATTCGTACATTTCGGTACTAAACGTACAAAATGTTGCTTTCATTGCAGAATGAGCTACAGCTCTGAAAATTAGTATACCTGTACATCTATGCAGTATGTTCCGGGTGACTAGAAGATTTTTTGATATTCGTACGTTTTGGTACTAAATTGTACAAAATGGTACTATCTTTACAGACTGAGCTTCAGCTCGGAAATTGTTGAAAGCAATTTAACTTTGTAACATACATACTTGTTATATTCTTATGAATTCAAATCAAGTTAGTTTTTTGAATTATGTATGTATGTAGAAAAGAAAAATATTGACATTCCATTTTAAATTTTATTTCATTCTTGTAAGTTTCTTCATTGAATAAATACACATTTTATATATCGACGGTTTTTTATTTGAGCTCTGCCAATAGGTTATGGGCCCAGGCGAAATGGCTACCGATTTAAAGACTACGTTTGAAAAATTAAATCGCAATAACTATCAGATATGGAAGAAAAAGGCTGAATGTGTTTTGATACGAGATGATACTTGGTCGGTTATCAAAGATGATAATCCTGCAGAAAAAAATGACAAATGGAAAAGGAAAGATGAAAGCGCAATGGCATCAATTTATTTGATGATCGAGGATGATTTATTCCAATTGATTGAGGAGGCAAGTTCGGCAAAAGATGCATGGACAATACTTAAGAATCATTTTGAGCGCCGTTCTTTCAGTGAATGTGTTTTTATTATGAAGAAAATGTGTCAAATGCAGCTTGAGGAAGATGGTGATATGGAAGACCATTTAAGCAAAATGCAGCATGAAATAAAGAAGCTGTCGTGTATGGGTGAAAAGCTTAGTGAAAGTTGGGAAGTGGCTATGATACTTCGAAGTTTGCCGGAGTCCTATGATGTTTTGGTAACAACCCTTGAAGCTAGAAGTGATGCTGTTCCATCGTTGAGTGTAGTCAAGGAGAAACTTTTTGAAGAATCCAGGAAAAGATTGCAGAAACAGAATCTGGTAAATAACACTTCTTCAGTAATGAATGTGAAAAATGTGCAGAACAAGAAAGGGAGATATCTATCGAACCCGGTATGTTTTTATTGTGGTAAATCTGGACATTTTAAAAGAGATTGCATTCAGTTCAAAGAGAGTCTCAACAGAAATACGTCCAATATTGTAATAGATGAGAGGGTATCGAATGAGAACATATGTTTTTGGTTGGGAGCCTCTAATAATAACACGGATTGGTATATTGATTCTGGAGCTACGAGCCATATATACAACAGAAAGGAGTTTTTTGAACATTTGAATTTTAATTTTATGAATACCATAACTGTAGCAAATGGGTATGAACTAAAATCATCTGGAATAGGCAGTGGATATTTGAACATTTTAGATGGCAATGGCAATACAAGGAAAGTAGAAATAAAAGATGTATTGTATGTACCGAATATTGAAAGCAATTTGTTGTCGGTAAAGAGATTGGCTGAAAAGGGTTTCAAAATAATTTTCCAAGGAAACATATGTGAAATATATTTAAAAAAGAATTTGTTTGCAGTTGCGATGCTTCATAATGGTCTGTACAAATTAAATACACCAAATACAACTCAAAATCAAAAGATTTTGATGGCCAGTCACTCGAAATGCATACACTAATGGCATAGATGTTTAGGCCATCGTGATATAGAATGTGTCAAAAGGATGTTAAAGGAAGTCTATGGCGATTACCCAAAAGTCTGTACCTGTAGTGATGTTTGTCAGACGTGCATAAAAGGAAAATTATCCAGAAATGTTTTTCCGAAAAATTCGAAACAGAAATGTGATCAAATATTAGATCTGGTTCATAGCGATGTCTGTGGACCCATGGAAGCTGTCACCCCTGGGGGTAAGCGTTATTTTGTGACATTTATAGACGACTTTAGTAAATATATGGTAATATATTTATTGAATCATAAGTCGGAAGTCTGTATGAAACTAAAGGAATTCTGCAATATGGTAAAAACAAAGTTTGGCAAGTACCCTAAAGTCATAAGGTCTGACAATGGAGGAGAATATACTGGGAGTGAAATTCGTAGTTTTTTGAAGAAATGTGGAATACAGCAGCAATTCACCGTACCTCATAACCCAGAGCAGAATGGTACAGCCGAAAGAAGGAATAGATATGTGGTCGAAATGATACGGTGCATGCTTATAGATGCAGATATGCCAAAATCATATTGGGGAGAAGCTGCCGTTACGGCTACTTACATTCAAAATCGCTGTCTTACTAGATCAAATAATTCAATTCCGTACGATCTGTGGGAAGGGAAGAAACCAAGCCTTGACAATTTAATAATATTTGGAAGTAAGTGCTTAGTATACGTACCGAAAGAAAAAAGAAGGAAGCTGGATGTTAAAGCTAAAATGCTGACTTTTGTAGGCTATTCTGAGGAAGCAAAAGGATTGCGTTTTTTGGATAGAACTACTAATAAAATTACAATAAGTCGTGATTACAAAATTGTTTGTGATAATTTCCAAGAAAATGAAGCTTCAAATAAAGATAACAACGAAATGTATGTAGACATTTTTAAATTGCCAAAGATTGGTAGTGACGAATCAACTATTGAAGAATCAAGTGACATAGAAGAGCATTTTTACGATGCTGATTTAGATGACCTTAATACATTCAAAATGGACGATAATCTTGAAATCACTGATAGAATGCCGATATCACGAGAAACAAGCCAGATTCCAATGGCAATGGTGCAAGAAAATGTTGCCAGTGATCAGCCGTTGTTGAGAAGATCTCTTAGAACAACAAAAGGAAAACTTCCAGAAAGATTTATGATGAGCATCGGAAGTAATGAATCAGAACCTAAAACTTTTCAGGCTGTTATGAAAAGGGACGACAAAGAAATGTGGTTGGAAGCAATGAAGGAGGAACTAAAGTCATTGCATGATAACAACACCTGGGAGTTAGGAAATTTGCCAGATAATCGAAAAGCGATTGGTTGCAAATGGGTTTTCAACTAAAACGAGATGCCAGCGGAAAAGTTGTAAAATATAAGGCAAGACTTGTAGCACAAGGTTTTAGTCAGCGGTATGGTGTTGATTATGATGAAGTGTTTGCGCCGGTTGTTAGACAATCCACACTTCGAATGTTTTTGACATTGTCTGGTCAAAATGATATGACTGTTAAACAGTATGATATTAAGACTGCATTCCTATATGGTGAGCTTAACGAGGAAGTATACATGAAGCAACCAATAGGGTTTGAAACTTCCAATGACAAAATCTGTAAACTAAAAAAAAGCATATACGGACTTAAACAATCTGCCCGATGTTGGAATGAAAAGCTATGCCAAGTTTTTTTAAATGCAGGTTTCAAGAAAGGGCTCACAGATAGTTGTGTTCTACGAAACGAAAAAAATGGCGAGTGGATATTTGTTCTAATATACGTGGACGATATTCTTGTAGCAACGAAGTCGGATTTAAACCATGATTATGTAATGAATTTACTGAAAACAAATTTTGAAATAACTGCTTTTGGAGAAGTCAATTATTATCTGGGTATACAAATTGAGAAGGGGAATAATGGTTTTTACAGTCTATCTCAAGAACATTACATAAATGAAATTGTGAAATACGCTGGATTGGAAATTGCCAGAACATCCAAGATACCAATGGACGTTGGATATGTAAAAGAAGACGTTAAAAGTGAACCCATGCCTAATAATGAAAGGTATAGACGTTTAGTTGGATGCCTGCTTTATATTTCCGTAAATTCTAGACCTGACATAACAGCAGCTGTCTCAATTTTAAGCCGCAAAAAATAACGAATCCTACATATCGTGATTGGAATGAGTTAAAAAAGCTGATTACTTATCTGAATGGTTCCAAATCGTTGCGACTAAATCTAAAATGTGGAGATTTGAAAGGCTTATATGGATTTGCTTATGCTGATTGGGCTCAAAATAGGAGTGATAGAAAATCAAATAGCGGATTTCTTTTTAAATATAATGGATCCCCTATATCATGGTGTTGTCGCAAACAAGATTGCGTATCATTATCATCGACAGAGGCTGAATATATATCGTTATGTGAAGCAGTTCAAGAATCTTTGTGGTTAAGAAGACTATTAAACGATTTTGAAATAATACCAGCTACTATAATCTATGAAGATAACCAAAGTTGTTTGAATTTGGTTCAGTCTGAAAAATTCAGTAGACGTAGCAAGCATATATCTACAAAATACTATTTCATAAAAGATTTAAAAGTGAAAAAAGAAATAAGTTTGGAATATTGCCCTACGGAAATAATGGAAGCAGATATATTTACCAAACCACTTCAATTGAATAAAATTCAACAATTCCAGAAAAGTCTTTGCTTGCAATGAGGTTAAATTGAGAAGGAGTGTTAAAAGCAATTTAACTTTGTAACATACATACTTGTTATATTCTTATGAATTCAAATCAAGTTAGTTTTTTGAATTATGTATGTATGTAGAAAAGACAAATATTGACATTCCATTTTAAATTTTATTTCATTCTTGTAAGTTTCTTCATTGAATAAATACACATTTTATATATCGACGGTTTTTTATTTGAGCTCTGCCAATAGAAATTTGGGATACAGGTACATCTTGGCTGTATATGCCAGAGGACTAGATTTTTTGAAATGTGTACATTTGTGTACATTCTTTACGGATTGAACTACAGCTCTAAAATTTGAAATACAGTTACACTATGTATCGGGCGACTAAAAGTTTTTTTAATATTCGTTCATTTCGGTACTAAAACGTACAAAATGGTACTTTCTTTGCAGACTGAGCTACAGCTCTGAAATTTGGGATGCAGGTACATCTTGGCAGTATGTACCGGATGACTAGAGGGGTTTTGTTTTTAAATTCGTTCATTTAGGCACTCAAACTTTCAAAATATACTTTTTTTACGGATAAGGCTAAAGCTCTTAAAAATGCAATACAGTTACACCTTAATATTGGTGTATTGTATGCTAGTCTCTATATATGAGAGAGCTTCGTGATTGACTGACTGATGACTGACTAATCGCTGCCCTGCCCAAACTGCTACTACAGAATTATGAAATTTTGCACAAATCTTGGTCTTGAGTCGGAGGCGCGTGACGAGGCCAGGTTTGGTGATATTCGTACGTTTAGATACTAAAAAGTACGAAAATGGGGACTGTTAAGTACTAAAAAAGTACTAAAAAGGTACGAAATGCGTTAACTTTGTGTAGGGCCGATGAATAGAGGTAGAATTTTCAAATTTGACATAGAATGGAATTAAAAAATAGTACTAGTAATAAGAGGAAACGTACGTTTAGTACCGCAGTTGGTATCAATTTGTAACTTGTTTACAGATGGAGCTAGAGGTCTGAAATTTGAGATGTAGTTACAACTAAGAAAGATATGATGGTTGACTAAATAATCGATTCAAAATTCATATATTTTGGTACCAAAATTGCTACTATTTGGTACTTCTTTACAGATGGAACTGAAGGTCTGAAATTTGGCATGCAGGTAGAACTTAGAAATATATGATGGGCGACTAAATGATTTTTTTTCACAATTCGAGCATTTGGTACCAATATTGATACTACGTATTTGGTACTTTCTTTATAGATGGAGCTAGAGGTCCGATACTTGATATGTAGGTAAGAAATATATGATGGGTGACTATATGTTCTATTAAAAATTCGTACATTTTGTTACCATTTCGTACTTTCTGTTCAGATGGAGGTAGAAGACTGAAGTTTGGCATATACATACAGCGGTCAAAAAAAGTATTCATCATTCAATGTTTTTTTTTTAATAAGTCTACAAAAGACAATTGGAATAAAAACATATTAAACTAATGATGCAGTAGTGCTTGTGTGATATATATGTACACAATTTCATTGTTTTTAAAGAAAAAAATAGTATTTATTGGAACAAAAAGGGCCATTTTACAGCTGAACACAAAAAATTAAACAAAAAAGTATTCATCATTGCAAAAAAACAAAAAAATAAATAACATAATTTAAAAAAATTAATACTTTGTTATTCGACCACCGCGTCTAATAACTTCTTTTAAACGGTTTGACATCGATTGGACTAATTTAGCGGTTATATTTTGGTCTATATTAGTCCATTCCTCCATTATCACCTGTTGCATTTGACTCTTGCTCGAAAAATTGCGCGTTCTCAATTTGCGTTCGAGATGTTCCCAAAGATGTTCAATTGGGTTCAAGTCGGGACTTTGAGGAGGAGTTTTAATGACTTTGGGGCAGTTATACAGCATCCACATCTTGGTATTTAAAGCAGAATGTTTGGGGTCATTATCTTGATAATATTGAAAGTTATTACCAAGCCCAAGTTTTACAGCACTATCTTTTAAATTCCTCTTTAAAATGTCAATGTAATACTTATGATCCATTACTCCATTAATAACTTCAAGATTTCCCGCTCCTGAAGCCGCCATACACCCCCAAACCATTAAACCACCTCCACCATGTTTTACAGTAGCAACTGTGTTTCGTTCTTCAAGCTCTGTATTTGGTTTTCTGTACACTATGACCTTTCCATCGCACCCAAAAAGATTAAACTTGCTCTCGTCTGCAAAAATGACTGTTTTCCAAAATGATTCGGGCTGTTTTACATACATTTTTGCGAAGTTTAGCCTTTTCACTCGGTTTATTTTATTTATAAAGGGCTTCTTACGTGCAGTTCTTCCTCTGTAACTATGCCTTTTGAGTGTATTTCGAATTGTTTGTGTAGTAACTTCCTTCCCTAAATATTCCATAGTGTTTTTACGAAGAATGGTCGCATTTGTCTTCGGAGTTTTCTGAACTTGCCGCACTAGCCAACGCACATCTCCAACTGAAAGTGCTTTTGGTCGACCAGATCTTGGTTTATTGTCAACAGTTTTCGTTTCTGTCCACTTTCTGATGATGGATTGTATAGTAGATCGTGGTCTATTTAATATTTCACTGATAGTTTTTTGAGTTAAACCATTCCTGTGGTGTTTTATTATCAAAACTTTTACCTCATCAGAAACCTCGTTTTGCTTACGACCCATTTTGACAAAAACTATATTTTCAATGAAATTAAATATTTGCTGTCAAGGGCAAAGCCTCCTTTACTAAATAAAACAGAAAAGGGGGATTCCCAAATAATATTTGAATTTGACTTTGATGATAGCACATCAATGATGAATACTTTTTTTGTTCTGTTTTTGGTATTATTATATAAAACTGCATTTTTTGCGCTAATTAAATTTATTTTTTGAATTTATTTTAAAACATATTACGAAAAATAAACTATTGCATAAAACTGCATTATTTGTTTACTTTAAATTTTCTTCAATTACCCAAAATAAGTGAATTTATTATCAATTTTGCTAATGATGAATACTTTTTTTGACCGCTGTAGGTACAACTAAGAAATATATGATGGGTGGATAAATAATATTCCCACATTTTGGTATTAAAAGTGGTACAATTTGATACTTTCTTCATAGATGGAGCTATAGGTCTGAAATTTGGAAACTTGAGTACAACTAGGAAAAATATGATGGGTGACTAAATAATCTATTCTTTACAGATGAAGCTACAGGTTTTAAATCTGGGATGTAGGTATAAGAAGGAAATATAAAATGAGTTACTAAATGATCCGTTCAAAATTCGTACATTTTTTTTCAAAATCGTAAATTTAGTTACCAATGGCCTGCCCAAGACCATTCATTTTTGCTTTCAAGACACACTAACAATCATAGAGAAATTTGAGAGCTGAACTGTTCGTTTAAAAATACTTTGTATGAGACGATTGGGAACTGATAAGCAAGACACCGAGTAACGAGATAAGTGAATGTATAAAATGAGCCCTTCAGCAAAAAGAAAGATTGATTCGGATTTCAGTGAGTGCACGTTGGGCAATGCATGTGTTCGGGTACATTTTTCTTCAGATAAAGAACTACTTTCTTGTCATCTGCTTTCGTAGTACGAAATTCTTACGAAGGCAACGTGGTTGATTTGGCAAACGCATGGGTAAAAACACACACGCGCGCCTAGTTTTTATACTCTACACTACTACTGTGGTACAGGGTATTATAACTTAGTGAATTTGTTTGTAACACTCAGAAGGAAGAGATAAGTATACCGATCGACTCAGAATCACTTTTTGATTTGATTTAGCTATGTCTGTGTGCATGTTCGATTTTCACGAATTTTGGCACGAGGGATTCTCTCATAGGTCTCGACATAATTGGTGAAATTCATAGAATTCGGTTCAGATTTAGATATTGCTCCCATGTATTTGTTCGTCCGATTTGGACTAGTATTGCAATAATAAGGTCATTTGTTAACCGATTCACACGAAAACTGGCCCAAAGGATTCCCATATGTCTCCCGGTATTGATATTGAATATAATAGAAGTCGGTTCAGATTAACATATAGTTCCCATGTATATGCATCTAACGATTTTCACTTTTAGGGCCGTTGCTAGCCCATTCATCAATCGATCTTCTTACAAATTCGGCACAACGATTTGCTCTATGGCTCCTACAATACGTACGGATTTTGATCGAAGTTTTGCATAACAAATTTAAGCAAATTTGTATATCTTATGTGGTGTAGGGTATGAAAACGTCGGCTTCGCCCGACTTTAGCCTGTCCTTACTTGTTTTATATGAGAAAACAAACAGTTTGCAAACGATTTGTGTGATCATTTCATATGTTGAAAATGACAGCGAGACTTTTTTTATATAAAGCGAGTAATTTCTCATATCGCACTGTAGCGGCAATGAATTCGAGATAAAAAAACTTTCAAGCACTGAATGGTGGTTGTTTTTCAAAGTTATCTACTCAACAGCAACTTGTTCGTTTTACTCTATTTTCAGTGTCTCGCTCTTCAGAGGTCTTGAAATACAACATCATGTTGGATCAGCGTTCACGAGTTCAGCAAAATCACCAATGAATGGCTTTATGCAGGCCTTTGTTTGGTACTAAAACACACAAAATGTTACTTTCTTTACGAATTGAGCTAAAGCGCTCAAAATTGGGATTCATTTATACCATGCAAAAATATATTGGGCGACGTAATAATTTTTCCGATATATTGCTATTCTTGACAACCATGCATTGTATTTCTGAAATTTTATACGCAATTTTTACAAATCTTCATAATCTTATAAACTGACTGACTACCTAGGTTTTTGAAAGTCCTACACTAAAAAGGGGTATCAAAAACGGGGTAGCGAAGCGGACCACCGAGATGCTAGCTTATTATATTCATAAAACCCTATTCTACTGTTTATGAAATGTTTTCATTGTATTTTTAGAAAATAAACAGGCGACGTGTGGTCCCAGGTCACAGTCGGGACACACTTCCTGCATGTTGGGCTCAATCCTTGCCCTGTAAGAGTTGAGGCAGTCGCATCTGCCGGAGCGTATTGGGCGGCGTTGACAAATATTAAGCAAATTTTAAGCATTAATCGAATTGGATCGTCATGTAACTGAGCGTGAGATAGGAGAGAAGTTAAATATACCAAAATCAACCGTTCATTATCACATAAAAAGTCATGGACTGGTGAAAAAGCTCGATATCATTTAACAAACCGAATCAACGCTTGTGATATGCACCTTAAACGCAATGAATTCGATCCGTTTTTAAAACGAATCATAACTGCAGATGAAAAATGGATTGTTTACAACAACGTTAGTCGAAAACGATCATGGTCCAAGCATGGTGAACCAGCTCAAACCACTTCAAAGGCTGATATCCACCAAAAGAAGGTTATGCTGTCTGTTTGGTGGGATTGGAAGGGTGTGGTATATTTTGAGCTGCTTCCAAGGAACCAAACGATTAATTCGGATGTTTACTGTCAACAATTGGACAAATTGAATACAGCCATCAAGGAGAAGCGACCAGAATTGGTCAATCGTAAAGGTGTCATATTCCACCAGGACAACGCTAGACCGCACACATCTTTGGTCACTCGCCAAAAACTGAGTGAGCTTGGCTGGTAACTTCTGATGCATCCACCATATAGCCCTGACCTTGCACCATCAGACTACCATTTATTTCGATCTTTGCAGAACTCCTTAAATGGTAAAACTTTCGGCAATGATGAGGCTATAAAATCGCACTTGGTTCAGTTTTTTGCAGATAAAGGCCAGAAGTTCTATGAGCGTGGAATACTAAATTTGCCAGGAAGATGGCAAAAGGTTATCGAACAAAATGGCAATTATATATTTGATTAAAGTTCATTCTAAGTTTTATTAAAAATGCATTTACTTTCTTTTAAAAAATCCGCAATTACTTTTTAGGCAACCCAATAATTGAGCCAGAACTACTGTGGTCTGTCGGGAGAAGTCAATTTCTTTAGGAGCAATGGAAGGCGTTCGTTCTCCAAGGGCCACATTCATCCGGCAGCTATTCACCACATCTGCTACCGTGTCCGCATGAATGTTGTCTAGATCCGCTTGACCTAGTGGTTCTTTCTTGTCCACCTTAAAGCTTCTGGGCGTTGGATACCTAGCCGCAAGATAATGATTTGGATCAGTGGAACACAAAATTCATTTATTGCTGTCTCAACAACGACTGAAATGAAGAGAATAAGAATACAGCGAGTTGGGCATTAACGATAGCGTAAAGGAAACTTTAATATTTTGCACCATTGATATGGACGATCCCTGCGATAACAGCCCAGATGGTATTGATTAGACAGCAAGTAGTTATGTCTTTGCACGGGTAGGGTCTTTGTTGCTGATGGAGGTGGTCCACTCGAGAACTGAGGAGACAGCCTGTCGCAGTTCGAAGGGCGGCATTCTGACAGATCTGAATATTATTTCACTGCGTGTCACAGAGCTGACGAAAAAACACTGGCGCTGCATAACATACCACGGACCGGCCAATTGCTTTGTACGTGATCAACAAGGTTTCTTTGTCAGCACCCCAAGTGCTGCCAGCAAGTGACTTGAGGACCTTGTTTCTACTAAATACTAAATTTTAAATTAACATTCCATTAAGGAACATTGGGTACTTCTCTTATATCAATGAGTGCAGTCGGATTAAAGTTTAAGTTCAATGATATGGGACCTCTTATTTTTGCCGAGTCCGAATCCAGGCGTTCGGCGTTATATGCGGATATGCTAACCTCTGCGCCACGGTGACCTCCAGACCTTGCTTCTACTTTTGACTTTATCGCAAACTGCTGTGGTAAGTGAGGAGATTTTGTAAGAGCTATCAAATGTCATACCAAGTATTATGAGACACTTGATGGTCGGAATTGTCACCCCGTCGATCATCACTTTCAGCTCTCTACGTACCCTTGCGTATTTGTAGTAAACGATGTGGCTGAAGATTTGGTGGCAGATATTTTCAGATCTCTTGCAGCGAAATATGGGGCAAGTTTGTTGAGGTAGACGTTCAACCTATCGCAGATGTCAACAATGGGTCTGATGCCATGATCGTACAATCGTCCGCATATGATACTGGAGGAGGTGGAATCGAAGATAGGAAGAGATTAAACAGTGCCGGAGATGTCACTCTCGGGCACAATAAATTGGCGGTTGAACAAACTGTCGCATCTCTTCGGATCAGTCACAGTTACGTCGCCAAAAGTGATGATAGCTTGCCTGAACCTAAGATACATTGCTCCAAGTGTTCTAGCCACAAATTCCGCTTATGTTCACCGACTACGATGTTTATTTCCAGATTCAGCTCGCTGATTCTGCTGATGCATATATTGCGGCACGGAAGAGGTCACATAATGCGACGATGATGAGGCGGTATCCTTTGCCGGTTGTTGTTGCTGTTATACTCTCAGCTCGATACCGCTGACTTACGCGACTGCCGTTGCAGCTACTCCTTACGGAGCATTCCACTATCTGCAACCTGTGGACACGCCCGGTAGCTCGCAGCTAAGCTTCTCGTGACAGCAAAGAATACCACGCAGATTGGATCTCAATTTTCCTGCCTGTGTTGTGCTAAGAGCTATCCCGTTCGAGTGAAGAACTCCATCGGGTCAATCCGGTACGTACAACCGGCTGCCGAACGTAACAACTATGTATGTAAACGCGGTGGTCAATCCCATGACAGCCGGTTGTACGTACCGGATTGACCCCGATTAATTCCTTCATCGGCAAGAGCTGTCGCCTCAGTGTACAATACACTGCTATACGATTAAAAAAAAAATCAACCCGTTCTAATGGACCTGCACCTATGCTTACTTACGAGGCGCACAAAAACCGATTACTGGTTTTTGTGCGCCTCGAAAAAGAAAATTTAAGCTGGGAATTCAGTGCTATTACAAAATCCCTAATCCCAATCCTAATGTGCTACATGGAGTGCATGGGGATAGCAGCCAGGTCCCGTACAGCCAAGATAGAGCTATATAACGTGTACGTACCGGAGGTCGGTAGCGGTGTCCAATTAAAAGCCCAGCTTAGAAACTCGACATAAGTCCCATGGCAGCCGGTTATACGTACCGGATGGACCCTATGGATTCCTTCATCGGCAAGGGCTGCCGCCTCAGTAAACAACACGTCTGGTTCTAGGACTTGAATGCGCATCACATTTTATGGCACTCTCCCCTAGGTAACGACCAGCGGGGCATAGCATTGGCAGAGCAGAGCAGCATCTCCTGATCTCCTGAGTGACGTATCCTGCCAAGCCGTCATCTCTTTGGATTCAGACCACCTCCCCACAATTCTCACCATCGACCGACCACCCGACTTCATAACCTCTGAGCGCCGGACGTTTATCAATCAGAAGAAGGCCAATTGAGCTGGCTTCAGAGAGTACAACAATCGCCGCTTCAGGGAACTGACACCACGAGAGGAAATTCCGAGAAACCCCAAGTGCGGCCCAATTCCCCGGCACAGGCAGTGGTACTCGCAGACGAGGTGATGGGATTCGTTGTAAGGACCCCACTAACCCCAGAATCAGCGAGCTGAATCTGAAAATAAACAGGGTAGTCAACGAACATAAGCGGAATTTGTGGCTGGAACACTTGAAGCAATGTAGCTTAGGCACCGGTTTAGGCAAGCTGTGGTCTACTGTTAAGTCACTGTCAAACCCCGGTAGAAGGGATGACAGGACCTCAGTCACTGTTGGCGACGTGACTGATCCGAAGAGATGCGCCAGGTTGTTTAACCGACAATTTATTGTGCTTCCCGAATGTGACAGGACAAGGAGGAGAGTCATTCGTCATATCCGTGGTCTCCGAGCCGATGGACAGCCATCACAATTTACCGTGGGCGAAGTTACGAATGTCATCCGTGGCGTTAAATCATCCAAGGCGTTTGGCCCCGATGGAATCTATACACTTATGCTGAAGAATCTGGATTTACCTGGAGTTAAGTACTTTACAATTATCCTCAACCAGTCTTTGAACACTCTTATAGTTCCCGATGTCTGGAAAATATGCAGTGATCCCGCTACTGAAGCCTGGAAAGGACCCTAGTTTGGGGAAGTCGAACAGAGCGATCTCCCTTCTCTCACCTGTAGCAAAGACGCTTGAGGCATTACTCCTCACGAGCCTCGTAGGAAAATTTCCATTTGCCGAGCATCAACATGGATTTCGAAGACTGCATAGCACAACAACTGCTTGGCATGCCATCACCGCACACATTAATCGTGGATCCAATCAGCCCAGGTCATGTGATAGGACGGTCCTATCGAATGCATTCGACACCGGCAGTCATACCAGACTATTTGAGGAGATCGCCAACACGTCCCTCCAACCAGGCCTGAAACGCTAGGTCGCGAATTATGTGTGGTCGCCAACCATTTGTGGAATTTAGGGATAAGAAATCGACGCACCATAGAGTGAAACAGGGAGTTCCCCAAGGCGGGGTAATATCCTCGGCACAGTTTAACCTCTACCAATACCCATTCCACCCCCTCCAGACGGCATAGCGATCGTAGCATATGCGGACGATTGTACGATCATGACATCAGGCCCCCACCCATTGTTGACATCTGCGAAAGACTGAACGTCTACCTCAACTAACTTGCCACCAAATCTGCAGCCACATTATTCACTACAAATACGCATGAGGCGAATGCCGAGCTGACTGTGATGGTCTATGGAGAAATGATTCCGACCATCAAGTGTCCCAAAACACTTGACAGCTCTTACACATTCTCCCCACATGCCACAGCAATTTGCGATAAAGTCAAAAGTAGAAACAAGGTCCTCAAGTCATTTGCCGGCAGCATTTGGGGTGCAGACAAAAAAACCTTTTTGACCACGTACAAAGCAATTGGCCGGTCTGTGTTAAGTTATGCAGCGCCAGTGTGGTCTCGTCAACTTTGTGACACGCAGTGGAATAATATTCAGATCTGTCAGAATGCCGTCCTCCGAACTAAGACGGGCTGTCTCCTCAGTTCTCATGTGGACCACCTCCATCAGGAGACAAAGATCCTACCTGTGCGAAGACATAACTACATGCTGTCTAAGCAATACCTTTTGGGCTGTTCTAGCAGAGACCATCTAAATCATTATCTTGTGAATAAATATCCACCGCCCAGAAGCCTTAAGGTAGATTTACATGATCTAGAGCATGAGGTTTAGCGCTAAAAGAGAGAAGCTCTAGATCAAGCGGGTCTCGACAATATTTATGCAGACACGGTGGAAGATGCGGTAAATATCCACCGGGTGAATGTAGTCCATGGAGAACGACCACCTCCCGTTGCACCTGAAGAAATTGACCTCCCCCGGCAAACCAGAGTTGTTCTCTCTCAATTACGTTGCGGCAGATGCAGCCGCCTTAACTCCCACAGAGCAAGGATTAATGCCGACGTGCAAGATGTATGCCCCGATTATGACCAGGGACCACACGACACTCAGACAGGCAATGACATAGGAAATGCTCCTATGTTATTGTCCGGTAATGTTAAATTAAAAAAAAATCTATTTGGAGAATTAGAGACAAAAAAACCAAACCAAAATCGGCGAATGATTGCTTTTCTCTATAGTCAGATCGGGTGATCAGCTTATATAAGTACTGTCGCGCCTGAAACTGGTAAGGTCGTTGGACCTAACAAATGTATTGAGTAATGGAGCTAGGTTAGGTAAGAGTGACAGCCCTTTAGATTCATTTAGGCAATTTTAGCCCATTTTGTTACCACAGTTCCGACAGATCAAGGCCTCTGGTGGGAATCGAACCCACGACCCCCACACTGGCATTCCGGGCACGCTACAAACTAGGCTAGCGGGCCGCTTAAGCTATGGAGTTGTCTAGCCACAATTTTTCGAAATGTTACCTTGTTATGAACTCTTTTGGAAAATAAAATGTTATGTCTCTAATAAGCTCAAGAAGTTTAATAATATTAATAGAAAGATTGGCGTCAGTGAACAAATATGATCCAATTTGGAAATGGCGGCCGTAAGTTCTCTGCAAATTATTTGTCCGAATTACAACGTGTTTACGATTTTATTGCATCTACTTCTGTATTTCCAAATATGGTCGATTTGAACGGTATTTAATATGAAGGTTCAGATTACCAGAAGAGCCTATTTTGTCTTATGCCAGTTAAGAACTCATAACGGTACATTGGTCTTTATGAAAACTCTATCCAAACATCCATATTAGAATTCTGTTGCCCTAAGGTTTAAAATATGGTGATTGGTCTTAATGATCTATCTGGCCTAATCCAGATGACAGATTATGTGCGATGTATTATAGAAAGCTATTTCAACATTAGAAACGGAATAGTAAAATCAATATTCCTCATCCTATGCTGATGGACAGTTTTGTCTCTATTTTCGGTAGGACCTACGGCTGTAACATTTTAACACGCACTTTTTCCTATAACACAGTTTGACAAATAAGCCTCGGTAAAAGGAATAACATCCCATTAATACATGTCTGAAGATTGGATAAAATCAAAATTTATACACACATCTCCAGCCATTGCGCAAAAACATTAATCCAGAATGCGAAGAAAATCAGCTGCTTCACACATAGATGAGAAAAACCCACATCGTCTTCATCAAAATATCTGTAATTGTGTGTGCCATTATAAGTGTGTATAAACAAAGTTTATTTGATTGTTGTTTATTTGATTGCATACATTTAATATTATTTGTGGCATTTATTAATTTATCACTAAATATTACCGTGTTAATCACAAACTCTATTCGCACCGCACAGAGAACGAGACCACCCTCGTATAGAAACTTAATTTACAAAGGAATTTTACAAATCCTTTAAAATGTTGGATACTTCTACAGTTTTTTTGAATTTGGCATTTTTTATTCACAACCATTTGATAATATGAGTTCTTATAATTTGTTGTTGATATTTTGCACAACTTTTTTATTGTTTTTGTTACCTACAGAGATCGAAGCCGCCAATTCCCAGAGACGCTCAATATGCAAAATAACTGCGGCTATGAATTCAATTATCACAATAAATGCGGCAGCGACACTGTTCAACATATTGAGAAATAGAAAATATGAAACCCGCCGAAGGCCGGAAAATTTGTCCATCTGTGGTAGACAAATAAAGTTTTATTTTAAATAGCTTTGTCTACTTCCCACTGTTGGATATATGGAATAGTAAAAAGTTTCAAACTCGGCCGAAGGCCATAACATTTTTCCATCTTTGGAAGGCAAATAGAGTTTCATTTAAAATAACAATAATAGTTTCGTAAATTTTCCAAATAGGTGTCAAAATTCTCAAGACCACATAGGTCTTTCCCGGGTCAAAATTTTGGACATTTTATTCATATTCGTAATCTACTAATCAAAGGCTGGTACTATGTTTTTTTTTTTTTTTGGGGGGGGGGGGGGGGATTTTCCTAAATCTTTCTTTCAGTGGTTTGACAAGGTTACCATTTAACAGGTAGGAGCAGTTGGCCAAAAACAAAAACATGGAGTGGCACTATCTGTCAAAATTAGTGATTAATGCAACTCTGATTTTGAGTTGGCGCCAGTTTTCTTTGCTTGTGTGTGCTGTAGTTCTTAACTATAAAGCACACATACACACAACCGAACGTTATGAAATCTCGTTAAAAAATAGTGTACTCCGTGAGAAAAAATTTTACTCAGCTGTTTGCGGTACACTACCTGGGTAAATTTGTCTTGGTTACCACATTTGATTTTTTGGGATTCTTTGGGCAAAATAATGCCGTTTACATATAAAAATTAATATGGCACCAACCAATGATAAATTGGTTGGTGCCATATTATTGGCTGATTACGCACATGCTTAAACACAAATGTGATTGTGTGGACCGTACTCAAATTCATATATGTTTTTGCAATTTCAACCAAAATCCACCCCTTCGAAATTAATAAACAATGAAACACAAAAACTATTTAAAATGAAACGAATTCAGCTTTTATTTGTAAAAATAATAAGATTTTTTAGTATTTCGTATGTATTAGTTAAAGAAGCACAACTTTCCAAACGCCTTTGCCATCATCTTCCACTTGTATAAAAATAATGTTGTTGTAATACCAAGACCAAAAGAACAACACTTTCCCAATCGTCATTTCTTCGTACAGATTTATTACAATAGCTTGTTATGAAAGAAACATTTATTTCAGAAGTGTATTTATTTATATTTTTATACAAATAGTTTCTTATTTATGCATCCACAAATAATATTTTTCTTCCACCCCGAGTAAATAACTGTAAGCAAGATCACTAACACTAGCAAACACTTAGTTACAATCAGAAGTTTGGCGATCACGTTTATTTAACGTAAGAAAACAACCTGTAGCGCAGCGACAGTGGTTGTGTTATTTTTAGGTGTCGTGAAATGTAAATTTCCGCTAGATGAAAAGACAAGTTATGGCAATCCGATGGCAACTGGTTGTACGCACCGGATTGACCCGATGGAACCCTCTTCGGCAAGGGCTGCTGCCTTAGTGTACGTCTTCTTTCATCATGGGAGAGGAGTGCCTTCTCCGCATGCTTCTGGTCCGTGACGGGATTGAAAAGAACCACGAACCCTGGTTCTATTCGCGTTGCCAGAACCGGCCTCACTTCCCTACAAGAGTATAGTCATACTGGTTATGTCGCAAGGTGATGTGCGAACATAGCCAGCAGTGGTCGCAAGCGTCATTGTCGTCGCCTTCTGCTTCCTCGTCGTTGGACTATGTGACCCCCCGACCTCTCCTGTACGGCATTATACACACGGCAGCATTCCAGCCCAAATGTTCCCAGGCCAGTGCCGGGAAATGTATCGTTTTTGCAGCTAAACTGCTTGCCACGGAGTCCGTTGCGATGAGATTGTGGATTTCATGAGTCGGAAAGATATATTGGTCGCAGCAATCCAGGAGACAAAGCTGACTAACACCTGCAGATTGCACAGTTGTCAGACCACCTCCCCATAATTCTCACCATCGACCGACCACCCGACTTCATAACCTCTGAGCGCCGGACGTTTATCAATTATGAGAAGGCCGATTGGGCTGGCTTCAGAGAGTATACTAACTGCCGCTTCAGTGAACTGCCACCTTCCTCGGACGTGCTAGTGGCCGAGAGGAAACTTCAAGACATCATTAACGCAGCAGCCGCTCGCTTTAGACCAGCCGGTCGAATACCCCTAGTGCGGCCTAATTTCCCTGAGCAAGCAGTGGTACTCGCAGACGAGCGTGATGGGATTCGTTCTATGGACCCCACTAACCCCAGAATCAGCGAGGATAATCTGGAAATAAACAGGGTAGTCAACAGACGTAAGCGGATTTGTGGCTGGAACACTTAGAGCAATGTAACTTAGGCACCGGTGTAGGCAAACTGTGGGCCACTGTTAAGTCACTCTCGAACCCCAGTAGACGGGATGACAGGACCCCAGTCACTTTTGGCGATATAACCGTGACTGATCCGAAGAGATGCGACAGGTTGTTGAATGTCAATTTATTGTGCATCCCGATAGTGACAGGGCAAGGAACAGAGCCATTTGCCGTATTCGTGGTCTCCGAGCCTATGAACAGCCATCACAACCATCACAGTTTACAGCGAAGTTACGAATGTCATCCGTGGCGCCAAATCATGGTTGGGCCCCGAAGAAATCTCTACATTGATGTTGAAGAATCTGGATTCACCTGGAATTGAGTAGCTTACTGCTGTCCTCAACCTGTCTTTGAACCCTCTTATTGTTCCCGATGTCTGGAAAATAGGCAGTGATCCCGCTACTGAAGCCTGGAGAGGACCCGAGTTTGGGGGAGTCGTACAGGCCGATCTCCCTTTTCTCACCAGTGGCAAAGACGCTTGAGGCATTACTCCTCACGAGCCACATAGAATAATTTCCATTCGCCGAACATCAACAAGGATTATGAAGATTGCATAGCACAACAACAGCTTTGCATGCCATCACCATACACATTTGCCGTGTCTTCAATCAGCCCAAGCCATGTGATAGGACGGTCCTCGTGGCACTGGACCTATCGAAGGCATTCGACAGGTCCAGTGCCACATGTCCTGAGCTATGCCAATTTATTTGAGGACATCGCCAATACGTCCCTCCAGCCAGGCTTGAAACGCTGGGTCACGAATTACATATCTGTGTGGTCGCCAGTCATTTGTGGAATTTAGGGATAAGAAGTGCAAGCACCGTAGAGTATAACAGGGAGTTCCCCAAGGTGGGGTGATATCTCCGGCACTATTGAACGTCCACCTGTGCTCCATTCCACCCCCTCCAGACGGTATAAAGATCGTATCATATGCTACGTATCATACGATTGTACGATCAAAAACATTCCCCAATTTAAATGTTTTTCCCCTAAACAAAATATATAGTGAAAAAGTTTTACTTTTATAAAAAATTATTATGCCCACAAACTAGGATTAACTGAATAAGGTTAAGCCAAGCAATCAGCCGATATAATTTTTTTTTTAATTTTTGACAGTGCTTGTCATTGAGGATGTCAACTTGTTCTCCTTTTACATTCATTTTTTTATGTTTTCTCCTATTTGATGACTTTTTCAATTGGCAGATTTGACATCCTTAATGATGTTCATGGGGTTTATCTACTTTATATTTTCACAAGCGGCAAGTGACCAAGTGAAGCAATCCCATGACCCGATGGATTCCTTCATTGGCAAGGACTGCCCCCTCAGTGTGCAACGCACTGCTAAAACAACAACAATAACAAGTGACCTAACCTTCTAAAGGGTGATTTTTTAGCTATTATCTCTTTGGCAACACAGGTTTAAATAGCTCACGCACGTTTCATATTTTGTTTCACTGTCAAACATCTTCAGTTTGCAAATTATTGAATTATATTATCAAAATGTGTGCTCTCTTAAGAAAGTTCATCGCGCGCTTTTTCCATTGAGCGACGAATTCGATTTGGGAGTGAAGATCAGTCAGAAACATTGCAAGAGCTACCAATGCATCCAGAAAAAGTCACAGTTTAAAGCGGTGTGTTGGCTGGTGGCATCATTGGACCGTACTTCTTCAAAGATGATGCGAATCGTAACGTAACTGTGAATGGTGAGCGCTACCGTGGGATGATACCTTACTTCCTCCAAAATGCAAGTGCTTGACATGCAGTTTGAACCAAGATATATTAATTTACAGGTAGAAGCAGTTGCCCAACAACAAAATATTGAGTGCACTATCTATCAAAATCAGTGATTAGTGCAACTCTTATTTTGAGTTTGTTACTAGTTCCCCCTTGCTCGTGTACTTTCTAGGTTTCAGTAGCAGGATCACACTGCCCATCTTCCAAACATCGGGTACTATAATAGTGTTTAGACGGGCTGAGGACAGTTGTAATGTAGTCGACTCCAGGCAGATCCAAATTCTTCAGCATCAGCGTAGATATTTCGTCTGGGACCAGCGCCTAGCGCGACTTGGCGCCACGTATGACTTCGTAGCTTTGTGCACGGTATATTGTGTCCGTCCATCGGCACGGAGATCACGGATACGCAGAATGGCTCCCCTTTTAGCCTTATCACTCTCGGGTCAATAAATTGCCATCTATCTAAGGAAAAATACCTCACAAATATCCCCGGCATTTGTTATTTTAAAAAAATGTTTTCCTAAGCAAGCAAATAAAAAACCGACCAAAACAAAAATCAGTTGTTGTTCTGCAATTTTTCACTGGAAGTCGTTCGCGTACTTTTGCTTGCAATTTTTTTAAGGGAGTGAAATGGCTCTTACTCTCCTGCAAATTTTTATTGGAAATGTACGTGAACATACCTTTTATATCACGTCCGGGACTGTCAATTGGCCGCCTTGATCGTACGATTTAACTTTTTTAGACTATTTTTTGCGGGGCTATGTTAAAGTTCATATCTATACAATATATATTCATTTACAGGTAGTGGCAGTTGTCCAAGAACAAAATATTGAGTACACCAGCTGTCAAAATCAGTGATTAGTGCGACTTTGATTTTGTGTATGTTACTAGTTCGCGCTATTTTTTGTTGTTTGTGTGTGCTATGGCTCTTAACTATAATACACCCACGACCAAAACTCATTGGCAGACAGTGTACTTCGCGAGAAAACATTGTACTCAGCTGTTTACGGTAGTGCATTACCTCGTAGTTATGTCATGTATAGACACATGACATAACTACGAGGTAATGCACTACCGTAAACAGCTGAGTACAATGTTTTCTCGCGAAGTACACTATCTGCCAATGAGTTTGAAGTGTACCGTAAACTGAGTACATTTTTTTTCATTGAGTGCTCTATCTGTCAACGTAGTTTTGGGTGTGTGTGTATTATAGTTAAGAACCATAACACAACAAACAACGAAAAATGGCGCGAACTAGTAACATACGAAATTAGAGTAAAAATTTTTCTCACCATGTGCACTATCTGGCAACGAGTTTTAATAGTTGTGTTCGGAAACTCAAAAATTAGTGCAAATTTGCACAAATTTTTACTGGAAGTCGTTCGCGTATTTTATTTGCCAGCAGAAATTTTCAACTTTGAACAGATGTTTTGTAAACGTCAGCTGTTTTATGAAAAGCACCTGTTACATGAAAATATAAAAGCTAACACCAAAATGGATCAAAAAAGCAGAGGTAAGGAAAAAAAATATTGTTCATTGCTAATCATTAATCTTGTTTCATTTTTATTTATTTTTAATTAAGATTCAAGATAGCAGCCAGCAGTTGCAAAAAACACGCCAAATGAAGTTGAAATTCTACATTAAGGCTGGTACTACGTTTTTTTTTGCGCGTTTCTTTGGCCAAAATGTTGCGATTATAAAAATTAATATGGCACTAACCAATATATTAGCGTACATGCTTATAAAGGGTGATTTTTTTGAGGTTAGGATTTTCATGCATTAGTATTTGACAGATCACGTGGGATTTCAGACATGGTGTCAAAGAGAAAGATGCTCAGTATGCTTTGACATTTCATCATGAATAGACTTACTAACGAGCAACGCTTGCAAATCATTGAATTTTATTACCAAAATCAGTGTTCGGTTCGAAATGTGTTCATTCACCGTAACGTTGCGTCCAACAGCATCTTTGAAAAAATACGGTCCAATGATTCCACCAGCGTACAAACCACACCAAACAGTGCATTTTTCGGGATGCATGGGCAGTTCTTGAACGGCTTCTGGTTGCTCTTCACTCCAAATGCGGCAATTTTGCTTATTTACGTAGCCATTCAACCAGAAATGAGCCTCATCGCTGAACAAAATTTGTCAAAATTTGAACACATTTCGAACCGAACACTGATTTTGGTAATAAAATTCAATGATTTGCAAGCGTTGCTCGTTAGTAAGTCTATTCATGATGAAATGTCAAAGCATACTGAGCATCTTTCTCTTTGACACCATGTCTGAAATCCCACGTGATCTGTCAAATACTAATGCATGAAAATCCTAACCTCAAAAAAATCACCCTTTACATAAATGTGAGTGTGTGGACCGTACTCAAATTCATATATGTTGTTGCAATTTCAACCAAAACCCACCCCTTCGAAATTAATAAATAATGAAACACAAAACTATTTATAAAGTAACAAATTCAGCTTTTATATGTAAAATTAATTACATAAGCACATCTTTCCAAAAGCCTTCTATAGACAAATTTCAATAAATATTTTTAAAGACAAAATTTGCCGATTTTGATAAAATTTTATCTCTATATATAAAAGAGACGCATGAAACGGCTAAAGCTAGAGTCATGAAATTTGGCACGAATGTGGGTCTTGGGTCGTGGATCCCAAATTTCCCAAAATAGTACCGGAAGTGGGAAAACTTTTACGTTTAGTTTCGCACTTTGTATTTTTTGGTACCTTGTTTGTTAATTGAGCTAGAGCTTTGAATTTTGGAATTTAGTACACTATGGTAACCCTTATGGGGATGCCAAAAGTGCTTTTGGACTTTTGGACATTTAGAAACAAAAAAAGTACCAAAAAGGTACGAAATAGGTGAACTTTGCATAGGACAAACGGGTAGAGCTAGAGCTGAAATTTTCCATTTAGATTCTACTAAGAAATATTTGTTGGCTGACTAAGTGATTTTTTTAAACAAATCATACATTTTGGTACCAAAAAGTACGAAATAGCTTATTTACTTTTACGGTGAACGAAGAAGGGTAAATTTAAAAAATTTGCTAAAAATGATCGATGTCTTGACAAATATACGATAAGTTTTACCAAATGCGAAATGTTGAAATCGTACCATGAGTGGAATAAAAAGTTCTTAAGTGCTGTAATTGGTACTATTTAGTTCTTTCTTTATAGATTGAGCTACAGATCTGAAATTTGGGATACAGGCACATCTTGGCAGTATGTATCGGATGACTAGAATATTTTGTTGATATTCACTCATTTTGGTACTAAATTGTACAATAGCGCACTTTCTTTTTGGATTGAGCTACAGCTCTGAAATTTGGAATATAGTTACATCTGGGCACTATGTATTCGTTCATTAAGATACTAAACGTACAAAATTACGGATTGAACTAAAGATCTTAAATTGCGATACAGTTACATCTTGACAGTTTTTTTTTTTCTTAAATTCGTACATTAAAGCACTAAAACTTTCAAAATGCTCTTTCGTTACGGATAAGGCTAAAGCTATTAAAATTGCGATGCAGTTACACCTTGATATTGAGTGTACCATCGAGGGCAGCGAAGCTAACGGACGTATTGTACTATTTTCATAATTTAGAGAATTTATATAGACGTAGCAATTTTTTCAAATATTTTGAATTTTAAAATTTTTTGAAAATTTCCTAAGCCCCTACAACAAAAAAATGACTTTCTTAATATTTTATGACCATTTACCGAAGAATGCTGGATTTTATGATTTTGGCATAAAAAAGAACTGCTGTCAAAAGAATTAGGATTATTTCCATACGTTTTTTTATAGAAACCATCAAATGTAACGAGACTTTAAAATTGATTCCAGAAATCTCACTCCTAAGAATTTCGAAAAAATTTTTTCGTTAGATTTTGTACGTCTGTACGTACGTACGTCTTCCCCTTGCTCGTGTCCTTTCCAGGTGTCAGTGTGAGATCAAATCGTCCATGCAAAATGTTACTGGAAAGTACCCGAACAGACCTAAGTACCCGAACAGACCACACTCGGTTGAGTGTGTCTCCAAAACCCGTTTACTCTACGATTGAAGTGATTTGTATTTGTCAACAGGAATGTTTTTGACAGCGTCTATATTGTGGTCACCACTGTTATTGTGTTCAGCATTTAAATTGGTGAAGCGATTTTATTAAATATAACTACAAAATTTTATAATTTCAATAAGAAGTGGTCAGATACTGAGAAAAAGTGCTGTAAAAAACTCCAATGTTAACTGGTATTCAATACAAACGCTGTGTTGCACTTTAATTTCTAGGGAGATTTGCTGTAATTCTCCTCAAATAAGCGGATTTATTCACACAGAAAATGTATGCGAAACCTCGTTGCAAAGCACGAGATTTCCGACATCTCGTCACAAATCTATATTTGCTCAACATGACCATAACCATTACCACCACCATGACACATACACACAACAAAAAATGCAATCAGAACGAAAATGCAACGAAATCAGAGTTGCATTAAATACTGATTTTGAGAGATAATGCACACAATTTGTTGTTGTTGGGCAACTGCTCTTACCTGTTACATTTATTTTGGTGCGATTGGTCTTAGTATTAGACTTAATTACGAAAATCAAATCAAAATCAGCCTTTAGTGCAACTTTGATTTTGAGTTTGTTACTGGTTCGTGCCTTTAATTGTTGTTTGTGTGTGACATAGTTTTTAACTATAATGCTTACACACAATGAATATATTTTATGTCAAATGGTTTGTTTACATTTTTAATGTTTTGTAACCACAATCGCAATCTTATAATTTTTTGGCAGCTGCACGTGGCAATGCAAATTACAATTAAAATGCCAATTTAGCAGTGTACAGCACTTTGACAGATGAGTCGGAATTTCTACCCCCACTCCCCAGTGTGTATCGTTTATTTCGTTTTTGTTGGGCAGGTGACGCTAACTTCTATATTTGTACAATGGATATGTAAGTGCATTTCTTTTGGTAATGCAAATTTCGCCAGAAGTACATACTGGCTTTAAGGCATTACAGATTTTTTTTCTCGTAATTACAAATGAAAATGTATGTTTTTACAGGTCCATGCACCATGAAATAAAGTTATTTGCAAATAAATACATTTCATTTTATGTACTTTATTAGTCAAAACAAAAAAATAGTTTAAAAATCGGGCAATATTATTGTGCACAACTATTTTCCAGTGGAGACAAATGTCTTGGCTGCAACCCAGACAAATTAACTAAAGGCGCTATTACACGGCATGTAGATGGCTTATGCCATGTCACTTTATGTATTCACATGTAATTGAATATGTTTGTCAAAATGATCAATTTACATACGATTCATCAGCTTTGCTATCACACCTGTGCGTTATTTTCATATGACATAACCTAAAAAATTGAGCAAAGGCTGTTTTTTTATGCCTAAAAATTGTTATAGTTGCGAAAACTGGTTAAATCATAAATTTGTGAAAACTATTTAATTTGGGGTTGATTTGAATTTGATTTTAATTTGACTGACAACAAAAACAGCTGATTTCTTTATGTTTTTGTCAGAAGAAATAGAGCACGCTCTAATCGAAAAAAATTACATCTTCTATTTTGAAAAGTGATCTTCATATGTTAGAGTCGTTTGTATCGCCCGATATGTACAACTCAACATGTGCTAAATTTGACATGTCAGAGGACAACTACATGCCGTGTAATAGAGCCTTAAGGTAGTGAACAGCAAACAATTGAGTAAAAATGTTTCTCACGAAGTGCACCATCTGTCAACTAGTTTTGGTTGCGTGTGTGCATTATCAAGGTTCAAGGTAGATTGATTTTTAAAGTGGTGGTCTCTCACCGACTGCCGAAAACAGCCGGCCAGTATCAACATATATTCATTTGCAGGTAGTGGCAGTTGCCCAACAACAAACTATTGAGTGCAGTAGTTGTCAAAATCTGTGATTTGTCAAACTCTAATTTTTAATATGCTGCTAGTTCGCACCATTTTTCGTTGTTTGTGTGTCATGGTTCTTAACTATAATACACACACAACCAAAACTCGTTGGCAAATAGTGTGCTTCGCGAAAAAAATCTACTCAGGTGTAAACGGTACACTGTCTGGTAATTATGTCATGGGCCAGTATGACAGTATTAAGATGTCAATTTTTGTTAACGTTTACAGCAAACGACCCCATTTTTTGCACGTTCTCTTTCTCTCATTTTGTTGCGGAGGCACCCTAATGAAAAGAACTCAATGCTTCTACTCATCCAAAGATTCGAAAGAAGACACGAATGCGAATCGATATGTTATTTTATTGATGGCACATAAAGGCAGAGGAAATACAAGATTAATAAGATAACGACAAAGATAATGCATTATTTTGGGAAAAGAAAGATCCAGGTAATGGACATGCATTCATTGCCCCAGGTTTTTTCCATAACGCACACTGGTCATAGTTGCCTGTCCTGCCTCTGCCAAATAAATATAAACAATTTAGTTACTCTTAATGTACAGTGGCAGTGCAAGGGTATACTGACCTGTTTATATACGAGGTCACAGAATGTACGATTTATACAATTGATGTCTGAGGGCTTATATAGGATGGACGTCTGCCCATTGGGCATGACACGTATGTTTGTTTTTCTCTAGTTGTCTGTTTTGCATTTATTGGCCTGCCGTGGCAAAGGGCGTCACTCCGAATATTATGTATTCGGCCGTATGTATGATAATTGGGTAAGCTCTGACCGCCTCTTTGGTCATGGTACAAGAAAAATTGCCCAAATTATTTTTTGCGCAGTACTAATTTTTTTTGCCAGGCGATCTATGTTGCGTGCACATTGTCTATCTTTTTTTTTTTGCAACAAATGCGCTTTTCGTTGTAAGGCCAAATGTTAAAGGGGTTGGCCGGGTGTGTGTGTGTGTGGGTATGCCCGCTGAAGATAATTTTTTCTGTTTGGCAAAATTCAGTTTTTTCTCTATCCTCTGGCCAATGCGATATTTATATTGTTGGCCAGAGCGTTGCGGGTATGATTTAATATGAATTGCTTTGGTTTTTTTTGGGGTAATATGATTTACCCATAGTTTTTTCGTTTCGTGTAATTAATTATTTCGGATTAGCTATGTATGCGGCTGTGTGTGAAATGGCGTGGGGTGTGTGACAGCTACAGTTAAGGAAGTGGTCAGAAGCGAAATAATTTTACGATAAGCAGAGTTGTATAAAATAATAGCCACCCATTCATAAATCCCGTAGGACATGGAGAATGACGACAGTGGGATGTCGAACTGGGGAAAAGAAACGGGTGAATTTTAAGAGAAAATTAAAGAGAATTTAAACTTGGTCGAGAATAGGGGCAAGATATTAGAAATGGCGAATTTACGCGTGGATAGAAGCGTATAAATATGGGAAAAACGTCAAAAGTTGCCATTTTTAAAGTAACGAAAGTAACGCGACGGGCGAATACACGGTGCAATTTTGATTAAACGTTGAAGTAATAAGTGGATAAAGTGAAATAATATTTTTCTTTTTTCTAATATTTTGTTTGTTTAGTCACAGATATCTATCATCAGTCTTAAGGAAGTAAATTAAAGATAGTTTAAATTTTTAAAATCAGTTTTCGCGCGCTTCATTAAAATTGTAAGCATTGTGAGTATGGCCAGCAAAACGAGTGGGTAATTGTGGGAAATAATTGTTTTTATTTGATAGAAAGCTATGGACCTCCTGTGGTGTCTAGAAGCTGTATTTTGTTTGGAAATTCTTGTTCCTTTGGAGATATATGGGTGTTGCCTACGTGTGTGGCCCAGCATTGTACTCCGGACAATATACCTACATACCTTCCGTGCCAGTGTAAACCCCACATAAACCACATCCAGAAGTTTACCCTGATTCCCTGGAGTCAAAATGTAGGAAACAGAAAGTGCAATCCCTGATTAGATCTGTGGGTGTGAAGCACCAGTAACCATAGTCCGTCCGATCGTGTGGCCACTCTGTCCTTTTGCTGTCCAATTGGAACGAATAACATCTCGTAATTGGAAGAGTGAACACAACCTTCGTGCTGTTAAAGACATGTGTGTACCACTTGCATAAAGCAAAGCTGTTGGCAGAGCACTGTTTGGAGCACATTGTTTTTGATTTGAAATAAATACCAAGACTTAAAGATCCTTAAATATTCCAAAAAAAATTAAAAAAAAAGAAAAACATAACAATACCTAAATAAAAAAAATATATTAAATTCTTCATATTTGAACCTACTAATTTTATATATTTTTAAACCATTTTTTTATCATTTACGTAGTGTTGTAGTTTTAAGTTTGATGATTTAATTTTTCCGTTTTGTTTTTTTTTACTTGCTTATGTAAATCATGGTTGTTAGGGATTTTACAAAGTGGATAAGACTATGTTTTGATATTGATGGGGACGTTTTTATGAATGTTTAGCCCCAAATCAAAATCCACTTAATAGAGCTCTTTTAGGTAGGATGGTCTAGAAACTTTGTATGTAGGTCTCCTTTTTTACTTTTTTTATGTTTTTCCTAAAATCGGCAAATTTTAATTATTTGTATTAGTTTTTTTTTTGTATAAATCATTCAAAAATATGAATAAAAATGTATATTGAAATGAGAGTATTGAAAACAAATATGTTCTGAGTTATTAATTCATTGAGAGGCAATATGTAGGTACAAATGAGTGTGGGGAGTGTGTGTATGGGGTTCACAGGAGAGGTTTTTGGGAAAGTCTGTGAACCATGGTAGGGAGGGCAGAGTGTGAGGTCCATCCATCAAAGACCTCATCTCGGTAGACGATATCCCTTTTATGTTGTTTGATTGTAGTGTCAGTTTGATTTGTTTTACTATGTTTTTTTGTGTGTTATTCCTCGGGCTAGGTCTTGGCGGGTTAAGAACCGTCCTGAGCCATGGTTGAGTTGCCGGAGGGCCAGTCCTAGTGCTGTATGGGGACATAACACAAATGGCGCCCAAACGGAAATTTGAGAATTTTAAGTTGCAAGTGGTAACGGTAGGGACTACGTTAAAGAACATAGGGTCCTGACAACCATTCCACATCTGTGATATTAGAAGTATTAAAAGATAGGGGTACTTTGACACCTAAGTACCATGCAATAGAAGATTAGTACAATGCAATAGCCGGGATCGAATCTACTCAAGACTAGATAATTCTAATTGGTGTTGCAGCCGGACTTTTGTTTTGGAAGAAGTTTTTTTTTGATGTGCAATACTAGAATTAGATTTATATTAGTGACTAGGCTAGATTTTAATATAACCCTTTAGGGGTCAAGTGCAATATCTTGTTCGTCTATGTATAACAATGATTGTTTGTAAAGACCTGTTTTTTTGTTGTAATTATTATTTTTTTTATTTATACAATTCATGTTTTTTCTGAGGAACATCCTTAAAGTGCAGATATGTATCAGCCGTTGTGAAGGCTTTTGTTTTGCAAGTCAGTTGTGATAACTATCTGAGTCTTTTTGGTTTTCTTTTTTTTGTGGATTGTGGATGTTTATATGTTTCAATTTGCTTTCGGATAGGGAAATTAAGTATTAGCCGTTGTGAAATAGATTTTTGCAAGCCAGATGTGATACGAGCCCATTTTATTCTTGGAACTGTTTTGGGTCCTTTGGGAGACAAAACTGCCAGAATTGAGAAAGTTTCGAAATATGTTTTTTTTTGTTAGTAAATTTGTCTTGGATATCGTTCTTGAGATGCTCGAAGAGGACACTCTATTTTTTATGGTTTGCTGTGCATTGCTGATTTATTTTGCACACAATTTTCGACGGTTACAAACGAGGAAATTTGAATTGTGGTGCAAGTATTGGCGTTGAATGCATTGAGTTAGAAGGCAAACCGAACACGACACACACTTCCAGTATTGTACTACATATTCCTCTCAACTAATTTGAAAATAGTTCTTTTAAATTTTTGTGTTTTACATTCTATATTTATATATAATTTTTTTATCCTGTTTTTAATCATAGTTTTTTTGATTATTTGATTTGTCATTTATTTTTGTTCGTTTTTATTGGATCATTTATGCGATTTTTATGCTTTGATTTAAAATAACCCCCACGAGTATAGAAAATAATTAAAAAAAAAAAATAAACAAACAAATAAATAGAAAAAAGGTTTAGGTAATGAACACGCGATCTCGCAGCAGGAGTAAACGGAACCGTGAGCAAGCTTTCGACCCAAATAATTCAGTGCGAGAAATAGATTTGAAAAGGCACAGAATGGAAGAACAAGGTACGCCAGGCAGCGCAAGCGGTCAAATACGCGACCTTTCAAACACCATTATGAATTAGGCGGGTTCGACAGCTGCGGGGACATCTGCAGTAACTAGGATAAATGAAACCAATCAGGGCATTGAGAATACAGTGAGGGCCATAGTCGGTAATGAATTGGAGGACATGCGTAGAACTATGGAGTCTTTAGCAAAATCCGTTAGGAATTTGTCCACGATGGTGACCCGAAATCAGGTTCAAACCACTGAACGACCTTTGCCCACCGCAACAAACGGGGGTTTGTTAATGGGACTATGGCACAGGGACAACTGGCAGATATACAGGCTTCAGGTATGTCCGTAAATAGGCCAGGTTCAGCAATGCAATCCACGAACGGCAGTGGCCACTATTCAAATTCTATAGCGAATGACCAAATCAAGATTAGAGTGGATAAGTTTGGCATAAATTTCGATGGGAATATACAATGACTTACCATTGAGGAGTTCATATTTCGCCTGGAATCTCTTCAGGCTCAGTACACTATTCCGTGGGAAGAAGTATTAAGAGGCTTTCGTTTGCTAGTTTCCGGCCCGGCTTTGGAATTGTTTTGGCATTCTCAGAAGACTAGACACTTCCAAGAATGGTCCAAATTAAAAGAGGCATTGTTGTGCCAATACAGATCAACGAAATCTGCTTTTGAGGCCATGAGGGGATTAGTTGATAGAAAACAATCTGTTAACGAAACGATAGACAGTTATTTCCACAATATTGCACAGCTACGGGCCAGATTGGTTCAACCGATTAGTGACCTTGACATGGTAAATATCCTGAAGGTAAATGTCAGGGACAGTATCAAACTGATAGTTTACCCAATGTCGATTTCGACTGTGGAAATGCTGCGCACAGAATGTAAGGAGGCGGAAAAAAATTTCCCTAGAAGAGACCCAAGATCCATGCCAGCACCACGCCCTATTAGACAAGTCAACGAGGTCTTTTTGGATGACTATGACGGGTTCGAATCAGAGTGCCAGGTTAATTCTTCAGGTGAAGGTTAAACAACCAGAAGCGACCAGGCAAACTAGTTTGTTGCAACTGTAAAGAACCAGGTCATGTTTTCATGGAATGTCCATCGACTGTGAGGTCACTGTTTTGTTATAGGTGTGGTAAACCCGACACCATTACACCGAAGTGCCCAGTTTGCCAACAGGGAAACCACAAGAGGAGCGTAGAGAAGTCAGGGAACTGCGTCCGTCGGAGAACCCTGGGAATTAGGCAAAGTCAAGATTGTCACTAAAGAGGTACCTACAAGTAATAACAAGATAATGAGGGAAAAGATAATTGAGCTAGAGGATGATTTTAAACCCGGAAACAGACACTATATACCCTTGGAGACTCGGGAGCAAAATTATAATGAGGTTCGTGCCCGAATATTCGATCAAGATGACAGGCCGAAATCATTCTAATCGGATAATAAAGATAAGACTCATGACTCCATCCATCAAAGACCTCATCTCGGTAGACGATATCCCTTTTATGTTGTTTGATTGTAGTGTCAGTTTGATTTGTTTTACTATGTTTTTTTGTGTGTTATTCCTCGGGCTAGGTCTTGGCGGGTTAAGAACCGTCCTGAGCCATGGTTGAGTTGCCGGAGGGCCAGTCCTAGTGCTGTATGGGGACATAACACAAATGGCGCCCAAACGGAAATTTGAGAATTTTAAGTTGCAAGTGGTAACGGTAGGGACTACGTTAAAGAACATAGGGTCCTGACAACCATTCCACATCTGTGATATTAGAAGTATTAAAAGATAGGGGTACTTTGACACCTAAGTACCATGCAATAGAAGATTAGTACAATGCAATAGCCGGGATCGAATCTACTCAAGACTAGATAATTCTAATTGGTGTTGCAGCCGGACTTTTGTTTTGGAAGAAGTTTTTTTTTGATGTGCAATACTAGAATTAGATTTATATTAGTGACTAGGCTAGATTTTAATATAACCCTTTAGGGGTCAAGTGCAATATCTTGTTCGTCTATGTATAACAATGATTGTTTGTAAAGACCTGTTTTTTTGTTGTAATTATTATTTTTTTTATTTATACAATTCATGTTTTTTCTGAGGAACATCCTTAAAGTGCAGGTATGTATCAGCCGTTGTGAAGGCTTTTGTTTTGCAAGTCAGTTGTGATAACTATCTGAGTCTTTTTGGTTTTCTTTTTTTTGTGGATTGTGGATGTTTATATGTTTCAATTTGCTTTCGGATAGGGAAATTAAGTATTAGCCGTTGTGAAATAGATTTTTGCAAGCCAGATGTGATACGAGCCCATTTTATTCTTGGAACTGTTTTGGGTCCTTTGGGAGACAAAACTGCCAGAATTGAGAAAGTTTCGAAATATGTTTTTTTTTGTTAGTAAATTTGTCTTGGATATCGTTCTTGAGATGCTCGAAGAGGACACTCTTTTTTTTATGGTTTGCTGTGCATTGCTGATTTATTTTGCACACAATTTTCGACGGTTACAAACGAGGAAATTTGAATTGTGGTGCAAGTATTGGCGTTGAATGCATTGAGTTAGAAGGCAAACCGAACACGACACACACTTCCAGTATTGTACTACATATTCCTCTCAACTAATTTGAAAATAGTTCTTTTAAATTTTTGTGTTTTACATTCTATATTTATATATAATTTTTTTATCCTGTTTTTAATCATAGTTTTTTTGATTATTTGATTTGTCATTTATTTTTGTTCGTTTTTATTGGATCATTTATGCGATTTTTATGCTTTGATTTAAAATAACCCCCACGAGTATAGAAAATAATTAAAAAAAAAATAAACAAACAAATAAATAGAAAAAAGGTTTAGGTAATGAACACGCGATCTCGCAGCAGGAGTAAACGGAACCGTGAGCAAGCTTTCGACCCAAATAATTCAGTGCGAGAAATAGATTTGAAAAGGCACAGAATGGAAGAACAAGGTACGCCAGGCAGCGCAAGCGGTCAAATACGCGACCTTTCAAACACCATTATGAATTAGGCGGGTTCGACAGCTGCGGGGACATCTGCAGTAACTAGGATAAATGAAACCAATCAGGGCATTGAGAATACAGTGAGGGCCATAGTCGGTAATGAATTGGAGGACATGCGTAGAACTATGGAGTCTTTAGCAAAATCCGTTAGGAATTTGTCCACGATGGTGACCCGAAATCAGGTTCAAACCACTGAACGACCTTTGCCCACCGCAACAAACGGGGGGTTTGTTAATGGGACTATGGCACAGGGACAACTGGCAGATATACAGGCTTCAGGTATGTCCGTAAATAGGCCAGGTTCAGCAATGCAATCCACGAACGGCAGTGGCCACTATTCAAATTCTATAGCGAATGACCAAATCAAGATTAGAGTGGATAAGTTTGGCATAAATTTCGATGGGAATATACAATGACTTACCATTGAGGAGTTCATATTTCGCCTGGAATCTCTTCAGGCTCAGTACACTATTCCGTGGGAAGAAGTATTAAGAGGCTTTCGTTTGCTAGTTTCCGGCCCGGCTTTGGAATTGTTTTGGCATTCTCAGAAGACTAGACACTTCCAAGAATGGTCCAAATTAAAAGAGGCATTGTTGTGCCAATACAGATCAACGAAATCTGCTTTTGAGGCCATGAGGGGATTAGTTGATAGAAAACAATCTGTTAACGAAACGATAGACAGTTATTTCCACAATATTGCACAGCTACGGGCCAGATTGGTTCAACCGATTAGTGACCTTGACATGGTAAATATCCTGAAGGTAAATGTCAGGGACAGTATCAAACTGATAGTTTACCCAATGTCGATTTCGACTGTGGAAATGCTGCGCACAGAATGTAAGGAGGCGGAAAAAAATTTCCCTAGAAGAGACCCAAGATCCATGCCAGCACCACGCCCTATTAGACAAGTCAACGAGGTCTTTTTGGATGACTATGATGGGTTCGAATCAGAGTGCCAGGTTAATTCTTCAGGTGAAGGTTAAACAACCAGAAGCGACCAGGCAAACTAGTTTGTTACAACTGTAAAGAACCAGGTCATGTTTTCATGGAATGTCCATCGACTGTGAGGTCACTGTTTTGTTATAGGTGTGGTAAACCCGACACCATTACACCGAAGTGCCCAGTTTGCCAACAGGGAAACCACAAGAGGAGCGTAGAGAAGTCAGGGAACTGCGTCCGTCGGAGAACCCTGGGAATTAGGCAAAGTCAAGATTGTCACTAAAGAGGTACCTACAAGTAATAACAAGATAATGAGGGAAAAGATAATTGAGCTAGAGGATGATTTTAAACCCGGAAACAGACACTATATACCCTTGGAGACTCGGGAGCAAAATTATAATGAGGTTCGTGCCCGAATATTCGATCAAGATGACAGGCCGAAATCGTTCTAATCGGATAATAAAGATAAGACTCATGACGGCTGAGAGAAGAAAGTACAAACGTTTCCTAGTTGATGCTATACAACGGGCTACACCGGGAAATAAAGATCCCCGGGTGTATGCGGAAATTTTAAAGAAACGGCAAATCAATGAGAGGAATGTTAGATACAGGGGCTTCCGTAAGTATACTAGGCAAAGGTCGCAGAGAACTTGTTGAAGAGTTGCAGGTTGATATAGTGCCCATTTTCAACAACATTACAACAGCTAGTGGTCATGATTATAGAATTCTTGGAAAGATTGTTTGCAATATTAAATATAATGATGTTTCGAAAGAGATGAGTCTGTATCTTTGTCCAGACTTGGAGCAAGAACTATATTTGGGTATCGACTTTTGGCGAAACTTCGAACTTGCCCCGGAGATATTAGGGTGCGCCGAAATAGATTTAAATCAAGTAACCAAGGACTTTGTAGAACCGATGTCAGATTTTAAGTTAAGACCTCATGATCTATCTGAAGAACAGAAGAGAAAGTTGAAAGAAGCCATAGATGAGTTCGATACTTTTGAACAAAAAGGGTTAGGTTGCACCAAACTAGAAAAGCACACCATTAAGCTGGTTGAAGGGACAGAACCCGTTAAGGATCGTTATTATCCTATATCTCCAGCAGTGCAACAAATAACGTATGAGGAAATCGATAATATGTTGCGATTAAAAGTTATCGAACTGAGCGAGAGCCCATGGAGTAATAGAACCACCATTGTCAGAAAGCCAGGGAAAACCAAATTTTGTCTGGATGCCTGCAAATTGAATAAATTGACAGAGAAAGACGCATATCCTCTTTAAAATATCGATGGAATTCCGAGTAGAATAGACGAAACTTATTTTATTAGCAGCGTCGATTTGAAATTTGCATTCTGGCAGATAGAATTAGATGAAGAGAGTAAAAATGACACTGCCTTTACAGTAGCCAGACGACCCTTATACCAATTTCGCGTTATGCCCTTTGGGCTATGTAAGGCCGCGCAAAGACTTTGCAGGCTGATGGACAAGGTCGTTCCTGGCAGATTGAAAGATAACGTTTTCGTATATTTGGATGATTTGCTCGTGATATCGAGCGATTTTGATGAGCACGTCAGGCTTTTGAAGGAGGTGGCTCAGTGTCTGAAGAATGCTGGCCTAACCATTGGATTGAAGAAGTCCCAATGCTGCTTTAGAGAGTTGAAGTATCTGGGATTTATTATTGGTGACGGCATGTTAAGAACGGATCCTGATAAGCTCGAGGCGATAAGAAAAATACCAGTCCCGAAGAATCGAAGAGAAGTGCGAAGTTTTCTGGGTACCGCAGATTTATACGTGATTTTGCCACTATATCCGCGCCTTTAACTGACACCCTTAAAAAGGCGAAGAAGTTCACAATAACAAATGAGGTTCACAATAACAGCTTTTGAAGCACTGAACGTGGTTGCCGATATGCTGTCCACGATACCGTTTGTGGAGGAGTTGAATCTTGAACAAGTCCTTGATTTCGAGAACCCGGAGTTCGAAAGCGAAGCCTATCAAGATCTGATCAAGGCCATAGAGGCTAATGGGGAAAGACTCCCAGATTTAGAAGTCAAAGACGGCCTGGTTTTTAAGAGAATGGGATGTGATGGAAACGAAGAGATACAAGAATATGATTGGAGGCTGTGGGTACCAGAAGCTCTCACACATGAACAAATGCGCAAGGCCCACGATGAACCTACCGCGGCTCATGGCGGAATGACCAAGACACTACATCGCTTAAGACAGACCTTCTATTGGCCGAATATGACCACTCAAGTAAGGCAATACGTGCGCAACTGTGCTACCTGCAAGGAAACAAAATCTATGAATTGTCACACACAACCTACCATAGGCTCTGAGGTGAAGACGGAAAGACCATTCCAGAAGATATATATGGACTTTTTGGGGAAGTACCCTAGGCCCAAGAGTGGCAACGCCTATGTGTTTATTGTTGTGGACCACTTTTCTAAGTTCACTTTCCTCAATGCTATGCGTGAAGCGACTGCAACAAATGTTGTAAAATTTTTGGTGGAGGAAATATTCAGGAAGTTTGGTATCCCCGAGACCATCCATAGTGACAATGGGGCCCAATTTCTTTCGAAACGGTTTAAAGAAATTATAAGCTCATACCAGATCAACCACATGCAAACCGCACCCTATTCACCACAATCAAACGCTTCCGAACGGGTTAACCAATCCGTTCTCGCCGCGACAAGGACTTATTTGGAGAAGGACCACAGGGACTGGGTCCTCTGTTCATGCAGCCACTGGAGTTACCCCGTTTTTCGCTTTGTTCGGTTACCACATGTACTCTAGTGGAGTCAGTTATAAGTTGGCCAGAAAATTAAGGTCACTAACCGAGCACGAGATTTTACAAATGGGTAAGACTGATCGCATGACTCTTATACGTGAAAGAATCAAGGAGAACAAGCATAAGGCATTTGAGACTAGTTCGAGACGATATAACCAGCGAGCGCGCGTGGTTAAGTTTATCCCAGGCCAGGAGATATACCGCCGTAATTATGTACTTAGTGATTTTGGCAAGAACTTGAATGCTAAATTCGCACGAAAATTCACTAAGTGCAGAATAAGCGGAATGGTGGGGAACAATATGTACGAACTAGAAGATTTACAAGGAAGACCCCTGGGAGTTGCCCATGCCAAAGATCTTAAACCCTAAAGTGAGTATGATACTTTATCTACCATGCCATAATAGGTGCAATACTATCTGTGATCTAGAAACCGACTGCGTGCAATATAGGATTAAGTATGTGTTAATGTATTGGTCCTCTATGTCCGTGGCTGTCTCTAGTTTAATAGAGGGGCGTAAATGTACGAATATGAATGACTTTACCTTGGCACTTGACAATTTTTGTCCACACCGTATGGTAGCAGAGTTATCAGGATGACCCGGTGTACCTGTTAACAAAGAAACGAGATTTTAGAAAGTAACTTCATTATCATTACTCTCATGCTAATACTTCCCTGAAGCTGAATAGTACGTAGGCCCGGCTAATGAGACGTCAGGGTGTGGGAGTTCCCCACGTTGGAGTACCATCATACCGAATGCCTGCCAACTTGCCGCACGAACACCCGGAATTCGATCGCGGTGTTTTGTTGCGGAGGCACCCTAATGAAAAGAACTCAATGCTTCTACTCACCCAAAGATTCGAAAGAAGACACGAATGCGAATCGATATGTTATTTTATTGATGGCACATAAAGGCAGAGGAAATACATGATGAATAAGATAACGACAAAGATAATGCATTATTTTGGGAAAAGAAAGATCCAGGTAATGGACATGCATTCATTGCCCCAGGTTTTTTCCATAACGCACACTGGTCATAGTTGCCTGTCCTGCCCTTGCCAAATAAATATAAACAATTTAGTTACTCTTAATGTACAGTGGCAGTGCAAGGGTATGCTGACCTGTTTATATACGAGGTCACAGAATGTACGATTTATACAATTGATGTCTGAGGGCTTATATAGGATGGACGTCTGCCCATCGGGCATGACACGTATGTTTGTTTTTCTCTAGTTGTCTGTTTTGCATTTATTGGCCTGCCGTGGCAAAGGGCGTCACTCCGAATATTATGTATTCGGCCGTATGTATGATAATTGGGTAAGCTCTGACCGCCTCTTTGGTCATGGTACAAGAAAAATTGCCCAAATTATTTTTTGCGCAGTACTAATTTTTTTTGCCAGGCGATCTATGTTGCGTGCACATTGTCTATCTTTTTTTTTTTGCAACAAATGCGCTTTTCGTTGTAAGGCCAAATGTTAAAGGGGTTGGCCGGGTGTGTGTGTGTGTGGGTATGCCCGCTGAAGATAATTTTTTCTGTTTGGCAAAATTCAGTTTTTTCTCTATCCTCTGGCCAATGCGATATTTATATTGTTGGCCAGAGCGTTGCGGGTATGATTTAATATGAATTACTTTGGTTTTTTGGGGGCAATATGATTTACCCATAGTTTTTTAGCTATGCTTTGGATTAGCTATGCTTTTTGTGTCTGATCGGGATGCGGATGTGTGTGGAATGGCGTGGGGTGTGTGACAGCTACAGTTTAGGAAGTGGTCAGAAGCGAAATAATTTTACGATAAGCAGAGTTGTATAAAATAATAGCCACCCATTCATAAATCCCGTAGGACATGGAGAATGACGACAGTGGGATGTCGAACTGGGGAAAAGAAACGGGTGAATTTTAAGAGAATTTAAACTTGGTCGAGAATAGGGGCAAGATATTAGAAATGGCGAATTTACGCGTGGATAGAAGCGTATAAATATGGGAAAAACGTCAAAAGTTGCCATTTTCAAAGTAACGAAAGTAACGCGACGGGCGAATACACGGTGCAATTTTGATTAAACGTTAAAGTAATAAGTGGATAAAGTGAAATAGTTACCTTTTTTCTAATATTTTGTTTGTTTAGTCACAGATATCTATCATCAGGCTTAAGGAAGTAAATTAAAGATAGTTTAAATTTTTAAAATCAGTTTTCGCGCGCTTCATTAAAATTGTAATCATTGTGAGTGTGGCCAGCAAAACGAGTGGGTAATTGTGGGAAATAATTGTTTTTATTTGATAGAAAGCTATGGACCTCCTGTGGTGTCTAGAAGCTGGATTTTGTTTGGAAATTCTTGTTCCTTTGGAGATATATGGGTGTTGCCTACGTGTGTGGCCCAGCATTGTATTCCGGACAACATACCTACATACCTTCCGTGCCAGTGTAAACCCCACATAAACCACATCCAGAAGTTTACCCTGATTCCCTGGAGTCAAAAGGTAGGAAACAGAAAGTGCAATCCCTGATTAGATCTGTGGGTGTGAAGCACCAGTAACCATAGTCCGTCCGATCGTGTGGCCACTCTGTCCTTTTGCTGTCCAATTGGAACGATTAACATCTCGTAATTGGAAGAGTGAACACAACCTTCGTGCTGTTAAAGACATGTGTGTACCACTTGCATAAAGCAAAGCTGTTGGCAGAGCACTGTATGGAGCACATTGTTTTTGATTTGAAATAAATACCAAGACTTAAAGATCCTTAAATATTCCAAAAAAAATTAAAAAAAAAAGAAAAACATAACAATACCTAAATAAAAAAAATATATTAAATTCTTTATATTTGAACCTACTAATTTTATGTATTTTTAAACCATATTTTTTATCATTTACGTAGTGTTGTGGTTTTAAGTTTGATGATTTAATTTTTCCGTTTTGTTTTTTTTTACTTGCTTATGTAAATCATGATTGTTAGGGATTTTACAAAGTGGATAAGACTATGTTTTGATATTGATGGGGACGTTTTTATGAATGTCCCAAATCAAAATCCACTTAATAGAGCTCTTTTAGGTAGGAAAAAAAACAACGATAAAATTCAAACCCAACATTTGGGGATGGTCTAGAAACTTTGTAGGTCTCCTTTTTTTACTTTTTTTATGTTTTTCCTAAAATCGACAAATTTTAATTATTTGTATTAGTTTTTTTTTGTATAAACCATTCAAAAATATGAATAAAAATGTATATTGAAATGAGAGTATTGAAAACAAATATGTTCTGAGTTATTAATTCATTGAGAGGCAATATGTAGGTACAAATGAGTGTGGTGAGTGTGTGTAAGGGGTTCACAGGAGAGGTTTTTGGGAAAGTCTGTTAATCATGGTAGGGAGGGCAGAGTGTGAGGTCCATCCATCAAAGACCTCATCTCGGTAGAGGATATCCCTCTTGTGTTGTTTGATTGTAGTGTCAGTTGTTTTGTTTTACTATGTTTTTTTTTGTGTTATTCCTCGGGCTAGATCTTGGCGGGTTAAGAACCGTCCTGAGCCATGGTTGAGTTGCCGGAGGGCCAGTCCTAGTGCTGTAGGGGGACATAACAATTTTAAATGCACACGTACACACGAGCGCAAGTTTTTTTGGTTGTGTTGAAAGCAATATCATCGTTGAAATGACATTGCACCATATGATTTGTGGGTATTGTACAAATGAAACCACCTGTAACTGTTTCGCCATGTTATTTGCCTTTCGGTTTTGATTATATTTGCTGTGTTTTATTTACCAGTCTTACGCCAGCTTATGGATAAATAAAACGCACTGAACTTAAAACGATGCAAGAAGAAAACTTTATAACGCTGCAAGAAGAAAACTTGAAAATGCTGCTGTTTCCTTTTGTTGGAATAAAATTTTACGATTTTATAGCTCCATACAACATGAAATAAAGTTATTTGAAAAAAAAATTTCAGCTAATATGTACTTCATTAGCCAAAAATGTTTGTGCCATGTGCCATGTATTTTGATAGGTCTACGCAACATGAAATATTGTTACTGCAAACAAAAACGTGTAATTTGAGTACATATGTACTTTATTAGCCAAAAACGATTAAAAATCGTAGTCCACACAACTATTTTCCAGTATATTTCTCTACTGGGAAATAGTGGCTACATACGAAAATTTCGTTTGAGGTTCGTACTCCGCTTAATGCGTTTTGACAGTTGTTCGAGCGAAAAGACGATGTCAGTACTAGGCTTTACTATCGGCATATGCCATGAAAAAAATCGCCATTGAAATCCAACATCTTTATGTATTGTACGTCTGTCTAATTATCGTTATTTTGCCTCTACGGATATGAACTTTTGATACATTTTAACAATTACAATATAATCCTGCGCCTAAAAGTGAGCAATATATTTTTTGGAACTACAATATAAACAATCTTTTTTTCGACGGATTGCTCGTATAAAGTTAAATAAATTTTTTGAAATGTCTGAGATTGACCATACACAAATAAATTAGGTAATTGACAACAAGTACGTCTTAATAAATTTTCTTGCTTCCAAAAAAAAAGAGAGGCAGAGAAAGTTTTTCTATTTTTTTTAAACTTATGAAGTTTATCAAACACTCCCCATGTCTAATTCAAAAGATAGACGATCGCGACCACTTAAGTTTCCGATCGTTCAAATCATAAAATTGAAAATCGCATTTAAAATAAAATTAGATAGGAGATTATGTGAACTGAATATAGAACTAATTCAGGTCAAACCTGAATCAACAAAGCCCGACTTATAAGATCTCAGAATACTACTCCTAAGGGTTGGCATTCTATTCTGCTTTCGGAATAGCCGCTGAATTTTTTGTTTTCATAACAAAACACGTTTCTTTATCTGCATTTGTTGTTTTGTCTATTTTATATACTTTTTTTCACCTAAATGGAAAAAATTGAACCAGTGAAACCAATAAAACAAAAAAAAAATTATCCCGGCAATGGTTTTAAGTGTTGCCACTATAGTAGTTTTTTTGCCATTTTCCTCGCAATAAGCAGTGTTTTACTTTTCCGCCTATTGTTAGCCAACGTTTCGCCGACGTTTTTGACAGCATTCCGCCTGAAAAGCTGAACAGGGTACTCAGCTAAAGGCAAGAAAACTCCCATGTTGTATAAGAAGTCCGCAATGATGGAATTTCTTATTGAAAGAACATAAACTACAATATATGCAATTTTTGGCAATGTTAACAATTCTGTAGCAACAAACAAGGCTGTCTTTTGTCAACGTAAGATGTATTTTTAAAGTATAAAGTTCTTGAATAATAATTTAACGGGGGATAAAATTTGGTTTTCTACACGTACACTTTTAAGGCGAAGAACTACACCGCTATTTACAAAACTTAATGTAGATATAAAATAGGTTTATTTGACAGATTTCCTGTATAGAACTGTCAAGTAAACCTATTTGAAAACATTATTAAGTTTTGTGAATAAGGCCGCCAGAATACAAGATACGGCATTTGCAAAAGTCGATTAGGAATAATTTTGAACGAATAGAGGGCATTGTATTCATTCGGATGGGACTACTTCTATAAAAAGTACACATTATATTATTATTAGTATACAATGCATGTGCACATTAATTTAATCGATAAATTTATTTATTTAAGGGGTTTATTTTCATTAACATCTGTCATCCAAAAGGCGCAATTGAAATACTGTATATATTGTATAACGCAGTTTAAACTGCTCTTTAAATCCGGATTTAATGGCTCGATCATCTGTTTTCCCTTTGTAAAATCATCTGAGGATATCCTAAAAACCGGATTTAATGAGCAGTGAAATGGATTTTGGATGGAGGCTACCGTAGCGCAGAGGTTAGCATGTCTGCCTATGACGCTAAACGCCTGGGTTCGAATCCTGGCGTGACCATCAGAAAAAATTTTCAGCAGTGGTTTTCGCCTCCTAATGCTGGCAACATTTGTGAGGTACTATGCCATGTAAAACTTCTCTCCAAAGAGGTGTCGCACTGCGGCACGCCGTTCGGATTCGGCTATAAAAAGGAGGCCCCTTACCATTGAGCTTAAAACAATCGGACTGCACTCATTGATATGTGAGAAGTTCGTCCCTGTTCCTTAGTGGAATGTTCATGGGCAAAATTTGCATTTGCAAACGGGGTTTATGGCTTTGTTTGTTTATGTAAAGATAGTGTCTATTATTTGCGCTTTTTGGATGCCAGATGTCGTTAGTAAAAATGGGCCACATATTTCAGTTATATGTAGTGATCAAAGGTGTCGTTGGTCAAAAGAGACCCAATCATTTTAGAAATTATTCTAAAATTGGATATGTTCAAACGCCGTCCTACAGTGCTACATTTAGTGTCCCCTCCGTTACAGAATCAAACAAAATTCAAACATAACACAGATCAATAATAACAAACCAAACCATAATAATAACGGATATCTAACAAAACGCGAATAACAAAAAAAAAAAAAAAAAAAAAAAAACGATGCATACCAATAACATTGAAGCCAATAACAAAAACACCATCATCAACATAGTTACTCCACACTGCAATTATCCACAAACAACAAATCAACCGTGCCGTGCAGCTACCACTCTAATCTCGCTGAGATGACAAGCAGAAACGAATAAATTCACCACACTGTCTCCTGTGTGTCTTGTGTTTCGTTGCCCTCCCCCTTCGTATAACGGAGTCTACACTCTAGTTCTCTCGTTGCTATGCTCCCACTGCTTAAGGCACAACACTAAGCAGAGGGGTATTCAAAGGTGAGGAGTGAACGAGTTTGTTTTCTTTAATACACATTAGTGTTTGCTTTTGTTCTCTTTTCTTCTGGTTGTTCAAATGATGGGTGATTTTAAAATACATTCGGTTCGATTAGTGTTCCATAGACGACAACACCTGGACTCACAGGATTCTGAACTTAACTCCCTTTGGGTTAAATTCGGGATTGGACCACATATACTGCACTTCGGATTTTTATATAGAAGTCCAAACTCAGAAAGGGAGACTTCCATGAATGGCTTTGGCGCCCTTTTGGATTCCATTACAAATATTTTGGAGGATTTTCCGGACAGTGAAATCGTTGTCGCTGGGGATTTCAATGTCCACAACTCTCCTGGCTTTCCTATTCGAGTCATACGACTTCTGAGGGCCAATACGTTGAGCTTTTCGCTGCGCACAATGGTTTGGCGCAACAAGTGAACGAACCGACACAGATCGCATGTGTCCAAAGGCACCAAAATAATACTCTTGAATTTTTTTTCACTTCAAACCCTGAAGTTACTACTCTTGCACCTCTTGGTAACTCCGATCACTACATTGTTTCAGCATCTTTCTCGCTCGGCCAATACACAAGAAGGGTGGGGCAAACAACCATGCGTTGTGGCTCTGGATATCTCCGAGGCATTTGTTAGGATCTGGCACGGTGCACTACTATCAAAGCTTGTCGCATTTGGTGTCGGTAATGCCTTCTTTCGATTTATTTCGAGCTTTCTGAGAGATCGCACTATTCGAGTCGTTATAGATGGGTTCTCATCCAATGAGCAAAAATTGACCGCATGTGTACCCCAGGGCTCTGTTTTTTCCTCCTTCTCTTTTTCTAATTTTCATCAGCGATCCGTTGGGTCAGACATCAAATCCGATCTACTCATTTGCGGATGACAGTAATCTCTGCCATTCGTACTCATTCGACCATAGGCCGAGTCTTCGATAGATTGAGGACAAGAGGCGGGTTATGGACGATACACTCTGCCAGGATTTGCTGGCCATTTCTGAGTGGGGTCTAATGAATCGAGTAGATTTTAATGCACGGAAGACTCAGTGCTGCAAGTTGTCACACAAACGATTCGCTGACCCTTTAGGATTATCTTTGTCTATCAAGGGTGTGACATTCCATGAACTCACACCCGTTTGTAATTGATTGACCAGCGGACCGCACTCATAGGAGACATCCCATGCGTGTTGGCTGACAGAAAAAAATATGAAGAAATTAAATGCCTGAAACACCTAACTTTCCTTTTTTAATGAAAACCCGTTTCGAGTGAGTTCTGTATATGATGATATTCACGTATTTTTTCAGAGGGGTGTATGGGATACAACCTACATTTTATGATGATTATGGAAAGCTGTCAAGAACCAACCATTTGGATTTTATGCTGGGGTAAAAAGAAATCGAGACCTCTTCGTGACAACACCACGAAGCATCGGCCTCGATCCATCACAACAACACACAAAGAGGATGATTAACTTGTTGCCATATTATTATTTACGAATACTGGGATGTTTCATCAGTGACTTAAAATTGGGAAAATACCCAATATATACCTTTTTGGTTATTTATAAATTTTCGTACATTGTGGCAATTGAAAGCGTTAAAGTTTTGAGGCAATAAATAGGTCATTTTTCATCCGATTTCGATGAAATGTGGTTCTGGTAGATATACATTTCTGTGGAGTGTAGTCCAGATCGGACCATATTTGGATATAGCTGCCCTATAGACCGACCGCCCGATCTCCCGATATGCGGTATTAAGGCCATAAAAGATCAATTTATTACCCGATTACGATGAAAATGGGCACAGTGAGTTTTGGTAGGCCCCAACCTATTCCTATCAAATGTGGTCCAGGTCGGACCATATTTTGATATAGCTGCCATATAGACCGATCTCCCGGTAAAGTGTATTAAGCCTATGAAAGGACCATTTTTCATCCGATTTCGATGAAATTTGGCACATTATGTTCTGGTGGACCCCTACACCTATTTATTTATTGAATGTGATCCATATAGCTGCCATCTAGACAGTTCCCCCGACATAGTGTATTCAGCCAATAAAAGGAGAATGTTTCATCCGATTTCGATGAATTTTAAAACGGTGAGCTTTGGTACCCCTCTTCACCTTACTTCGCTGCCTTATAGACCGATCCCACGATATATAGTATTGAGCCTATAAAAAGACGCTCACATTTTTTTCAAGATCGAAAATTGCCAAATTTCTTTTGTTACTGTTAAATTGGTAAAATTACTTAATTTTTTTTTTTTGCTTTCGAAAATTTTTTGTTGTGTTGTGAACTGACCCATCGGCGGTGACATTTGGTCATGAAGTCACAGCAGAATTTTGTACCGATTGCCACTATTTATAGGCCGATGCTAATCTTTCGAAGCATTCAAAGTGTGGTTGTCTTTGCAAATATCTTAGTGAAGGTTTCGCCGAATCAGCTTCAGTTTTTTGATGAAATTTTTTCATTTGCGCTCATTTTTATTCTCAAACTAGTTTTATGATTTCAACAGGTTATTGTTTGTGTCGGTCTATTGGTTTTAAACGACTTTTATTTTCATAAACGTTTACGCAAACAAATTGAAAACATTAAGCAACTATAATTGTTAAATATTTAAAAAAAAAAATAAATTTCGACCAATTTTTACGAAGAGCCATCTACATTCTTCTTAAATGATGTTGCTAATTTCCGCTTTGAACTTAATTAAAGTCGATCGAAAATCCGTTTTTGATGGAAAGACGTCCGATAAAAATTGAATGGAACTATTGTCGTATATGCTTATAATTTCCATCATGTCCTAAAGTTTCCTTATTTATTAGAAATAAAATAAGAAAAGGTGGTAGAACTAAAAATCAGAAACACGAAAAGATTTCAACGTTATTGTAGTTGTAAACTTTTTTCTTTCTTTGCCCACTAATTGATGTCAAAAAACCTAGCGGCAAACGTCAGTGTAATATAAAACTTTCTCTCATAGATAAAAGTCTGCTGACTAATATTATTTTAACGCATTTCCTTACTTAAGGTGGGTATTATGTTCCCACAGTGAAAATTAAAATTTTTCACGAATACTTTTTGTAGATAAAAGATTTTGAAGCAAACAGTCTTTCTGATTGCTCATTATTTGTAAAAACATTTTATTTGAAAATTGTCTTAAATGAAAAATTTTGTTTGTTAAGCCTAGTACTGACTTTGACTTTTCCGCCGAACAACTGTCAAAACACATTATAAAAAATGATGACGAAGAAAATGCGAACACATTCCGTAGAGTGTACTGAGTTCTATAAACAAAATACTAGCGACATGTCGCTGCGCCAATACAAATTTCGCTTCAATTAATTGCTCACGAAATGGGCACCAATCAACTCTGTTTCAACGATGTTGTCATGACATAATTACTAGGTAGTGTATTGTAAACAGCTGAGTACAATTTTTTCTCGCAAAGTTTCGTGTGAGTTCAGTATATGATGATATTCACGTATTTTTTCAGGGGGGTGTCAAGAGGGTTGTCAACGAGTTTTGGTTGTGTGTTTTTATTATAGTTAAGAACCATAACACACACAAACAACGAAAAATGGCGCGAAATAGTAACAAACACAAAATCAGAGTTGCACTGATCAAAGATTTTTGACAGCTAGTGCACTCAATAATTTGTTGTTGGGCAACTGCCATTACCTGTAAATGAATATAGCTTGGGGTTAGTGCTGCCAAAGTATGATATCTTGCTTATACTATGTTTCCACTTGGAGCAAATCTGGATTTGCGACAAGATTGCAGAAATCTCGTGTCATGCAACGAGGTTTCCCATACTTTTTCAATATGAGCAAATCTACTTATTTGAGGAGATTTGCAGCAAATCTCCTTCCAAATTCCAATGCAACACTGCGTTTGCATTGAATACCTGTTATTGTTGAGATTTTTGGACAGCACTTTTTCTTAACATCTGACAATTTCTTATTGAAATTATAAAATTTAGTAGTGATTTAATAAAATCGCTTAACAAACTTAATTGCTGACCGCAATGTATGTGCGGAACACAATTCATGCTAATCACAATAAAACGCTGTCAAAAACGTCACTGTTGACAAATAAAAACCGCATAAATCCTAGTGGAAACGGGTTTTGGAGATGATCTCAAATCAAGTGGATTTGGGCTCTAGTGGAAACATGGTTTAAACATGGTATAAAGCATTTATCGGGAAGAGCGTTTTATTTGTCCGTAAAGACTGCTACTATATTTGCTTTTCGCGATATTTTTCGCCGAATACTTTTTTTCGATAATAGATTTTAAAGCGATTCAATAGGACATTATGGTGAAATTTCAATAAAACTGTTATTTTAGGATTGTTATTTGTGTAATGTTCCAAAAAAGTATTCGCGAAAAAATGGGTTTTCAACGGTGAAAAACCATTTCTTACATGTCAGAGAACAGATTGCTACCATTCGCTTTTATAACACATTCATAATTTTGTTGCTTTTGTCTTGACTTCATTCAACAATAGCAAGTAATGCTCTTGCTTTCAAAAGCTGTCCTGTCGTTGAGCAGGACATGTAGATCGCGACAGTAAAGTACTCAAGTAAATTGGCTTTTGGGTCTTGGCGTCGGGTGGGTCGACCCTCTCCTCCCAATAAAAACAACACCAAACTGTCATGTAGGACGACCGAGAATATATTGTGCTCAAATGAAAGTATAAGTCAGAGGGCAATCCCCTCCCCCCTATCCTACCCAAAAAAAGAATACAATTAAAAATAGTATATGAAGGCCGATCACAAAGAAAGGACAGCAGTAGAAGGGGTTTGGTAGGAGAGTACACTTTTTACCCACAAATTGGGATAGATACAGGAGGATTTTCAAAAGTGTGGTATCCCAAATGGTAGCTTTAAAATATAGTTTTGAATGTAGACAACCAATACAAACAAATTTGATTTGTGTGGATCTGAACGAGACCCGTAGCCCTGAATATCTTGATAGCCATAATCAAAATGCTTGACACTATGGGGCTCAAACAAAATCGTGTTCCAGCACTATGCTGATATTATTTCAGGTTCCGCCTTCTAAACTCTCTTCAAACCGACCATGTTTACCTACTATGGCAGTAAATGATATGTATTTGAGAGTAGAAAGCGAATTTGATATCCAATTTTAAGGTATGGAGGTCGTTTCACCCCATTAACTCCCTCTAAACCAATGGCAATTGTGAATCAAATAAAGGAAACTTGAAAGTAGAGCACGATGCAGATATTCGTGGGTGGTTGCCCCACACTACATACCCCTCAAACTGGACATACTTGTGGATTATGGCAAAAAGGGGCTCAAATCAGATATCTGTTTTGTGGCCAAGTGTTTCAGGAACGCCTCACCTCATAAACTCCCTCTAAACCACCATATATACCATCTATAACAATATGTAGCTCAAATGTGGCTTTGGGAGTAGAATATGAATCTGATATTCAATTTCGGGGCAAAGGGTTTGGCTACTCCAATCCACCACCAAAACCAAGAGAATGAAGTAGACCTAACATCCGAACTTTATTTGGATGTTAGGATAGCCTTACCCTATTTTCAAAAACGTTAGATCCAGGAAACGGGTGGGGCAAGTAACTTAAAAAGGGAAATTTGGTATCTTTATTTGGGGTCTAGGGGGCCGCGCAACCTCCAAAGCCCGCCAAATGGAAATATAAACCAATAATGGCAATATGGGGCTCAAATGAAAGGTATTTGAGACTAGAGCACGAATCTGATATATGGGACTCCACCTCACCACCATACAGGACATTTTTAACGGCCATAGCAATATAGGGCTCAAATGAAAGACATTTTGGAGTATTGCACCAATATGATATCCATATTGGGTCGAAATATCTGAAAGGCCGTACCAGCACCCCCAAACAGTACTTATTTCCTGACCGTGCCGGTATAGGACTCAGACAAAATAAGAGAGTGAAAGAAGGCGCAGCAGAGTGGGTCCTGTCCAGCTAGAAGACAAATAAATAAGAAACTGGTAGCGGACAAGTTCCCTCTCCCAAGAATCGATGATATTTGAGATAAACTTGGTAGAGCTAAGTAATTTTCTTGTCTTGACCTAATGCAAGGATTTGACAAATTCCATTGGAGGAGGACTGCAGAGATTAATATCTCTATGGACTGAAAATAGCCCCAAATTTGGTTCAATGAATGATGACTTTCCCTTTCAGTGGCCTAAAACCCGATCAAGCATTCTTGTATATGGATGACTTAGTTGTATTAGGTTATTCAGAGAAACAGATGCTTACGAATCTTACTGACATTTTTAGACGAATCTCAAACTACACCCAGAAAAGTGTTAATTTTTTTATGAGAGGTGACATATCTCGGACATAAGTACACAGACAAAGGGATATTGCCAGACAATTCTAAATGTTCTATCATAGAGAATTATTCTACACCGAAGGATGCTGGTAGTGTAAAAATATTCATAGCTTTTTGTAACCATTATTTTTGTAACTTTTCTGATTATTCAAGACATTTTTCGAGGTTATCGAAGAATGGTGTTTCATTTGAACGCACAAAGACTGTGATAGAGCATTTCGATATCTTAAATGGCTCTGATGGGTCACACACTGTTGCAATACCCAGATTTCGGAAGGCAATTTTGAATTACCATAGACGCAAGCAAACATGCATGTGGCGCTGGGCTGACACAAGAGTATGAAGGAAAACATCTACACGTAGCATATGCCTCAAAGGCCTTACAAAGGGAGAAAGCAACTAGTACGCTATCGAACAAGAATTAACGGCCATACATTGAGCTTTTACTCATTTTAGGCCATATATATACGGAACACATTTCCCTGTTCGAAGTGACCATCAACCATTCAGATCGCATTAAAAAGCCCAAATAACTTGCGAATGTTCACATCCGCTAAATCAGACAGGTTTTTAAGTGGAACACCTTCGGACTGCTAGTGCGGGACACACACAGAAGGTGTTCTATAGTCTCTTCTTCTTCGATGTACTCACAGCTTCAGCAAAAGTCGTTGCAGGTCGACAGGTCACGTAGACAGTGACCTGTCATGACGGATACAATGACTGAGACATCTGTTCTAGCCAATGACAGCAAAGCGGTAGACCTCTTCGAGTCTATATTAGGCCACATAGTTTCGGAATGCTCACAACCCCCTCTTTGTGACCATCTATCATTCGTTGTCCTTCGGGCCTGGTGGGGCTCGGGTTCGGACTAGAGGCATACCCACAATTTCCACTACCCCTGGAATGTGTAGGGTAGTTCCTGATCTCACAAGCTCGCCCGCTTTACAATTCACGGATTTACCGGCTGTCTGAGAAGATAATTATGCCAATCGTCGTTATGACATTATATCTAAGCCATTCCACCACTTCCTTAATTGCAAGGATCTCCTTTTGATACACGCTTCAGAGATCGGGTAACCTTTTCGATATGACCGGTTCTAGATTTTATGAGTAAACGCCAAAATCCACCTGGTAGTTTAGTTTTTAACCATCCGTATAGAAGTCTATGTAACTTCTGTTACCAGGGGTATCGTAGTTCCGATCGGTTTTAACAGGAATAGTGGTACAGTACTTTTTATCAAAAAGCGGCTCAGGTAGGGTGCATCCACACTGGAACATCGGATATTGTATTGAGGATAACACAGTGTCCGTAGCCGTTACATGTTCAATGAGAAAGCTACCTTAACCTCACGGCAGTGGTCGCTGCAATTTATCTATCCACAATGTCCAGAGGCATAAGATGTAGCATTAAATTCATCACTTGGTGTCGTCCTCAGAGCGGCTGTGATGCACAAACAAGCCATTCTTTGGATCCGGTTAAGCAGTAGGTGGACTTTTGAAGCGCCGTCCATCAGACCACAACACCTATGGCTCCCTTGCAGGTGTATAGGGCAAGAGGTGCCTTTCTTGCCCTTTCCAAAATGTTGGATTTTAAGTTCAATTTGCTGTCCAGCAAACACCCAGGTATTTTGCACTTTCTGTAAATGGAACATTTTCTCCTCCCAAGAAGACAGGTTATACTGTAGGCAACTTGTATCTCCTGTTGAAAATAACTACTTCTGTCTTGCACGGATTTATACCCAGACCACTTTCGGTAGCCCACTTTGCTGTTGCACGTAGAGTTTCCTGAAGTATGTCTCTTAGAGTGCTGGGAAACTTTCCCCTAACCTCAATTGCCACGTCATCAGCATACGCGACCGCTTTTACACCTTTTTCTTCCAGAGACAATAATATATTGTTAATGTCTATATTCCAAAGTAGAGGAGACAGAACATCTCCTTGAGGTGTTTCTCTACTGATCCATCTTTTTAGATCCACAGATCCCAAGTCTGACGTATTGCATCTTTTAGGAAGCAAGTTATTAATAAACTTTCTTACGGTAGAGTTGGTGCCCAGAAACTCCAACTCCTTCATGATTGACGTCGGTTTCACATTATTGAAAGCACCTTCAATGTCAAGAAATGTTGTCATTGTATATTCCTTGAAAGCGAGAGAATCCCCTATGTCGCCGACTAGGTCGCGAAGGTCTGTTTCAGTGGATTTGCCTTTATTATATGCATGATGCTGCCGCGACAGACGATCTCCAGGAATCTTTGCCCTAAGATATGTTGCTATCAATCGCTCAAGAGTCTGCAGCATAAAGGATGACAGACTAATAGGACGGAAATCTTTCGCCTTCGTGTGATAGGGGTGCACTATTGTGGTCGTGTTTGTCCCTTGGCTTGGCACTAGGACATGCTGACACAAGCGAGTCATTCAGGGCCTTCGTTATCCGGCTCACCACTATGTCTATATTCTCCGCAGTTTTCACTTCCTTTTCTGGTCTAGGTATAGATCAGAGATAGACGTTAAGAATTTATGCTAAAATTTAACACCAATCCGCCTTTCTTCTTTTTGGCCGAGGGACCACTTCTGCAGTAATTTCGCCAAAGCTGAAACTAATATAACGATGACCAGAGAAACTGTGGTTATCCAACACATCCAAGTCGCATATTCTTCCATTTATATCTTCCCAATACAAAGGCAATTTCTAGTACCTCTCTACCTGTTCCTGGTAATAAAGATCGGTTTATCCCCTTTATTACAAATCGCCAGATTGCAACTTATAATATATTCGATAAGCAGCTCCGAACATCTCCATATCTGGTGATGTGCATTAGCATCACTTCCTACAATGGGACTCTTCTTCCCTACAGAAGCAGCTTCAACCAGCGACTTAAGGTTTGAATGCGGCATCTCTGAATCGTGTGCCTTATATAGGGAAGCCAGCCAGTAATGAAACTTGTTTATTTCAGGGCTGCTAAATCTTCAATGCTTAGCGACGGAAGAAGAAAACCATTTAGACTACTCTTTGCAAGAATACAGGCTCTGTGTCTCCCATTCCCCATACCCTTGAGTAGTTTAATGGTTCCTGGATAAGAACCACTTCAAATCCCCCTGCCATCAGGAGGACCTTTAGTGCCACCGAAGTGGCCTTACAATGGTGGAGATTTATCTGTAAAAACCGGGTCATAGTCAGGACTCAGAACTTTCACTACTGTTGAGTAAGCCTCGTCTTCTGAATCCTCCAGAAGTTCATCCTCGTGAGATTCGTTAGATCTTGTCATGATGAACTTCCGTGCGCATCCAAGGGCAGATGAGAAAGCTGTGGAACCACTCTTCTTCAGGACACTGGACACTTGCGTTGTCGACGATTCCTCCTAAGATGCTTCACCAGCTGCTGCTGTTGAAGTACTTTCTGAGTTCCGTGCTTCCCCGCTGGCGCACACTTTTTCGGGTCCCGTTTCGATGCTTTCTGTCTCAATTATGGCAGGGGGATTTTCAGTCTCCTGCAATTCGCCAGACTTTAGCGATATGGTCGATAGTTCCTCAGGCAAGTGTTCAGGAACTACTGCTGAGTCGTCTCCTGATTCCCCTACGCCACCGCTTCTATAGACCTTCAGTTTCAACTTGTTGAATCCATAGAATACAACCCCTTCAGACTTGTTGAGGTCTGCGAGACAGCCGGAGTTTAGTATGAATACTGCATGTCTCCGGTCACCATCAGCCTCATCCAATCTACCAATCTTCCAGTCAATGGTTAAAAGATTGGCATTACATTCCCTTAGTCTTCCAAGTATCTATTCAGGATCTGAGGGAATCCTTGATATATAAGCATGCGCCATTGATCGAAAAAGGTATATCTTCCTTCTTGACTAAATCTAGTGCTGCACCCGGCCAGATCTCACCAATCTTTTTCAGTGCACAACGATACATTCCAATTGAGCGTTGATCCCCGAAGGCAATTAGTCTGTATCGGCCCTGATACCAGCCTGCATCGCCACAAACCCAGGAAATTCCGCAAGGACATCGGAGTATACTGATGACATTCCATTGACTATCCCACTCCAATTATTCCTAGGTATGCTGGCCTGTTTTTCTCCCTTGTCGACAACCGCCATCACCAAACTGCCCGTACCGACATTAGCAAAGGTTCTTGGACCCATCTTACTATTGTTGGCCCAAGTTCTTTTAGGCATGGGATGCCCTCCAGGTGACCGTAGCCTTTTGGCTGACTGCGGTGCAGTTTCCGAATCTAGACGTGTAGTGTTTATGGAAGCCTGTGCTGCAAATTCTCGAGCCCAGTTAAGGGAGTCTCTCTCCCTATTAGTGAGAGGATCATTCACACCGTGCCTCTCAATAAACCTCAGACCCGATGCGTCTTCTATTATTCCGACCTCTTAAAGAGCGTGTTGGTTTGCCGTGGAAAGCCGATGGCCTAGGCAAATTATAGGCATGCGAAGAAAGAATAGGTTTGGTCTTGTCCTTAAGACTCGAAATAGGTATCTTCGCCAAAAGCCAGTCGTCTGTGGGCTAGTGGAGCTTAAAGCTGCCGCTCCACCAGTCGAGGTTTCAGTGGCAGACAACATGCTGCGGCCTGACACCACCACCGCAGCTGTTGGGTCTTTGGAGTCCTTTCTAAGCCTCTGCCGCTCCACTGGAAACAGACGCAGATCATAAACCGCTGAATGGATACCTCTATCGCAGCTATCCTAGTGACTTAAATTTTTCTTTCGAAAATAATGACCTATTACGAGTTAGAGTAAAATTCTTGGGGAACGAAATAACAAAACGTCCGCTCCACTCGACGGTTCAAACAAGAATCACGTATAACAATTGAGGTCAAAAGGGCATGAACAGAGAAACGAATTGTATTCTCAAAATCACTACAAGATCCGTGACTAGAAAAGGAGCTAACAAAGCAGTAAACAAAAACATTATGTGTACAATAAAACAATGGATAATGTTACATATTACATATGTATGTACCAATAAATAATTAATTTTTCGATGGGAATCTTGACAATTTGTCCCAAGGCTCGAAGAAGTGGCCGGTAAACATAACATTGACGATAAACAAGTGGCACCTAGTGGGAAAATTTTCGAATGTATCTCTATTCAAGAATTTATACAATAAATAAGAGCAAAAAGAAATTGAATAAAATAAGAGTAGCGCTCTGAATAAGGAGATCCAAATAGGTGAGAAAGATGCAAAGACAATTCAAAACAAAATTTTAAAGAAATATCGCGATGAAGAAGGAGATCACTGTGGTATATTTAGGACACTTAAGAAAATCAAAAGATATTTTTATTGGAAAAACATTAATAAAGATGTAGCAAGATACGTTAAAACATGTTTAAAGAGTCATACTGCTAAAACCGCGAAACATTTAAAAACTCCGTTGACAATTACGCCGACACCGTTGATACCATTTGATACAGTATACGTAGACACCGTGGCCCCAATGCCAAATACAGAACAAGGCAATGAGTATGCAGTCACATTGATATGTGATCTTACTAATGGATTGATCGATTATCGATGGGTTTGGAGCAGCTAAAGATAACCATTGAGAAGAGCAGCAAACGGCGACATAAAATGATCTTTTACACGTTAATAAATAACAATTAAAAGCGTGCTAAGTTCGACCGGGCCGAATATTGCGAACCCACCACCATGGATTCTGCTAAAAATGTCTACACAATAAATTCAGTGAAGGGCATAATTTTATTCTACATACCAAACTTCTGTCAAACCAGCATGAATTAAAGCTTCTAGGAACCGAAAAAGGATGATCCAGAGAACGGTTTACATGGGAGCTATATCAGGTTACAGACTGAATTGGACCATATTTGACACTTTACTTTACTTACTTACTTTAATTGGCTATGACATAACATTTATTCACTAGCCGAACGTAGAATAGCGTTCTAAGCGCCTCGATCTTCTGCGCTCATTCTAAAATGTTTGTGTTTGCCTTCAAAAGACTTCTTTGCTGGAGCTTCTTCATTCATTCTGACAATATGACCTAGCCGTTGTATTTTGATGCGTGTAACTATGCTATCGTCGTCATACATCTCGTGGTTCATACGTTGCCTATATTCTCCATTAACGCAAACTGGTCCATACATTTTTGCGAAGAATGTTTCTCTCAAATACTCTAAGCACTGCCTCATCTGCTTTCACAATTACCCATGCCTCAGAACCATATAACAACACGGGTAGTATCAGCGTCTTGTATAGTGTAATCTTCGTCTGTCGAGAGGTGACCTTGTTTCTATGCTGCTCACTTAGTCCAAAGAAGCATCTGTTTGCCAGTATAATTCTTCGCTTAATTTTAAAACTGGTGTCATTCGTTTCGGTTACGGCGGTGCAGAGGTAGATAATGTTACTGACTGTCTCAAGTTGTGGTTCCCAACTTTCTCCATTTTCTTTATCTGCTCGGTTGTGCATGGCTTTTTGGGTGTTTAATCCATCCATTTAATCTTATCTGCATTTACTACCAGACCCATTTTCACTGAATCTCTTTCGATTCCTTCAAAGGCTGCAGTTATTACTTTCGGTGACCGACCTATGATATCGATGTTGTCGGCATAGGCGAGTAGCATGTGTTATCTTGTGATTAGTTTGCCATATCTATTCATATCTACATCTCGCATAATCTTCTCCAACAGGATATTAAGGAGATCACACGATAGGCTGTCTCCTTGTCTGAAACCTCGTTTGGTATTAAATGGTTCGGAGAGATTCTTTGCTATTCTTACTGAGGAACGCATATCAGCAAGTGTCATCCTGTAGAGTCTAATTAATTTTGCAGGGATTCCAAACTCAGACATGGCTTGAAATAGCTTTGACCGTGAAGGGGTATCGAAAGCGGCTTTGTAGTCAACAAAGAGATAGTAGGTGTTGATTTGTTCTTCTCGGGTCTTTTCCAGGATTTGGCGCAGTGTGAATATCTGGTCCAGGTCTAAAGCCGTTTTAATCTTTCACTCAGTACGCTCGAGAGTACCTTGTATGCGATGGGGAGGAGATCTATTCATCTGTTGTTGTCACATTCCGCCTTATCTCCTTTCTTGTTGTCGGGACATAGTATGCTGAGGTTCCATAATCGGATATGCGTTCTTCTAGCCAGATTGCGTGGACAAGCCGATGCAAACGCCTTATCAGCGGGTCGCCTCCGGTCTTAAATAGTTCAGCGTGTAGCCCGTCGTCTCCTGCTGCCTTATTGTTCTGCAATCGGGTCACTGCTACTTGCACCTCATTGTGACTTGGAGGTAAACATTCTATACTTTCATCAGGGATTGGTTCTGCCGTATCCTCTTCGCCGCCAACGTCGGACACTAGCAGTTGGGTAAAATGTTCTTTCCATATTCTCACCATGATATCTGTGTCAGTTCAGATTTCCTTATTTGTCTCTGCAGGAGCATGTGCCTGCACCAAAGCCATCGGTTTGATGTTTTATTCTTTGGTAGAATTTCCGGACTTCATTCTGACTCCTGCACATCTCAATTCGCTCACACTCACGTCTTTCCATTTCCTTTTTTTCTGCCCAATAGACGTTTCTCCTTTCTCCTTTACTCCCGTTGCTACTGATTACAGGGTTGCTCTATATGTCCCACTTTTGGCTTCAGTAGCATCTCGACACTCTTGGTCGTACCATGGGTTTCTTGGTGGAGGCTTCCGGTACCCAAGTACGGATTTCGCGGCATTTTCCATGGAGTGGGCAATAGTTTGCCACTGAGACATTATATAATCGGAACAAGGAGTGCTTTCATCAAGCAGTTGGGTCATTCGAGTGGAATATGCCGTTGCCATCTGTTGTATTTGCTGTTTTTCAATGTCCAGCTTCCGTGCAGTGTCAGATCGTACTTTCCTCGCCATGTTCAAATGGGTGCGAACCTTTGCTGCAACAAGGTAATGATCCGAATCTATATTCGCTTCACGGATCGATCGTAGATCTAACACGCTAGATGAATGCCTTCCATCTATCACAACGTGATCAATTTGGTTCCTCGTGTTTTGATCAGGTGACAGCCATGTGGCTTTGTGAATATTTTTGTGTTGAAATCTGGTGCTACTAACTATCATGTTTTTGCCGCGGCAACATCTATCAGCTTCAACCCATTACTGGACGTTGTCTCGTGGAGGCTAAACTTTCCGACTGTTGGACAAAAGATGTCCTCCTTCCCTATCTTCGCATTAAAATCTCCCAGAACGCTTTTCCCATCATGGGCGCGGCAGCGGTCATATTCTCTTTCAAGGCGCCCGTAGGAAATGTCATTTGGTCTGCTCGTCTTTGTTTTCCGTCGGGGCATGGGCACAAATAAGGCTGACGTTGTAGAATTTGGCTTTTATGCGGGTTGTGGCTAGCCTCCGTCCGTTTTTACTATTCCTTTGTTTCTCATAGTTTTTCGGGGCGGGTTACTGGCCCAGCGCCCCAACCGCATGGGTTTTGTGGGATTGCGCATGTATCCCTCGTTGTGGCGAGCCGTGCCACTTGACTCCTCACTGAGACTCTCCTCTCGAAAATCGCTGACTGCCCGCGGCCGCATTTGCAGCTACTTCGCATAAAAACGGAGCTTTCCACCATCCGCAAACTATGGACGCGCCCTTTTAGCTAAACTTCCCGTGGTAACGATGGACACCACACAAGTCGGAGCTCAAAGTTCCAGTCTGTTTGGTGCTCATAGTTATCCCGTGTCGGCCGTATTTAACACAGTTGCTGGAAATCGTAATAGAACACCGCATGCAAAATTTCAGCCAATCCGACAAAAATTGCGCCCTGTAAGGACTTAGGAAGTCAAAGCGGGAGATCGGTTTGTATGGCAGCTATATCAGGTTATAGACCGATTTGGACCGTACTTAATAAAGCTGTGGGAAGTCATAACGGAAGACCACATGGAAAATTTCAGCCAAATCGGACAAAAATTGCGGCTTGTAAGGCCTCAAGAAGTCAAATCGAGAGATCGGTTTATATGGATGCTATATCAGGTTATAGACCGATTTAGACCGTACTAAGCATAGTTGTTGAAAGTTTTACCAGAACACTACGTGCAAAGGTCAGCCAAATCGGACAAAAATTGCGGCTTGTAAGGGCTGAAGAAGTCAAATCGGGAGATCGGTTTCTATGGGAGCTATATCAGGTTATAGACCGTACTTGACACAGTTGTTAGGAGTTATAGCAGAACACTATATGCTAAATTTCAGCTTCATCGGACAAAAATGTAGGCTTCCTGTGGCTCAAGAAGTCAAATCGGGATATCGGCGCATAAGGGGGCTATAAAGGATTAAGGACCGAGAATATGTTTTACAAAAATGTTGGAGGTCTTAAAAGAAACCAGTTTGCAAAAATCGGATAAGAATTGCGCCCTCTAGAGGCCCAAGAAATTCGGGATATCAATTTGTATGGGAGCTTTATGCGGATATAGGCCGATGCAGACGGCGATCAAGAATACATATAATTGGAGTTGAATAATGCTGGATATTTTAAACGTAATGGCAAAATTAATATATCTATTCATAGGGCACGGCGTGTATAAAACAAAATTGAAAAATTAATAGTCAATTTAAAGGAAAAGGAGTGGGAGATGTGCGTTGAGCGGAGCAGAGCGAAAAAAACTGCGTGCAGTTTTGGAGTACATTCAGATCCCCGAAAGCTATACACTTTTTACACTCATAGAAAAAAGTTTGCTGAAATAACAAACACGTCTGATGAATATTAATAGTTAATTTTGTTGCTATTGTAGCAGTAGTTCTGCTAGTACAGAAGTAGTACTGCTATTTCAGAGTAGCAGGCTGACTGCTGAAAAGTCTGTTGTTTGCTGAAAATGATTGCTGTTTAATTATGAAGGCGATGTTAAAAGAAAAAGTTTAACACGTATGTAAATGTGTGTCTCAGTGGATGTTTATAATCACCACTGAATATATACTTTCCATAACCTTTTTTCTTGAAACTTTGATACAAAAGGCCATGCCAGTCATGTGCACATTAGTAGAGCAATAATAAAAAATGCGAGCTAGCTCAGCCACATTTCGAAATATATACCAATGGATGGATCAGGGAGCTTCTTTACAGTAATATTCCACTAATTAAAACCATCTCTTCCAACAAAACTTCTAAAAAAATGCCTAAAGTAATCAAAACAAGTAACAGGCAACCATTCAAAGTAGCATACCATTTTTTTTCAGCAGGCTTGTGTACTCAAAACAGCAGATTTTGTTAGTTGAAATAGCAGTATTTTTGCTGAAACAACAGTAATGTCTGCTTTCCGATTTTCAGCAGTCAAAAACTGCTGTTTTATCAAACATTTTTGCTGTTTTGAATAACTAAATTGGTTGAGTGTACATCTTTGGAAGCAAATATTTTGCTGGATTAATAGATCCTAAGGTTAGGTAAGGTTGAAAAGAGTGAGTGGATATTAATCCGCTCCATACCACTATGATCATACACCCAAGCCTTTAATCGATTTCTTGTGCGTTCTAAATTCTAATAAGTAACCTCGAAAAAGAAAATCTAAGCTAGGAATTCCGTGGTACTTACAAAATCCTTAATTGTTTTCAATACCGCGCCCCTAAGATGGTTTATGTCTAGTATTGTGTCCCCACCTAAGTACCGGTGTCTATTAGCCGCTAAAGCCGGGCAATGACATAGGAAATGCTGCAACGTCTCTTCATGCCCTACACATGCTATCACTTGCCGCACTGATTTTGCATAAGTGAGCTCGTAGTCCTATGTGTCCCGTTATGACACCAATAGCTATACTGACCTCCTTCTGGCTTCCTTTCAGTAATAGCCTCGCCTTCTCATGATCCGGATCTCCCCATAGGATTTTCGCCGTCCTACCGACCGGTGCGCTGTTACACACACGCAAAAAATAAAAGTTTTGCAACTTTTTTACAACAAACAAAATACATTCATCACGAAATTGTTCTTTTATTGCAACCATGTAACGTTTCTTTTCAACATGTCAACGTTAGCCATAAGCGCAGCATTTTTTTAACGTAACTAACCTTGATTATTGCAAACCCTGCAGCAGCTTCGCCTATAGTTTTTTTGTAAAACCATAAACTCTTTGATTGCAAAAGTGTTTCGTTTGCCGCAAATGATTATTCGTTTGCCGCAAATGATTATTCGTTTGCCGGACCAAATTATTATTATTGGTTCTTGTGTTTTTTCTACTTTAGAGAAATGGCGAGCTTTTGAGCGTAAAGACCATTGATGGGCAAAAATACTCACATTATTGTACACGTACACAAGAAAATATTGAACATAATTGGTGTAGACATTTTGTCACAAACAACATTTATTCCTTTTTTGTTTTGACTGAGCAAAGACGTAGTATTTTGAGCAGCTCCGTAAAGAGCGGAAAGTAAAAATTTTTAAGGTTTTGCCTTAGGATCAAAAATGCTGGTATATCCAAGGTACACGAGAACACGACAAGAATTTCTAAGGACATAAATTGTATGTTAATATTTACTCGATAGAGAAATGTTCATCCCAAAGTAGGTACTTAAATGTGCGGAAACAACAACTCCCATATGTATTTTTTTTGTTTACCGATAACGACTACAACAAATCATAATGTAAAACCATAATTGAGTTGTGTAAGAATATAAGACTTTAAAAATAATTGTGTATCAAATTGTGTTGTGAAATAGTTAACTGAGATCTGTATATAATTGGTAAAAGTTTGAGTTCGAATTATGTTTCAACATTAAATTTAACTTGGCATTCTCTTCAATAAACACATTCTATTTAAATATTATATAACTGTTTATAAGCATGACATTCAATTAATTTATAAATAAAGGAACATAATTGAAATTCCTAATAACATGTTTTATACATCAATAATGAAAGGTATTGTCGGGGTAACAAAAATTGTATGTTTGCCACAAATTCTTGTAAGAATCATTAACAAGGTCCAACGTTTTTTAGTAAAAAAGTTTACTTGCCGAAAATTTGCTATATGTGAAAGGAATTATTTACAATTTATATATATATATATATATATATATATATATATATATATATATATATATATATATATATATATAAAGAAAAATACAATAGTTAAAATCCCGAATAACATGTTCCTTGCGCTCGTCGCCAGCGCCCTTAACTCGGACTGCATCGACCCGAAAGTCTTCGAGTTAACCATGTATATTAACGGCAGTTCACTGGCCTTCACTGTCAAATCGCCTGCTCTCTCATTCCCCCTTACTTACTATGGCTCGGCTACCAAAAGGTACCGGTGGTGCCATCCTCAGAGAAGGCGTAAATCTCCTTCCTACACCTCAGGACTGGTCGTGACCTCACCGTCCTGGTTATATATATTTATACTATAATTAAATGTATTATCTTCTTATATATACAAATTAATTTGTGTTTGTTTGTAGGTTTGCTTGTTTGTGTGTTACTTATAGACTCAGAAACGGCTGAACCGATTTTCTTGAAATATTCCCGTGGTGGAAATAGGGTACTACATTTTTGATATCTGAAGGGGGATCGGACCCTCCCCTTACCCGAATTTTCAGAAACACCAGATCTCGGAGATGGGTGGTGCGATTTAAGAAAAATTTTGTGTGCTGTCTTATAGTAACCTAAAAACAAAAATTTCGTATCCAAATTTTGCCCCACCCCCAAAACCCACAAAATACATATATAGACCAATTGGACTCAAATGGAAGGTATTTAAAATTAGAAAACGTATCTGATAACCAATTGTCGGACCAAGTGTTTGGAAGACCACCCCAAAACACCTCTAAATCGGGCATATTTACCGACCATGTCAATGTGGGGCTCATATGAAATTGATACTTACTTTCGGGATCAATTTTCTGGGGTCTATCCCTTTCCCAAAATAGACCACAAACAGCAATTATTTACTCATCACCTCACCCCCGTAAACACTCCTAAATTGGACACCATGAGAATATTGGGCGGAAATAAAGTCGTTTCAGAATGGCATTAAACCCTCCGAACGAATTCGTGGTCCAATAGAAATCATATGGAATTCAGATAAAGGCACATATATTAATGTTATTAGTTAGTCAAGAAATATGCATATACTTTTTTCGTAGCATGGCATACCACTAAAAGCTCTTTATTTTGTCGAAAATAAATATTCAAAGCATAATTTTGTTCCATATAAAATAGAAGAAGGCTCAGCGGAGCGAGCCCGGTTCAGCTAGTAAGTATATAAAAGAGGTTCATTAGTATTGTTTATTTGGCCCATTGGCATCTTTGATTGCATTCCCTATTATAAAATATTTTTGTCGGTTTCAGGAATGATGTTGAAAAATTGGGTCTACTGCCAGTAGTGACCAAAGCTAAAAAGTCGAAAAATATGTCGTTTTACAAACATACAGACAAATTGTGAAAAACTGCTACATTCAACAGCGCCACCTTCTGTTTGATTTCCATTTAAGGAAAGGTTCAGCGTAGACACAACCCTTTCATAAGAACGATTAAATAACTAAAATGCTCGAAAGACCCAATATGTAAATATTAGGCATTTTGAAAAAGTAGATTAGGGATAATTGTTAACGCATAGGTGACATTGTAGCCATTGGGATGGATGCACTATCACATATTCTATAAAAAGTAGATTTATACTTGTTAAACGCATGTGCTGATTAATTTAATCGTTAAATATATTTATTTAAGGGCCCATTGATGAACAGTTACACTTTGAATATTCAATTAGGGCAATCGTTATAAAAAGATTGGGTAATTTCGGTCAACGACACCTGTTGATCACTACAGTTAACTAAAGTATAACCGAGAAATGGGCCCATTCAAAAGGCGCATTGATACACTCACATAGCACACTGGCATCATCAAAACATCAGCAAATTCTTGTTACTCGTAGAAATACCCAAATAATGGGTTACCTATGATGAGTAAAAAGTTAAAGAATACCCAAAAATTAAGCAATAATCCAAAAGAAAATTTAAAGACGAAAAGAATTTTGCTAAATCTTAAAGTGATTAGAAACTTCTCAAGAAATCAACATTTTTTTCATTCTTTTTATGATTTTGGGATTTATTTTTGATATTTTTTTTATATAACTGTCTATATCATCTACGCTTTTTAGAGTATTGACATTAATTTGTAGTACTATTCTATCAAACTCATAGATAAGTGGACCAGAGGCCCTTTAATATGCCCTTTCCCAAAAATTAGGCTATTTGCACCACGGTAACCTTCCTGTTCCAGAAACCTCTTCAATAATTTTGGGCCAATATGGAACATATATAGATTGAAGGGGTTAAAAATCTCCAGACCCTCTCGGACCGTTCCCAGGCTTGCTTTCTGGGCAGATTTTTCCGTATTCGTGATCTAATCTGAAATTCTTTTAATTTAAGTACCATAGGAAGCAGCTAAAATTTTCAGAACCCGTTTGGACTCTTACTACTACTACTAAATTTCCCATGAACATTCCATAGAGGAACGGGGGATACTTCTCTCTTATCAATGAGTGCGGTCCGATTAAGGCTTTTTTGGACTTTGGGCGGACTTCAGATTCGATATCCTGAATTCGGGGAGAAAATCGTATTTCGAAATATGAAATAGGAGTAGTTTATTATCTTCCCGCCTTCCACTTTCTCTACGCATGTGTTGAAAATTGTATAAAACCAGTTTACCCAATTTTCAATTTGGAATTTTAATAGAAAGTTTAGAAATAAGTATCAGAATGGGCTCTTCCCCCTTCCGACAAATGGATAATACATTTCAACAACGAGACGGAAATGAATATGTCAATATATTCCATGGCCAAACTAAATATTACACAGCACCAGAAGAATTAATATGTATTTTTCTTTTTTGAATTTATCGAAAACAAGTAAGGTAGATCTAAAGTCGGGTGGGCCGACCGTACCCTATACCCTACATCTACGTTAAAAGTGTAAGTGGTCCTGTCATTATATCGAAGCTATAAATAAATTTGAACCTATTTGAGATTCGTGCGAATCGGTTTACCAATGACCACCCTATCGCAATATTAGTGAAAATCGAGAGAATATATATATATGGGAGCTATATCTAAATCTGATGAGGTTCTTAATTCTTGATTATTATTTCTATAGTTACCACAAAAAAGCCCTAAAAAACTACACAAACCTAAAGGACGTTATTGAAAGTAATGCTATGTTCAGACCAAAGCTGTTTTGAGCAATCGACTCGTTTTCCCTTTTTAATGCTCTAAAAACGGCTTGCTTTTCCTTTACAATTTATAAGGGCAAAACGACTCGTTTGCCACAACAAACAAGTCATTCAAACTATGTGAGCCCAAATAAATTATGCATTTATTTGGGCTAAGTGAGCACAGTCCTGAATAATGTCAAATAATAAAAATCAAATTTGCTACCTAAAAATTTTGTAAAATAAACCAAAATTTTACAGACATAGCAAGATAAAATAAATGGTAGCCTATTTCAATTGGAGTGTGAAAAAAAGAAATTTGCAGAACATCTCAACTGGCGTGAACGGTTGTCAGTATGGACATAGCATAATAAGTATAAATAATTGTGAACATTGTTAGAAGTTAATATATTTTTAAAGACAAATGAGCCATTAACGCACATTTGAACAGCTTATCAAACAGCATATAAGAAACGCCAAGAAATCAAAAAACAAGAAAGCATCTGACGAGGAAAATGATTCGCCATCTTTTGATTAATTCTATTCGATTTGTAAACAAAACTGTACGAAATTCACATTTCGGCCAAACATGATAAATCAAATTCGGTCAAACATTTGATTAAAGTAAACTTACCTTTATCATTCTAAAAGTTGAATTTACATTTTGCACACTACTGTAAATACCTTATAATTTTTTTACACGTACATCATTTTTGTACCCTCCACCATAGGATGGGGGTATACTTATTTCGTCATTCTGTTTGTAACTCCTCGAAATATTCGTCTAAGACCCCATAAAGTATATATATTCTTGATCGACATGACATTTTAAGTCGACTTAGCCATGACTGTACGTCCGTCCGTTCGTCTGTCTGTCGAAAGCACGCTATATTTTTCAAAATCGAAAATTGCTAAAATTTTTCTGTTACTGTGAAATTGGTAAAGATATCTGATTTTTTTTTTTTTGAAAATTGTTGTTGCTACTTTGTGCAGGAATCGGCCCATCGGCGGTGACATGTGGTCAAAGTCAGAGCTGAATTTAGTACGGCTTGCCAACACACTATTTTCAGGCCGATCCTAATCTTTCAAAGCCTTCAAAATGAGCTTGTCTTTCCGAATATCTTAGTTTTATAGTGATATTCAGTATTTATTCAGTATTTTGATGACATTTTTTCTGTTGCGCTCTTTTTAATTTGAATTGTTTTATGATTTCAACAGGTTGTTGTTTGTGTCGGTCGATTGGTTTTAAATGACATTTATTTCCATGAAATTTTACGCAAATAAGTTAAACAATTAAGGAACACTAAATGTTAAATATTTCAAAAAAATAATTTTTGACCAATTTTTACGACGAGCCATCAACGTTCTGGTGAAATGATACCGCTTATTTTTCCTCCCATGGCGCAACAATTAAAGGTGGTCTCATTTGTTTAACAACCACAAATCATATGGTGCAATCCGCCATCTCGTCATCAAGATGTCATTTCAAAATTGGTATTGTTCTCAACACATCGAAAGAAACTTGGCCTCGTTTGCGTACAAAAAAAAAAAAAAAATGGGATAGTTTGCTGAGATTGTAAACACAGAACTGACATTTTATTACCGTCAAACTGACCGGCTGTTCGCGTGAGACCATCTTAATCAATCCACCTTGTTCTCTTTTGATCTTTATGAAAATCGATCGAAAATCCGATTTTGAAGAAAAAGATGTCCGGTGAAAATTGCATCCAACTATTGCCGTATATGGGTATAATTTGCATCATATCTTTATAAGTCCTTAAGTTTTCCTAGTTTATTGGAGATAAAATAAGAAAAGGCAGTTGTAAACTTTTTTCTTTCTTTGCCAACTAATTTTTTCTCTGTGTGATATAAAACTTGTTCTCATTGATTAAAGTCTGCCGACTAATATTGTTTTAACTCATTTCCTTACTTAAGGTGGGTACTAAATTATCTTGGTAAAATAGCAACTGCTATTTTACTAAAATAAAATAGCAGGTGCTATTTTATATCAATGTTATTTAATCCACCTTTCTCCGCAAAATGATTAAAAATAATTTAAAGAATTGTGGCTTAGGAAATAAAAAAAAAATATTTTTTATTTTTTCAAAAATGTTTACAATTTTTTTTTAGTTTTCTTAAAATAAATTGTCGTTAAAAAAAATTTAAAAAATAACTACGTCAATATAAATGCTCTAAATAATGAATTAATGAAATTTCATCCAATTTAGACAAGGAAGTCGAGGGTCAAGCATAATGGATTAAAAAGTTGTCTTTAAAAATATTTATTGAAAATTGTCTATAGAACAACATTTTGCCTTTAGACATATATTATTGAAATTTTGCATTTAGAAAAAAAAATGTGTTTCAAGTTTTATCTTTACATAGAAAAACTTTCATTTTGTATTTTATTTTGAACCTCTAAAGGTCGCAATTCTTATTCGAATTAGCTGAAATTGTACACAATTTTCAATTAAATTATGTTCCGAATCGGAGCATAATTTGATATAGCTTCAATAGTATATTATTTCTTATCTTCTATCCTTTGTTTGCCTAAAAAGAGATACCGGGAAAAGAACTCGACAAATGCAATCCATGGTGGAGGGTAAATAAGATTCGGCCCGGCTGAACTTAGCACGCTTTTACTTGTTAGTTTTAAAAGCAAAGGCATTTTGAATTATTTCTGTTAGTTAAAAAAAGGCTTTAGATCGCATTTGAATATTTTTATTTCCTACAGAAATTAACTGTATTATAAAAAAAAAGTAAAATAAAATGATTTCAATTAATTATATTTTATTAAAATTCGTTATTTTTGAAATGTAAGTACTGAATCTTAATTCATTGGATGTAATTCATTATTTTGCAACATTTAGTATGTTTGCGCGTATGGCATTATTTTAAGGCAATAAGTATTATTAAATCGAAGCTATTTTTTCCATACCTCGGTATGTTTAGCGGCATGCCATTATTTTTTGCACTTCAAAAGAATTCATTATTTGTCATCTGGTGGTATGTTTACTCTGAAGCACTTTCCTTGAAGGTCATGCCCATGTTATAGTATTATTGCGAATATATCTACAAGTAAGTGGTTATAGAATCTTGTTCGGGTTATCTGTATCTTTACGTCTTGCAAGTCTTTGATTCAACATAGATAATATTAATGTAGTTACAGTATTTTCCAACAGTGGGAATGCTTAAGGTTAGACAATTTGATTTATCTAAAATCGCACGATATTTCTATCCAATAGCATCGTGTGTTCGTGTACTCAAAAATTTGTGCAAATTTGCACAAATTGTTGCTGGAAGTCGTTGGCGTACTTTATTTTTGACTTTTTTCAACTTATTTCGGAAGCATATCGGATTCGGCGCTGGCCGTGCTATTCTAAACCTAATGTAGCGATGGTTTGAGAAGGAATGCTACATGGAGACTCTCAAATCCCGAACCTCAACGACTAGGTTTTCCGAACATATTGTCACGTCTAAAACTCCCTTATCCTATTACCAATATTAATGTCATTAGGTTACCAATATTAATGTCATTAGGTCGATAGTATTCAATAATTCTGCCAGGGCTTGACCCCCCGATGCGAACTCTCTCCACGAAACATGGCATCGCACACTATTCTACCTCATTTCCTGCCCATTTTGTTTTTCTCACCATCTGTTGCAGCTCTGACGTAGGTGGCGGTGTCGGAAAGTCGAAAGGCAGATAAAGTGATGCCAGGTATGCTCCACCGTCTCCCTGTCTCATCACTGTTACATCCGACGCTGAAAACTCTGGGGAAAATATATAATTAACATTTTTATGACAAATACCGCAGACCCTCGGCCGAGTTCCAGTGTTAGCATAATTCTATGCTTTGGTAGTTGATATGGATTAGTCTAGCAACTTTGTTCCGGTTCGTTCATGGCCCCTGAATTAAGGCAATATGAATCTTGGCCTTGCTGATTTTCTCCATCAGAGAGTGAGTGGCTGTCTCGCTCTAGTTGAGGCTTATCTGCATGACCCCAATCATTGGTCCTCCATTAGATAGGCTTCTTGGGAGTGGGTCTGCGTCTGCTCCCTGTTTCTTAGGCTGCATTGAGTTTCCCGCGACTGCTTAAATATTAGGATATTTGCATATCCTAGTCTTCCGAATCGTGAGAAAGGCGATAATGGTTTCATCATCGGGTCCCTGTTCTTTAGGCTGTATTGAGTCTACCATCCCTGCACTGCCTGGTGTTCCAATATTAGGATCTTGGCCTATACTGTCTTCCAAATCTTGAGTAAATGGACTTCTTGGGAGTAGGTTGTGATCTCATCTTCGGCTCCCTGTGCGTTAGGCGGGAGCTGCACTGCCTGATGTTTTAGCATTAGGATCTTTATCCATCCTAGTTTTTCTAATCTCGAGAAAGTCGTTGATGGTTCCGTTGTCGGGTCCCTGTTCGTTACGCTGTGTTGGGACTCTCGCCCCTGCACTGCTTGATGTTTCAGTATTAGGATTTTTGCTTATCCTAGTCTTTCTCTTTCTGAGAGAGATGGTGACGTTATTGAGTGTCCCGCCACTGCACCACATGATGGCTTAATATGAGGATATTTGCCTATCCTAGTCTTCCCAATCTTGAAAAAGACGGTCATGGCCCCGCAGTACTTCATGGCCTTGGTCTTAGCCTCGGAGTCATGGAGACTTGATCAATCCCAATCACAAGGAGAATTCCTTCCCCCTTCTTCCCCTTGTGGAAAACCTGCCGTTTCTCCACGGCCAAATCTTGAATTTGCTTGTTTAAGACTTCCATCATGCGTTCCGTTGCGATTTAGCCGCCCACATCCTTGATGAAGACCGTCGCCTTTGTGAGCTGTGGGATGCCCATCTTTTACACAAGGTCGAGCTTTGCGGCCCAGGGAGTGTGGATACATCCAGGCCGTAAGATGTATCCATACTCCCTGGGCCGCAAAGCTTGGTTTTCCCAGCGAAAGCATTTTAGCAGTCTTATGCTCTTCGTGATATCTGATTCTCTTTTCAACTTCCGTAGGAGCGCCTTCAAGCAACCTGCACTTTCGCCCGATCGCGCTGCCGGTACGTACTCCTCTGTTCGATTTCGTGGTGCCCCGGATCGCATTTCCGGTCTGCTTATGAGCTTAGTAAAGCCATCGCTCACTTTTGCCGTCATACCGCTGCCCTCATCTCTCGATTCGGCTGCGGTGACTGTTTCATTGACATTGTCGCTGTCTGAATCCGATTCGTAAACGTCACCTTTACTTAAAGGCTGGGGACGAACTGTGCACCTGGTTTGTCTGGTTAGTCCGGTTTGTCCGTCTCTTCCTTATTAATTAGTCTGACGATTAGTTGTGCGCTTGAAGCACACTACATGTGCCAAGGCACCCACACCTATAGGAGGGGGGTCTTTCGAGTTCATTTTGAGCCTCATGCTCATTTCTCTGGAAAATTTCTGCCTTACAGACTACGCAGTACAACAGCCAATCAGAGGTGTGGGATATTCTAAGTTATGGTGATGGCAATGTTGAAACATGTTGAAGTTTGCCCCTGTTCCTTAGTGGTATGTTCATGGGCAAAATTTGCAATTTGCAATGTTGAAACAAGGAAGAAGGAAGACAAAGCATCACCATCTTTTGCATACATCCGATGAAATTAATGATATTACATTGATTATTAAAACTTCTCCCCAAAGAAGTGTCACACTGTGGCGCGCCGTTCGGACTCGGCTATAAAAAAGAGGTCCCTTATCATTGAGCTTAAACGTTGAATCGGACAGCACATGGCATCGGACTGCTACTCTCCAAAAGCTTTCTAGAGGCGCAATTAATCAAACAATGCGACTAAATATAAACTGATGTTGCCCTTACAATCTTCAAACGATCCGCATACCGTAAATTCGACAGTCGGTCAGATATAATTCCAGCGATTAACAAGTGAATATCACTATTTTATATCTTTTGGAGGCAAACATGGTGGTACACGCAAACCGGGAGGACTAAAGTACTGACTTTTCCATCCCTGATATACAGTGCATGGTAAGGCATGAGTAAGATATATTAACGTATCGAGTTCGTTTATTTAGATGAACGAAAAATCATTTTATTGTATTAAAAACACACAATCGTTATAGTAATGAATATTAAAATTTATATTCCTGTTGGTTACCGCAGTTGTTGTTGTTGATGTTAGCTTAAAAAGAGGGTGCAGATATTAATCCGCCCCATATCACTATGGACATGCACCTAAGCCAGTAATCGGCTTGTTGTGCGCTCTAAAAACTATAATCCTCTAAAAAGTAAATTTTAAGTTAGGAATTCAGCGCTACTTACGACATCCTTAAATGTTTTCAATACCACTCCACTAAGGTGGTTCATGTCTGGTGTCGTGCCCCCACCTAATTGCCGGTGTTTGTTAGCAGCGAAAGGGCAATACACATAGCAAATGCTCCAACATCTCATCATCTTCCCCACATGCCCCACACATGCTATCACTTGCCTCACCGATTTTGCATATGTGAGCTCGCAGTCCTATGTGTCCCGTTATTATACCAAAAGCTTTACTGACCTCCTTCTAACTTAATTTCAGTGAGAGGTCGAGGCTATTTCCTCTCACGATCCGCATCACCCCATAGGATTTTCGGCGTTTGTCGCCCACGCCCTTAAATCGGACTGCGTCGAACCGAAATGGTTCGGGTTAACCAAGTTTTTCGACGGCAGTTCTCTGACCTTCACTGCCAAATCATCTGCCCTTTCATTCGCCCTTACTGCGTTAAAGGGGGGGGGGGGGAGTGACCCTCCCCCTTACCATAATTTTCAGGAACGCCAGATCTAGGGGATGGGTGGTGCGATTTAAGCGAAATTTTGTGTGCTCTCATATAGTAACCTACCATTACAATATGGGACTCAAATAAAACGTCTCTGTATGTAAAGCACGAATCTGATATCAATATTCCGGAAAATATCTATGGGGCCACCTCACCTCCATAACACCACCCAAATGGGAAGTATTTGCTGACGATTGCAATATGAGGCTCAAATCAAAGGTATTTTAGAGTAGAACGTGAATCTGATATATATTTTTTAAGCCAAGTCACCAAAACACCCCCCAAAACGGTCATATTTGCCGACTATAAAAAAATGGTGCTTAAATTATAGGTATTTGGGAGTAGACCATGAATCTGATATCAACATTCGGGACCAACTGTCTAGGTGACGTCCCACCACTATAACAACCCCCAAATAGGACAGTGGACACTCAAGACAGTGGAGCTCGATATTCATAGGTTTTAGGGCCCATACCCCAAACTGGACATATTTGCTGGCTTTTGCAATAAGGATTTAAATGAATGGTATTTGAGATTAGAAAACGAATTTGATATCCAATTTTGAAGCCAATGGCGATATGGGGTTCAAATAAATGATATAAGGATATATGAGAATAGAGCACCTTGCTAATATATTTTCAGGGCTTAGTGTTTGGGAGACCACCCCACTCATGAAAACACCCCTAAATCGGGCATATTTACCGACCATGACAATGTGGGGCTTAAATGAAAGGTATTGGAGGGTAGAGCAAGAATTGATACCCACTTTCGAGACCAAGAATTGATACCCACTTTCGAGTCTACCCCTTTTCCCAAAATACTCCACACACAACAATTTTTTACTGACCATCGCAATATGGGGCTCAAATAAAGGTATTTGGTATTCCCCAAAACCTCCACCCATGCCAATATGTAGCTCAAAAGAAAGGTATTTGAGATTAGAAAACGAATTTGATAACCAATTTTGGGGCCATGTGTTTGGGGAACGCCTCCTCCTGCCAACCCCCCTAAACCAATGACAATATGGGGTTTAAATAAATGGTATTTGAGAGAAGAGCACGATGCTGATATTATTTCAGGCCCAAGAGTCTGGGGGACCACCTCAACCGAAAACACCCCTAAATCAGACATCATAAGAACATCGGGCAGAAATAAGGTCTTTTAAGAATGGAGTACACCTTATATCCAAACTTTAACTTATATTTTTAAACTGTTAGTCAAGCGATATATTATTGTCTTAGCATAGTATTTCACTAAAAATTCTTTAATTGTCGAAAATAAATATTCAAAGGATAATTTTGTTCCATATAAAGTAAAAGAAGGCGCAGTGGAGCGGTCCCTGCTCAGCCAGTCTTATGTATATAAAAATCAATTTGTGTTTGTTCGGCTGAACCGATTTTTTTTGAAATTTTCACAGATGGTGCATAATGACCCCGTGGTGAAAATAGGGTACTAAATTTTTTGATATTTAAAGAGGGAGGGGGTGGGGGACCCTTCCCCTTACCCTAATTTTCAGAAACGATAGATCTCAGAGATGGGTTGTGCGATTAAAGCGAAATTTTGTGTGCTCTCTCATAGCAACTAAAAACAAAAATTTGGTATACAAATTTCGGATGGAGTATCAGGGGGGGCGCCCCACCCCCAAACCTACTAAATATATATATATATATATAGACCAATCACGACAATATGGGACTCAAATGAAAGGTAATTAAGATTAGAAAACGTACCACCCCAACCCCCAAAACACCTCAAAATCAGACATATTTACCAACCATGACAATATGGGACTCAAATGAAAGGTATTTGAGAGTAGAGTACGAATCAGAAAGCCAAATGTGGGATCAAGCTTCTGGGGATCCACCCCTTCCCCAAAAAGGACAAATTTACGACCATAGCAATATGGCGCTGAAATGAAAGGTTTTTGGGAGTAAAGCAACCCCATCCCCCATAACAGCCCCCAAATCGGTCATTTTGGCCGGCTATGAAAATATGGGGCTCAAATGAAAGGTATTTGAGAGTAGACCACGAATCTGATATCAACATTCGAGACCAACTGTCTAGGGGACGTCCCACCCCAAGAACAACCCTCATATAGGACATATATGCGAGACAATTTAGGTCTTCAAGACAGTGCGGCTCGTTATTGATAGTTATTAGGGCCCATACCCCAAACCGGGCATATTTGCTGTCTTTTGCAATAAGGAGTTTAAATGGAAGACACTTGAGATTAGAAAACGAATTTGATATCCAATTTCGAGGCAAATGGCAATATGGGGTTCATATGAAAGGTACTTGAGATATATGAGAATAGAGCACGATGCTGATATATTTTCAGGGCTAAGTGTGTAGCACCCACTTTTGGGACCAACTTTCTGTGGGGGTAGCCCTTGCCCAAAATACCGAAAAAACAGCAATTATTTACTAACCATCGCAATATGGGGCTTAAATAAAGGTATTTGGATAGAATACGAATTTGATACCCAAATGTGGGTCCTTTCCCCAAAAAAAAACCCCAAAAGGGTAAAAATTTACCCACAATGCCAATATGTGGCTCAAATGAAAGGTTTTTAGATTAGAAAACGAATTTGATAACCATTTTTGGGCCAAGTGTTTGGGGCGCCTATAAACTCTCTTTTAATTGTCGAAAATAAATATTCAAAGGATAATTTTGTTCCATATAAAGTAAAAGAAGGCGTAGCGGAGCGGGCCCGGTTCAGCTAGTCTATTATAAAATTAAAAGTAATGTATATATACGTTAAATTGACGTTAAATAAATTTATAAGTAGAGAAAAACTAGTTGAAACCCCGAATAAATTTTTTTATATCAAGAATGAAAAATATTGTCAGTGTAAGAAAAAACTATATTGTCCAATAATTCTTGCAAGAATTTATCGCAAAAAATATGTACTGTTATGATAAAAGAAAACAAAATCCAACGTTTCGTAGAAAAAAAGTTTACTTAACGAACATTTCTTTTATGTGAAATGAATTATTTTTTCCGTGTACTGATTTCAGTTCCCTTGGCACGTGTAAGCAGTGCTGCCAGGCCTTTTTCGTGAAAAATTGTCTAAATTGAGAAATCAAATCTTCAAAATTTTCCTGAAAAAACGTCATTAACTTGTTACACCTAAAATTCGACTTTTTCATTTAGATTTCGCAATTTTCAGTGGGTAGAAGACCACTGGGGAATCAAATAATGAGCTCCACGCGATTTGGGTTACTGTTACTTTCAAAAAACAAGCAAAAAGGCGTTAAGTTCGGCCTGGCGTAACATTGGATACCCACCACCTCGGGTATACATGTAAACCATCTTTCATCCGGTTTAAAAATGCATACCTTATGCCCCATGACAGCTTTATCGAAATATATTCCGATTTGGACCAAATACTTATAAGTACAAGTCATTGTTCAATTGTGTATAACAAAATATTGGTCCTTATCTAAAAATAAACCGATCTGAACCATATACGACACAGCAGTGAAATCGGATTATAAATGCGCCTTTTATGGGGCCAAGACTTTGAATCGAGATATCGGTCTATATAGACAGCTATATCCAAATCTGAACCGATTTGGGCCAAGTTGCAGAAATATGTCGAAGAGCTTAACGCAACGACACTGATGTCAAAAAGCCTAACATAAGTCACTGTCCCAAATTTCGGCGACATCGGACAATAAATTCGCCTTTTATGGGCCCATAACCTTAAATCGAGAGATCGGTCTATATGACAGCTATATTCAAATCTGGACCGATCTGGGCCAAATTGAGGAGGGATCGAAGGAGTCGAAGGGCCTAACACAACTCACTATCCCAAATTTTGGCAAAATCGGACAATAAATGCGCTTTTTATTGGTGCAAGACCTTAAATCGAGGGATCGGTCTATATGACAGCTATATCCAAATTTGAACCGATCTGAGCCAAATTGCGGAAAGATGTCGAAGGGCGTAACATAACTCCCAGTCCCAATTTTTGGCAAAATCGGGCCCAAAACCTCAAATCGAGAGATCGGTCTATATGGCAGCTATATCCAAATCTGGACCGATCTATGCCAAATTGAAGAAGGGCGTCGAAGGGCTTAACACAACTCACTGTCCCAAATTTCAGCAAAATCGGGTAATAAATGTGGCTTTTATGGGCCTAAGACCCTAAATCGGCGGATCGGTCTATATATTGCAGCTATATTCAAATCTGGACCGATCTATGCCAAATTGAAGAAGGATGTCGAAGGGCAAGACACAACTCACTGACCCAAATTTCAGCAAAATCGGATAATAAATGTGGCTTTTATGGGCCTAAGACCCAAAATCGGCGGATCGGTCTATATGGGGCCTATATCAAGATATAGTCGGATATAGCCCGTCTTCGAACTTAACCTGCTTACGAATCTGTGCAAAATTTCATCTCAATATCTCTATTTTTAAAGACTGTAGCGTGATTTCAACAGACAGACGGGCGGACATGGCTAGATCGTCTTAGATTCTTACGCTGATCAAGAATATATATACTTTATAGGGTCGGAAATGGATATTGCGATGTATTGCAAACGGAATGACAAAATGAATATACCCCCATCCTTCGGTGGTGGATATAAAAATGTTTTGTGTCAGAATGTGTCTATACCAGAGGCGAGCACACAATTGCAATTATTCGATATCCCATGGGCTCGCTGGGCATTATTTTCTTGTATACGTGCAATAGTGTGAGTACTTTTTCCAACCACTGGTAGGAGAGGTACAAGAGAATAATTATTGGTCCATTACACGAATAATCGTTTGAGGCTATCGAAGCTCTTTGGTAATTAACGAGTTTTCGGTTTTATAACAAAAGAAAGTCCTTTTACCTTAGACCAAGCTGCTAAAGGGTTTACAATAAACAAAATTAGTTACGTTAAATAATGCTACGTTTATGATTACCGTTTGAAATGTTGAAGCGAAACGTTGTATAACTACAATCAAAGAAAAACTTTTTTGTTTGTCGTAAAAAGGTACCAAACATATTTTTTTGGCCTGACAAAACAAATTGGAAACCCCTGTTCCGACCTGAAGGCCTTAATAATTATGGGACCTTCAAAGTCAAAAAAAATTTGTCAACATGTAGGTTAGGTTTAAGTGGTAGTCTGCCATCAGACTCACTTAGACGTTTTCGTCCATTGTGATACCACAGGAACAGAAGAAGATCGATCATCCAGATCGCTTTAAAAAGCCCAATGTTGCGAATGTTCACATCCGCTAAATCAGACAGGTTCTCAAAGAAATGAGAAATGAACCAAAAGTGGAACTCCTTCTAACTGCTAGTGTGGGACATACACACAGAAGGTGTTCTATAGTCTCTTCTTTTTCGATGTCCTCACAGCTTCTGCAAAAGTAGTTGATGGGAACCTTCAGTCCGTCAGCATGTTTTGCGATTACAAAGTGACCTACCATGCCGGACACAATGATTGAGACGTCTGTTCTAGCCAATGATAGCAAAGCAGTAGACCTCTTCAAGTCTAAATGAGGCCACATAGTTTTGGAATGCTCACAACCCCCTCTTTGTGACCATCTATCATTCGTTGCCCTTCGGGCCTAGTCCTAAAAATTTAGCTTACATGTCGCTAGAAGGATACCCACAGATTCCAGTTTCCTTGGAGTGTGTAAGGTAGTTCCTAATCTCGCAAGCTCGTCTGCTTTAGAATTTCCTAGGATATCTCTGTGGCCCGTCACCCAGAACATGTGAATTTTGAACCGTTCAGCCATCTCGTTAAGAGATCTGCGACAGTCGAGGGCGGTGTTTGTGTTCTGAAATACGTTCTCCCGGGATTTAATGGCTGCCTGGCTGTCTGGCTGTCTGAGAAGATATTTATGCCAATCGTCGTAATGGCATTATATCTTAGCCATTCCATCACATCCTTAATTACAAGGATCTCTGCTTGATACACACTGCAGTGGTCAGGTAACCTATTTAATATGACCAGTTTTTAATCTTTAAAGTACACCCCAAAGCCCACCTGGTCGTTTAGTTTGGAACCATCCGTATAGAATTCTATGTAATTTCTGTTACCAGGGATATCATGGTTCAATCGATTCTATCAGGAATAGTGTTACAGTAATTTTTAACAAAAAACGGCTCAGCTAGGGTGTAATCCACACTGCCTGGAACATCGGATATTGTATCAAGTATAACACAGTGTCCATGGCCGCCACATGACCAATCAGAAAGCTCCCTTAACATCACGGCAGTGGTCGCTGCAATTTAGGTAGCCACAATTTTCAGAGGCATAAGATGTAGTATTAAATTCAGTGCATCAGATGGTGTCGTCCTCAGTGCGGCTGTGATGCACAAAAAGCCATCCTTTGGATCCGGTGAAGTATTGAGCAGTAGGTGGATTTTTGAAGCTCCGTCCACCAGACCACATCACCATATAGCATAATAGGTCTGACAACTGCAGTTTATACCCCATGCATGACCCGCGGTCTAAATCCCCAACTTTTGCCAATGGCTCTCTTGCAGGTGTATAGGGCAAGAGTGGCCTTTGTTGAGCTTTACAAAATGTTGAATTTGAAGTTCAATTTCCTGTCCAGCAAAACACCCAGGTATTTTGCGCTTTTTGTAAATGGAACATTCTCTCCACCCAAGGAGACAGGTACCACTGTAGGCCTAGAAACTCCAACTCCTTCGTGATTGACTTCGGTTTTACATTATTGAAAGCACCTTCAATGTCAAGAAATGCTACCATTGCATATTCCTTGACAGCGAGAGAACCCTCTATGTAGCCGACTAGGTCGTGAAGGACTGTTTCGGTGGATTTGCCTTTACTATACGCATGCTGCTGCCGTGATAGGCGATCTCCAGGGATCGTTGCCTTAAGATATGTTTCTATCAACCTCTCAAAGTCTTCAGCATAAAGGATGGCAGACTAATAGGACGAAAATCTTTCGCCTTCGTGTGGTAGGGGTTTCCTGCTTTCGGAATGAAAATTGCCTTAGTTTCCCTCCATCTCACAGATATATATGACATTTTGATCCATAAGCCAGGGAACCAGTCTATCAGACACAGCTTGAAATTCGACCGGTGAAACATCATCAGGGCCTGGCGTCTGAAAGGAGTCGAAACTTCTTATCGCCCAAAGGATTTTCGGCCCTAATGTCCTCCGAAGAAGGCATATCAGTGGCAACCTCTTCTGGCGCCATGTTGTCCGTTGGAGAATTTGCACTGAAATGTGTATCAACGAGTAGGTCTAGTATTTCCTCACTAGACTTCTGGATATACCGCACCGTAATAGGTCTCGAGGACAGAATCTTTCTTAGCCTAGAGATGTATCTTGCACGGAGCTGCAGAATTCTACATAGGGTTTGTTCTGAGACTTTCTAAGCTCGCCCTTATATTTTCTTAGCTCAGCCTTATAGATGTTCCAATCGTGTGGTGCTCTTGTGGCTTTCGCCCTGTTGAAGAGTTTTCTGCAGTCCTTCCTTAGACCAACCAGCTCTGGGGTCCACCATGCCCCTTGGCTTGGCACTAGGGCATGCTGACACAAGCGAGTCATTCAGGGCTTTCGTGATCCGTTTGACCACTTTCTCCATTTCCTCCGTAGATTCCACTTCCTATTCTAGTCTAGAAGGGAAAGTGGTGCAGAATTTGTGCCGAAATTTATCCCAATCCGCCTTTCTTCTGTTTAGCCGAGGGACCACTACTCCAGTATTTTCTCCAAGGCTAAAACTAATATAACGATGATCAGAGTAGCTGTGGTCATCCAACACTTCCCAGTCGCATGTTCTTGCACTTATATCTTCCGATACAAAGGTAATATCTAGTAATAAAGGTCGGTTAATCCCCTTTATTACAAATCGCCAGATTGCAACTTATAATATATTCATAAGCAGCTCACCCATTTCGTTGACATCCGAATTTCCCCATATCTGGTAATGTGCATTAGCATAACTTCCTACAATGAGGCTTTTCTTCCATACAGAAGCAACTTCAACCAGCGACTTAAGGTTTGAAGGCAGCATCTCTGAATCGTGTGCCATATATAGGGAAGCCAGCCAGTAATGAGACTTGTTTATTTCAAGGCTGGCTACTACTGAATCTTCAGTGCTTAGCGACGGAAAAAGAAAAACATTTGAAACCGAAAATCGTCAAGCATCAAAAGTAAAATTTTTACCCAGAAATCGTCACAGATGGCAGCCCTGTGTGTAAGGTAGTTACTAGTCTCGCAAGCTTATCTGCTCTACAATTCCCTGGGATATTTCTGTGGCACGACACCCAGAACAGATCAATTTTGAACTGTTTAGCCACCTCGTTGAGAGATCTGCGTCAGTGAAGGGCAATTTTTGAATTTAGAAATATGTCCTCAGAGATTTAATGACTGTCTGAATATCTGAGAAGATATGACATTATTTCTTAGTCATTCTATCACTTCTTGAATTGCATTTGCATTTCCGCTTGATACACACTATAGTGGTCGGTATGACTAGTCCTAGTTCTTCAGAGTACACTCCAAAGCCCACCTCGTCGTCAAGTTTGGAACAGCGATGCGCAGCCACTTATAGTAGCGTTGATAGCAAGCACACGTACAACTAAATCTATTTTTATTTGTATGTTAAATTTCATTTCTTGGACAAAAATATGCGTCATGTTATGGATGCATGTCACATGAAGACATCATTCTTGAAGTTGTAAAAATGGATAGCGATATAGGGTCTGTTTTTTAGCATTATACACTCAATGCTAGTCAGGTGTACTGGAGAAAGGTCAGTGTCCAGAAGGACTGGATAGTTATCGATATTATGGTATAACAATCGGCTTTGCAATTTATTGTTAAAAAAACAGGGACATAATTTCTCATTTCTTCAGTTGCTTTGTTTTATTTTAGTCTTATCCAGTGCAAAGTAAAATAAACGGAACCGGAGGCCACCGTATCGCAGAGGTTAACATGTCCGCCTATGACGCTGAGCACCTGGATTCGAATCCTGGCGAGAACAACAGAAAAAATTTTCAGCATTGTTTATACCCCCTGATGCTGGTGACATTTGTGAGCCATGTAAAAACTTCTCAAAAGAGGTGTTGCATAGAGGCACGAAGTTCGGACTCGACTATTAAAAGGAGGCCCCTTATCATTGAGCTTAAACTTGAATCGGACTGCACTCATCGATATGTGAGAAGTTTGCCCCTGTTTTTTAATGGAATGTTCATGGGAAAATTTTCCAATTTGCATCAAAGTCAGATGTTCTGGATAGAATTCCAATGCAAAGCTGTCCTGAATAGTTATCGACATCATACGATAACAGATAATATTTATTTTAAATAATTGTTTCTTCTCCCTTTATAATCTTTTCTGCTCTTATAAATATTTTATAATCTATAAATAATGTTTTGTTGTGTATAGTTGACCTTTTTATTTTATACTTTTTTGGTTGTTTTAGCTCAAGGTCCCGAAACAATAATTAAAAACAGATGTTTAAGTTTTTGAAAATTGTTTTATTTTGAAAACTTCAATATTTCGAACACCGCCAGTGTTCTTCTTTTGGGAAATTCAATTTTTAACAAATACAAATTACTTCTGTTGCCAATAAAATACAACACTACAACTCAAATGTACTAAAACAATGTTAATTGTATCCATATGTTTCGAACTTCCATTATAAACATATGTTGTTGTAATGCACTTTTTTGAATCTTCTTTGTTACACATACTACATTTTGTATTGCAGTAGTTATAGACACCTTATGTAATAAACTCTTGATTTTAAACAACGTGTTCTTACTTGTCTTTGGTCCACGCAAATTCCACGAGGGAATGAAACATAACCCCCAACACTTTCTTATGACGATGTGGAAAGTATACTTTTTTCAAGGGCCGTGCGTCGGTATGTTGTATTTGAACCGTATTATTTGCGAAAACGCCTCTATGATAAAATTACAACATTAACCACGCTCCCAATGCATGTGTTTTTGTGTAATGACAGACTTTTTTCTGTGACAATTACACTACTTCCGTGGTACAAATGATTCTGTGCATCTGTTGGAAGTTGTATGGATGGCTTCGAACGCTAGACAACGGCAACGGCTCTCGTCATTGCTCCGTGTGCCCAGGTTCGAATCCCGGCCGGGCTCTGCCGATTTTTTCTCATTATCAATTTTTTTGCCTTTTGGGGCAAAGATTTTGCAATTTTTGTCTGTTTCTCTTTCGAGACGAGCTCAACGATCGGAGATTTTCATTGCAAATGGAAAAGAAAAGCCAGAGATTGCAACACACACCAACCACTATGGAACGCGTTTCGTCTTTGGTTAGAAGACTTTCCAACCATATTAGGTGTGATGGCTTCAAGGGCCGTGCGTTGCTATGAATATTTGAATCGTATTAATTGCGATTAATGATGACACAATACGTTTTAATAAACGGCGGTAAGATTTACCGCTTAGCTAATCGGGGATAGCATTTTTCTCCATACAAACTAATAAAGAAAATCCGCTTAATGGGTAAATAAAACAACCCGTATATAGCCATATACTTTATACATACATAATTTCATTGGAAAAATTAAAAAAGTTTTCTTTTTTTTAATTTGAATTTATTAATTGAAAATATGTAATATGTTAAGATTAACTTTGAAATTCTTAATTGTTCCTAATCGATTGATTAATTTCCGCCATTTCTTTCAAAATGTACTACTTTTTATTTTTTATTTAAAATTTTAGCAAAACGAAATAAAGTTTAAAAAAATTTGGCTCGGGGCTTTGTTTTATTTCCAAATTTGGGGTTTTATTTTATATGAAACTAGCCGAACCGGGCCCGCTCCGCTGCGCCTTCTTTAATTCTCTAGTATCTTTTTAGGGTTGGGACACTTCGCCCTGAATGTGTATATTGAATTCGTTTCACTGTAGCCTACGTCCGCCTATAACGCTGAACGCCTGCGTTAAAATCCTGGCAATACCATCGGACAAAATTTGAAGCGGTGGTGATACCCTCTTAGTGCTGGCGACATTTGCCATGCATGGTCATGTAAAAAATTCTCCCTTAAGAGGAATCGCACTGCGGCACGCCATTCGGGCTCGGCTATAAAAAAAGACCCTTATCATTGAGTTTAAACTTGAATCGGAAAGCTTTCATTGATGTGTGAGAAGTGTGTTCCTTCTCGGTTCCTGGGTAAATTTTTACTCAACACCCAAATACCTTTCTTTTGAGTCCTATAAATATTTCCGGCTTATAGAGACACTTGCCCCTTAATGTAAATATACGCTTCGTGCTCTACTTTCAAATACATTTTATATAAGCCCCATAATGACATGTTTGAGGGAGGGGTGGACCCAAAATGAATACCAATTTCCCGAAAATCAATCAATTTTATCCTCAAATAGCTTTTATGTAATTAGGAGGTGTTTTCGGGTGGGGCAGTTCCCCAAACACATGACTCTTCAATTGGATATCAAATTCGATTTTTTCTCCCAAGCACCTTTCGTTTTTAGCTCTATATTGTCGCGATAGGCCTATATACCCATTTGGTTGGTTTTGGACGGACAAACTTATACAATCTGTGGGCAGGCCGATGGGTACTTAGATCCAAATTTTAATACCTCCTGACCCTATTCGCAATCTACTCCCGAATACCTTTCATTTGAGTCCCATATTGTCTTGATCGTCCAAAAAAACTATTTTTAGGGGTTTTGGAGTTGGGGCGGGCTCCCAGTTACATGGACCCAATTTGTATGAAATTCGTACTCTACTCCTGAATACCTTTCATTTGAGTCGCATATTGTCCCGATGGGTCCACTTTTATTTTTGGGTTTGGGGGAGGGTCCGCCCCCCTTCCGTTTTAAAAAAATTATATAGCCTATGTTTCCTTCCAGACCAACCTACACAATCTTTGTAAATTGCAAAGTAATCGGTTCAGCCGTTTTTGAATCTATACGGAACAAACAAACCGACAAACAAACACAAAAGATAAAGCCCTAATTTTAAAATGAAGTAAAAACCAAAGAAAATCAGTATGTTATTGTAGGACTTCCAAAAACCTAGGTAGTCACACGATTCATAAAATTATGAAGTCTTGTAATAATTGCGTACAGAATTTCAGAAATCGGTCCCCTTCTGTAAAGAGAGTACCAAATAGTACCAAGAAAAACAATACATCGGAAAAATCATTAAATCGCCCAATACATATTGTCTAAGTATAACTGAATCCCAATTTTGAGCGCTTCATCTCAACTCATAAAGAAAGTACCATTTTGTATGTTTAAGTACGTAAATGTACGATTAAAAAAAAATCTTCTGGTCGCCAAAATTTATAGTCAAGTTAAAGCTGTATCCCAATTTTGAGAGCTTACGATCACTCTGTAAAGAAAGAACTATTCTGTATGTTTTAGTACCTAAATGCACGAATTAAAAACCAAACTTTTAACCGCCCATTATTTACTGCCAAGGTGTAACCGTATTCTAATTTTGAGTGCTTCAGCTCAATTCGTAAATAATTTACACTTTTGTATGTTTTAATACATAAATGTACGATTCTAGACAAAAAATCTTCTGGTCGCCAAAAATTTAAAGCCAAGGTGTAACCGCATCCCGATTTTGAGAGCTTAAGATAACTTTATAAAGAATGTACCAAAATTATAGTCAAGGTGTGCTTGTACCCGAATTTTGAGAGCTTTAGAAAGTACCATTTTGTAGGCTTAAATACCTAAATATACGAATAAAAAATATCTTCTAGTTGCCCAAAATTATCCAATTACACCACAGTTCGAACGTTTTTTTCACTTGTCGTATTTTTGTCAAGATTGCGATAATATTTGTCAAATTGCTTAGTTTTGGCAGTCCCCGTTCGCTGTAGGCGAATATAAGTTACTCCGTACTATTTTGCACTTTTTGGCGCCAAAATGTACGAATTTTGAATGGATCAGTTAGTCAACCATTATATATTTCCTTCTTGTACCTACATGCCAAATATATGAAAAAAAAGGACCAAATGGTAACAAAATATATGAGTTGTGAATAGATTATTTAGTCACCCACCAGATTTTTCCTAGTTCTACCTCCATGCCAAATTTCAGACCTCTAGTAAGAAAGTACCAAATGGTACCAAAATGTATGAATTTTTAATAGATCATTTAGTCACCAATCATATATTTTTTAGTTGTACCTACATGCCAAATTTCAGTCCTCTAGCTTCATCTATGAAGAAAGTACCAAATGATACCAATTTTGGTACCATTGTGTGCGAATGGTGAAGAGATCATTTAGCCACCCATAATATATATCTTAGTCTTAACTACACGCCTAAATGTACGAATTTTGAATAGATCATATAGTTATACATGATTTATTTCTTTGTTGTACTTACATGCCAAATTTCAGACCTCTAGCTCCATCTGCACAGAAAGTACGAAATGGTACTAATTTTGGTACCCAAATGTGCGAATTTTTATTAAAAGATCATTTAACCACCCATCATATATTTCCAAGTTGTGCCTACATGCCGAATTTCAGACCTCTAGCTCCATCTGTAAAGAAAATACAAAATGGTA